>NC_140021.1:27375874-27687796 GCF_964263955.1 Coregonus lavaretus
AAAAATCTAAATGCATTTTTTGCAGAAATGCCTTCTGGAACATGTGAACTGTCATGTGCCTTAATAACAAACTTGTGTGCCATCTGTAAGCATGAATAAAATGGTTAAATTACGAGCCTAGTTGGTTTAGCCATGGAAAAAGACAGCAACCTTCCCGCTAGCCATGATTGGCTGAGATAATGAGTGGGTTGGACATGCCGAGAGATTAGTTCGGATTGGTATGCCATGTAGCATGCTTCTGTCTATAATATAAGCTGGTCAATATGTGTAGGCAATCCTTTCTAACGCGCCTTTTTTGAAAGATATCACATACAGTGAGGGAAAAAAGTATTTGATCCCCTGCTGATTTTGTACGTTTGCCCACTGACAAAGACATGATCAGTCTATCATTTTAATGGTAGGTTTATTTGAATAGTGAGAGACAGAATAACAACAAAAAAATCCAGAAAAACCCATGTCAAAAATGTTATAAATGATTTGCATTTTAATGAGGGAAATAAGTATTTGACCCCTCTGCAAAACATGACTTAGTACTTGGTGACAAAACCCTTGTTGGCAATCACAGAGGTCAGACGTTTCTTGTAGTTGGCCACCAGGTTTGCACACATCTCAGGAGGGATTTTGTCCCACTCCTCTTTGCAGCTCTTCTCCAAGTCATTAAGGTTTCGAGGATGACGTTTGGCAACTCGAACCTTCAGCTCCCTCCACAGATTTTCTATGGGATTAAGGTCTGGAGACTGGCTAGGCCACTCCAGGACCTTAATGTGCTTCTTCTTGAGCCACTCCTTTGTTGCCTTGGCCGTGTGTTTTGGGTCATTGTCATGCTGGAATACCCATCCACAACCCATTTTCAATGCCCTGGCTGAGGGAAGGAGGTTCTCACCCAAGATTTGATGGTATATGGCCCCGTCCATCGTCCCGTTGATGCGGTGAAGTTGTCCTGTCCCCTTAGCAGAAAAACACCCCCAAAGCATAACGTTTCCACCTCCATGTTTGACGGTGGGGATGGTGTTCTTGGGGTCATAGGCAGCATTCCTCCACCTCCAAACACGGCGAGTTGAGTTGTTGCCAAAGAGCTCCATTTTGGTCTCAACTGACCACAACACTTTCACCCAGTTCTCCTCTGAATCATTCAGATGTTCATTGGAAAACTTCAGACGGGCGTGTATATGTGCTTTCTTGAGCAGGGGGACCTTGCGGGCGCTGCAGGATTTC
Source organism: Coregonus lavaretus (assembly GCF_964263955.1). Lineage (NCBI taxonomy): Eukaryota > Metazoa > Chordata > Actinopteri > Salmoniformes > Salmonidae > Coregonus > Coregonus lavaretus. The sequence continues at coordinate 27,377,090 of NC_140021.1, forward strand.
AGTCCTTCACGGCGTAGTGTGTTACCAATAGTTTTCTTGGTGACTATGGTCCCAGCTGCCTTGAGATCATTGACAAGATCCTCCCGTGTAGTTCTGGGCTGATTCCTCACCATTCCAGCCTTGTGTAGGTCTACAATCTTGTCCCTGACATTCTTGGAGAGCTCTTTGGTCTTGGCCATGGTGGAGAGTTTGGAATCTGATTGATTGATTGCTTCTGTGGACAGGTGTCTTTTATACAGGTAACAAACTGAGATTAGGAGCACTCCCTTTAAGAGTGTGCTCCTAATCTCAGCTCGTTACCTGTATAAAAGACACCTGGGAGCCAGAAATCTTTCTGATTGAGAGGGGGTCAAATACTTATTTCCCTCATTAGAATGCAAATCAATTTCAAAAATTTTTGACATGGGTTTTTCTGGATTTTGTTGTTGTTATTCTGTCTCTCACTGTTCGAATAAACCTACCATTAAAATTATAGACAGATCATTTCTTTGTCAGTGGGCAAACGTACAAAATCAGCAGGGGATCAAATACTTTTTTCCCCTCACTGTAGTAGAACTGCATAAGTGTTGCTCTCGACTTTCTGGAGGGCCGAGTTTTGAAATCAGTGGAATTAGAGTATGATAGCTAAGGAGATGGAGAAAATTCTGGCGTTTGATTGCAAATATGCAGATGGAGTCAAAAAGAGAACACACAGAAGGCTGTTGTATAAAACACCCGTCTCCGGATTACATCTTCAAACTAAGGGCAACCATGGCATCTGTGACAGAGAGGGAGAAGCTTCCATCCATGTATATGGGTAAGATAGTCTAGCTAGCTACATTTTCAGATATTACAAGTTTCTAATTTTGTTAGAAAGTCGTTTCATTTCATGTTAAAGTTTACGGTTAGCTAGCTAGCTAACGTTAGCTGGCTGGCTAGCTAGCTAACGTTACGTGTATGATCTGTGTAGTAATAGTATTCATATCTCAGAGCCATTTGCATTGCTAGCTATAGCCTAATGTTAGCTAGCTAACATTGAACCTGTTTGGATAGTTACCTGCAGATTCATGCAGGGTAGTAACATCATGAGTTGGGATTACGGTTCATTGTTTAGATGGCTAGCTACATAACATGTCTAAACAAAAGACTCCATTATGCAAGTAACTATTTCAATAGAATGTTTATGATGTCACTGCGACAACTGTCGTTAGACGTAGCTAGTATATTCGCTCTGGCAATCTAGTCCGATTTCAGAGCACTCGTCTGAGTGTGCCAGAGAGCAGAATAACTGATGAATTTACAAACGTTCAACACCCGTTGAATATGGCCGGTGTCAGTAAATGTCGGCAAAAAAGCGTAATTAAATTGTTGCCAGCAGCACAGTTAGTCACCAACGCTCTGGATAACATGAACACAGCCTAACCAGCTCTGCTAGGGCAAGTAAAATGGTCAGAGTGAGGTGTTCTCTCATTCATGTCTAGAAGTAGCTAGCAAGCTAACTAAATTTTGTTAGGTCAGAACGCTCTGATCAACCCTACTTTTCGTCCAGAGCGTCCAGTGGGCGCTCTGAACGCTCCGAGAGTGAAACACTCTGAATTTACGAACGCCCAGAGCACATAGCCTCACATGTGAATCCTTAAACGAGACGGGTGGGGCTAAAGCTTAAAAGGGTGTGAATGATGCTGAATGGGTGTAGACAAAGAAGAGCGCTCCAGTAAGTACCAACACATTCAAGGGCCATTTTCTCAAAAGTGAGGTTACAAGTTTATCAACTTTCAAAGCAGAATTACTTTCCCGTTGTTCCTCAACTGTAGTGTATGATATACAATTTTCTACCTCTGAGTCTCTACTTCTATCCAATGTTGAAAAAATAAATACAAATAACACCATTTTAAATATTGCTGTATAAGACCGAATCGAGCCGGTCGGTCACATATTCATATCACCGATACTCTCTTTAATGCATTCATTATTTCAATGGGAGGAATAGGTTGGTTGGCTCTACCTGTGATTACAGTAATGACAGAGTCATCTTTGCCAGCTTCATCCAGCGCTTTGATGATCTCGTTGTACATCTGGATAGAAGGAGGAAAACAATAGAATTGAAGAACTGGATGATTACTGGATATTTGGGATGTGCATAGGCAGTTTGTAATGTCTGCTAAATGGCATATTATTATTATTATTATTATTTTATTTTTTTCACTATTACAAGGCATTTCCACATTTAAAAAAAACATACCACAACATGTATTACACTTTGCCTTAGGACACAGGACTATGTATTTACATGGTGGTTAAATAGGAAGGTAGACATGGTTCCACATAGTTATGTAGTACTTATCTACAAAATATGTTTAATGTTTACACTGCCCTGACAAAAATGAATTTCCTGCAAGTTTGAGGCAAATTTGCTGCAAACTAAATAGTGTGCCACAAAATGTTGCCAGAAGTTTGAAAATGTTTGCCACTGGTGAATCTGCGGCAAACCTTTGGCAACAATATTTATTGCCACTAGTGGCAAACAGTTTACCAGAAGCCATTTATGGTAGACGCGAGTTCCAAGACCAGTAACCGTTGATGACCAGTCAGTGGGAGAAGAAAAATCTGTTGGAAAATGGAAACTAAGCTATCTAGCTACTTAACGAAGTTGTCCGGTGAGTGTCTAACTTAATTAAACTTCCTAATATACTTAAAAATTATGTTTGCTAATTGATGCCTAGTTAGCAATGTTATGCTTTATGGGATAGAGTGAAACACATTTTGTTATCAGTTTCAATCTGTCAGTGCCACTGACTGGCTAGCGCTTAGCTAGCTAACATTAGCTATCATATTTTTGCACAATTAATATGATAGCTAGCTATCGAACTAATGATTTGCCTAAAAATGTTTAGGTGAATACGTTGCTGTCTTTTAATAACAATATGCATTTCAATATGCTAGTGTCACAGTTCAGTAACATGTTAGCTAGCACAACAGCTAAGGTAGCAACAATATTAGCTGATTTGACAAAGCGAAACTTCACTTTTGCAGATGGATACCCTTCCCCTAACCGTGGTGTTGGAAGAGGATGCATCATTTACATTACATTACATTTTAGTAATTTAGCAGACGCTCTTATCCAGAGTGACTTACAGTTAGTGAATACATATTTTTTTTTATACTGGCCCCCCGTGGGAAACGAACCCACAACCCTGGCGTTGCAAATGCCATGCTCTATCAACTGAGCTACATCCCTGCCGGCCATTCCCTCCCCAACCCTGGACGACGCTGGGCCAATTGTGCGCCGCCCATGAGTCTCCCGGTCGCGGCCGGTGGCGACAGAGCCTGGATTCGAACCAGGATCTCTAGTGGCACAGTTAGCACTGCGATGCAGTGCCTTAGACCACTGCGCCACTCAGTGAAAATGAGTGTATTGACTTCAAACTTGATAAGGTAAGCAAACGCATGTATTATCATAAATGTAGCCTACCGGTATACATTCCTTCTTTGTAACAATTAGATCTTTCATTGTTTTAAACTAGTAGCTAGCTCATCTTGTTCATGTGTTGTTCCTTCTCTCTTTCTTTCTAGAAGCAAATCAAGACAGATTGAAGCCTTCAATCAAACTAAGGAAAGAGAAATGTGTGCACCAGGTCAAGGTTTCTTGCATGGCTTTGAGATGTAAGTTAACTATAATTCATTTTAGAAAAATATACACCAGAGTGAGGAAAAATAGCCATCTAGTAGACAACTTGCTCTTACATTATGGAGTCCCCAGTCTATATTGAAGATCATAATTAGTTGATAAGTTTCAATCAAATTTGTTAAGGCTTGGCTGATGAAAACGTTTGTATATTGTGGCTCTATACGAACAGTTGGCCACACATTTAAAAGGTAGATTTAGTAGGCCTAAGTCCCAATTTATGCTAGCTACATTGTTTGTTTATATAGCATTTATACAAGGCAGAGACATTTTCTTGCTGAAAAATATATACACTACATGACCAAAAGTATGAGGACACTAGGGCTGTTACGGTGACCGGTGGTCACGAGTCATGACGGCAGTCAAATTCCACGTGACCGTTTAGTCACGGTAATTAGCCTTCTCCAAGCTCTGATGCTGCTGTTGGTCATTAGTAGCCTACCAAACAAGTGCTTGTCAAATTGTGAATGAGAGACTAATGAAGTGTGTACAACCTGCGCAAAAAACAAAGCAGAGCTCATGCCTTTCATGCGACTTGTTTCAGCCTTAGAATGTATAAAAAATCTAAACTATATAGGCCAACACTTGTATCACAACTAAAGTTACAGAAATAACTCTAAATTAAGCATATAGGAGTACCTGTTTCTTTGTTAACAGCTCAACACAGAATAGCCGCATGTGTGCACTCCCTCAAATCCTTTGGAGAAAATAGTTGAATAAAATAGAAAATATGTTCCATTTTATTCTTCACACTATAAAATAATGCCACGGAATTCTAAGCAAATCTTGTCTGCTAAATGAACTAGTTTAGCCCACAGCCATATGGCATAGCCAGATCAGGACCTAACATAAGGACAACGCAGAGTTTACTATTATGTTCTTCTGAAATAGACTACATATTCTTCATATCCTGTTTTTTTTTTTTGACCTGTCTAAAATAAATAATGGATTTATTGTGATGGAGTAGGCTATATTACACGGATTTATTCGACTTTTTTAAATGTAGATGTTCCAAAAGGTCTGCATCAGTGGCTTGTAGGCTATGCGTGGAAGCCAGGAGATTCTAAATGTGTTTGTTAATTAACGGTCAATTACCATGAGACCGGCAGTTATTTGCTTGACAATCACCGGCTGGCAAAATTTCATGACCGCCACAGCCTTAGTGGACACCTGCTCGTCGAACATGTTATTCCAAAATTATGGGCATAAATATGGAGTTTGTCCCCCCTTGACTGCTATAAATGCCTTCACTCTTCTGGGAAGGCTTTCCAATAGATGTTGGAACATTGCTGCGGGGACTTGCTTCCATTCAGCCACAAGAGCATTAGTTAGGTCGGGCACTGATGTTGGGCGATTAGGCCTGGCTCGCAGTCGGCATTCCAATTCTTCCCAAAAGGTGTTCGATGGGGTTGAGGTCAGGGCTCTGTGCAGGCCAGTCAAGTTCTTCCACACCGATCTCAACAAACCATTTCTGTATGGACCTTGCTTTGTGCACGGGGGCATTGTCATGCTGAAACAGGAAAGGGCCTTCCCCAAACTGTTGCCACAAAGTTGGAAGCACAGAATCGTCTAGAATGTCATTGTATGCTATAGCGCTAAGATTTCCCTTCACTGGAACTAAGGGGCCTAGCCCTAACCATGAAAAACAGACCCAGACCATTATTCCTCCTCCACCAAACTTTACAGTTGGTACAATGCATTCGGGCAGGTAGCGTTCTCCTGGCATCCGCCAAACCCAGATTTGTCCGTCGGACTGCCAGATGGTGAAGCGTGATTTATCACTCCAGAGAACGTGTTTCCACTGCTCCAGAGTCCAATGTCGGCAAGCTTTACACCACTCCAGCTGACGCTTGGCATTGCGCATGGTGATCTTAGGCTTGTGAAGCTCCCGACGAACAGTTCTTGTGCTGATGTTGCTTCCAGAGGCAGTTTAGAACTCGTAGTGAGTTTTGCAACCGAGGACAGGCAATTTTACGCTCTACACGCTTCAGCGGTCCCGTTCTTTGAGCTTGTGTGGCCTACCACTTCGCGGCTGAGACGTTGTTGCTCCTAGACGTTTCCACTTCACAAAAACAGCACTTACAGTTGACCAGGGCAGCTCAACTGACTTGTTGGAAAGGTGGCATCCCATGACGGTACCACATTAAAAGTCACTGAGCTCTTCAATAAGGCCATTCTACTGCCAATGTTTGTCTATGGATATTGCATGGCTGTGTGCTTGATTTTGTATAATTCCATATGTGATTTCAGCAACGGGTGTGGCTGAAATAGCCGAATCCACTAATTTGAAGGGGTGTCCACATACAGTACCAGTCAAAAGTTTGGACACAACTACTCATTGAAGGGTTTCTTATTTTTACTATTTTCTACATTGTAGAATAATAGTGATGACATCAAAAACTATGAAATAACACATATGGAATTATGTAGTAACCAAAAAAGTGTTAAACAATTCAAAATATATTTTATATTTAAGATTCTTCAAATAGCCACCCTTTGCCTTGATGACAGCTTTGCACACTCTTGGCATTCTCTCAACCAGCTTCATGAGGTAGTCACCTGGAACACATTTCAATTAACAGGTGTGCCTTGTTAAAAGTTAATTCCTGGATGCGTTCTTAATTCGTTTGAGCCAATCAGTTGGGTTGTGACAAGGTAGGGGTGGTATACAGAAGATAGCCCTATTTGGTAAAAGACCAAGTCCATATTATGGCAAGAACAGATCAAATAAGCAAAGAGAAACGACAATCTATCATTACTTTAAGACGAAGGTCAGTCAATCTGGAAAATGTCAAGAACTTTAAAAGTTTATTCAAGTGCAGTCGCAAAAACCATCAAGCGCTATGATGAAACTGGCTCTCATTTGGACTGCCACAGGAAAGGAAGACCCAGTTACCTCTGCTGCAGAGGATAATTTCCTTAGAGTTAACTGCACCTTCGATTGCAGCCCAAAAACATGCTTCAGAGTTCAAGTCACAGACACATCTCAACATCAACTTTTCAGAGGAGACTGCGTGAATCAGACGTTGATGGTCGAATTGCTGCAAATAAACCACTACTAAAGGACACCAATGAGAAGAAGAGACTTGCTTGGGCCAAGAAACACAAGCAATGGACATTAGACTGGTGGAAATCTGTCCTTTGGTCTGATGAGTCCAAATTTGAGATTAATGGTTCCAACCGCTGTGTCTTTGTGAGACGCAGAGTAGGTGAATGGATGATCTCCGCATGTGTGGTTCCCACCGTGAAGCATGGAGGATCAAATCAAATTTTAATTGTCACCTGCGCCGAATATAACAGGCGTACACCTTACAGTGAAATCTTACTTACAAGCCCTTAACCAACAATGCAGTTTTAAGAAAGAACACCCCTCCCCCAAAAAATAAAATAATACGAGATAAAAGTAACAAATAATTAAAGAGCAGCAGTAAAATAACAATAGGCTATATACAGGGGGTACCGGTACCGAGTCAATGTGCGGGGGCACCGGTTAGTCGAGGTAATATGTACAGTCGTGGTCAAACGTTTTCAGAATGACACAAATACTAATTTTCACAAAGTCTGCTGCCTCAGTTTTGATGATGGCAATTTGCATATACTCCAGAATGTCATGAAGAGTGATAAGATGAAATGCAATTAATTGCCCTCTTTGCCATGAAAATGAACTTAATCCCAAAAAAACATTTCCACTGCATTTCAGCCCTGCCACAAAAGGACCAGCTGCCATCATGTCAGTGATTCTCTCGTTAACACAGGTGAGTGTTGACGAGGACAAGGCTGGAGATCACTCTGTCATGCTGATTGAGTTAGAATAACAGACTAGAAGCTTTAAAAGGAGGGTGGTGCTTGAAATCATTGTTCTTCCTCTGTTAACCATGGTTACCTGCAAGGAAACACGTGCCGTCATCATTGCTATGCACAAAAAGGGCTTCACAGGCAAGGATATTGCTGCTAGTAAGATTGCACCTAAATCAACCATTTATCGGATCATCAAGAACGTCAAGGACAGAGGTTCAATTGTTGTGAAGAAGGCGTCAGGGCACCCAAGAAAGTCCAGCAAGCGCCAGGACCGTCTCCTAAAGTTGATTCAGCTGCGGGACCGGGGCACCACCAGTGCAGAGCTTGCTCAGGAATGGCAGCAGGCAGGTGTGAGTGGATCTGCACGCACAGTGAGGCGAAGGCTTTTGGAGGATGGCCTGGTGTCAAGAAGGGCAGCGAGGAAGCCACTTCTCTCCAGGAAAAACATCAGGGACAGACTGATATTCTGCAAAAGGTACAGGGATTGGACTGCTGAGGACTGGGGTAAAGTCATTTTCTCTGATGAATCCCCTTTCCGATTGTTTGGGGCATCTGGAAATCACCTTGAAGACAAGGTGAGCGCTACCATCAGTCCTGTGTCATGCCAACAGTAAAGCATCCTGATACCATTCATGTGTGGGGTTGCTTCTCAGCCAAGGGAGTGGGCTCACTCACAATTCTGCCTAAGAACACAGCCATGAATAAAGAATGGTACCAACACATCCTCCGAGAGCAACTTCTCCCAACCATCCAAGAACAGTTTGGTGACGACCAATGCCTTTTCCAGCATGATGGAGCACCTTGCCATAAGGCAAAAGTGATAACTAAGTGGCTCTGGGAACAAAACATCGAAATTTTGGGTCCATGGCCAGGAAACTCCCCAGACCTTAATCCCATTGAGAACTTGTGGTCGATCCTCAAGAGGCGAGTGGACAAACAAATACCCACAAATTCTGACAAACTCCAAGCATTGATTATGCAAGATTGGGCTGCCATCAGTCAGGATGTGGCCCAGTAGTTATTTGACAGCATGCCAGGGCGGATTACAGAGGACTTGAAAAAGAAGGGTCAACACTGCAAATATTGACTCTTTGCATAAACTTAATGTAATTGTCAATAAAAGCCTTTGACACTTATGGAATGCTTGTAATTATACTTCAGTATACCATAGTAACATCTGACAAAAGTTTATCATAACACTGAAGCAGCGAACTTTGTGAAGACCAATACTTGGGTCATTCTCAAAACTTTTGACCACAACTATATTTTGCAAATGCACTGTACATAAACACATTGACTACAAAAGGAAAACCAGCCACGTCACTGACACCGACGTCTCGCTTCCAGACAAGCTAAACACCTTCTTCGCCCGCTTTGAGGATAACACAGTGCCACCGACGAGGCCCACTACCAAGGACTGTGGCCTCTCCTTCTCTGTGGCCGAAAGGAGTAAGACATTTAAGCATGTTAGGTAAGAATTATTAAAGTGACTATACTTAGATAATAAACAGAGATTAGTAGCAGCGTAGAAGGCGGGGGGGAGGGGGGGCAATGCAAAAAGTCTGGGTAGCCATTTGATTAGATGTTCAAGAGTCTTATGGCTTGGGGGTAGAAGCTGTTTAGAAGCCTCTTTGACCTAGACTTGGTGCTCCGATACCGCTTGCCGTGCGGTAGCAGAGAGAACAGTCTATGACTAAGGTGGCTGGAGTCTTTGACAATTTTTAGGGCCTTCCTCTGACACCGCCTGGTATAGAGGTCCTGGATGGCAGGAAGCTTGGCCCCAGTGATGTACTGGGCCGTATGCACTACCCTCTGTAGTGCCTTGCGGTCGGAGGCCGAGCAGTTGCCATACCAGGCAGTGATGCAACCAGTCAGGATGCTCTCGATGGTGCAGCTATAGAACCTTTTGAGGATCTGAGGACCCATGCCAAATCTTTTCAGTCTCCTTAGGGGGAATAGGTTTTGTCGTGCCCTCTTCACGACTGTCTTGGTGTGCTTGGACAGTGTTAGTTTGTTGGTAATGTGGACACCAAGGAACTTGAAGCTCTCAACCTGCTCCACTACAGCCCCGTCGATGATATTGGGGGCGTGCTCGGTCCTCTTCTTTTTCCTGTAGTCCACAATCATCTCCTTTGTCTTGATCACGTTGAGGGAGTGGTTGTTGTCCTTGCACCACACGGCCAGGTCTATGACCTCCTCCCTATAGGAGGTGTTTAGTCCCAGGGTCCTTAGCTTAGTGATGAGCTTTGAGGGCACTATGGTGTTGAACGCTGAGCTGTAGTCAATGAATAGCATTCTCATATAGGTGTTCCTTTTGTCCAGGTGTGAAAGGGCAGTGTGGAGCGCAATAGAGATTGCATCATCTGTGGATCTGTTGGGGCGGTATGCAAATTGGAGTGGGTCTAGGATTTCTGGGATAATGGTGTTGATGTGAGCCATGACCAGCCTTTCAAAGCACTTCATGGCTACATACGCGAGTGCTACGGGTCGGTAGTCATTTAGGCAGGTTACCTTAGTGTTCTTGGACACAGGGACTATGGTGGTCTGCTTGAAACATGTTGGTATTACAGACTCAGACAGGGAGAGGTTGAAAATGTCAGTGAATACACTTGCCAGTTGGTCAGCGCATGCTCGGAGTACATGTCCTGGTAATCCGTCTGGCCCTGCGGCCTTCTGAATGTTGACCTATTGAAAAGGTCTTACTCATATCGGCTACGGAGAGCGTGATCACACAGTCGTCCGGAACAGCTGATGCTCTCATGCATGTTTCAGTATTACTTGCCTCGAAGCGAGCATAGAAGTAATTTAGCTCGTCTGGTAGGCTCGTGTCACTGGGCAGCTCGCGGTTGTGCTTCCCTTTGTAGTCTGTAATAGTTTGCAAGCCCTGCCACATCCGACGAGCGTCATAGCCGGTGTAGTACGATTCGATCTTAGTCCTGCATTGACGCTTTGCCTGCTTGATGGTTCGTCGGTGCAGCTGTCACCAGCAAAGCACCAAAGGTGTGATGGTGCTTTGCTGGTGACACTGTCTGTGATTGATTTAGAATTCAAGGCACACTTAAACAGCATGGCTACCACAGCATTCTGCAGCGAAACACCATCCCATCTGGTTTGCGCTTAGTGGGACTATCATTTGTTTTTCAACAGGACAATGACCAACACACCTCCAGGCTGTATAGACAATGACACTAATGCCTATTAATTTAAATCGATGTACCTCCACAGTGATGGCGTTCTTCTTCTGTGGCCTATTGAGCCGAATAGTGGTGACGTTGTCCTCTGTGGAGACCAGCAGCGTGTCAAAGGTGGCAGTGCTCCCAGAGGGCTGTGTGGCTACCGCAGGACCCTCAGCAGCCAGGAGAGAGTCAATCAGGTCCACATACTGCTGTCTGGCATCTTCCTGAGAGGAAGGAATAAAGAGATATACAATGTATCAATTTATGTCTGTCAATGTCATTGTGTGAAGACAATGGCACTTTACTACATTGAGGACATTGTAGTTTGTGTTTTTTATGGGCTCTGAAAATTGTGACATTTAATAAGAATGGCTGATCCTAATTTGTTTTTAATATTATAACCTTGTGAGCAAGGTGTTTGACCTTGCTCACAAGTCGTGTATTTTTGTCTGTTGTTTTTAACAAACTTGGGAGGAATAGCCTTGATAAACAAATGGGTATATTGCTCCAGAGCTTTTGTATAATTTCAGCAAGTAGTTTTGAAAGTAGTGCTCACGAGCCAAAACGGGTACCCGAAAAGTGTAAAGTTGTGTACTACATCATCCATTTCGTATGATATGTTACGTCCTGCAAAAAATAAAAAAAATTACATGTTTTGCAATTTGTATACGTTACGAACTTATAAGTGCTTAAGATCCCAGACTGCATCTTTAATAAAATGTGTATGACAGTGCTGTTATGTATATGCAATAATGGACTGCAGATTACCTGAGATCCAGAGCCCAGAGACTTCCAGGCATCCCATTTGGCCTTGCCGACAAAGTCAAGCATCCCTGGCTTGGGGGTGTTACAGGGTCCCTGAGTGGCCTAATAAGACAACAAAGAGAGAAGAGACGATACTAAAATGAGAGGATCGGTGTCTCCAATAGACTTTAAGGGCTTTCCTCATCCTGTCGCCTTCATGCACTCTGATAGGTTAAGAATCTAGGTCATTGTCATTAGGTCTCAAATGGAAGAAAACAGACTGAAACAGGGAGGGACTACCTGGACTTGTCCAATAAGAAACAGCCCTGGATAGCTTTACAACCGTTACAACAGATCTTTATTTATCTACTGTACAATGGAAACTTGTCTTTTTTCCTGACACAGCATCCAACATGCAAAAATCTTCAGAGACATGACAGCCAAGTAGCTAAGAACAAATAACAATGACCTCTCACCTGTTTGAAGAGAGCATAGATTTTCAGCTTGGCCTCATTGCCAGGGTCTTTCTTCAGCATGCCCATCTGACTCTTGGCATGGTTGAATTGCTCCACCGTCGCCCCCATCATAGAACCAGTTGTGTGCAGCTTCAGAGTGGGAATTTGTGATACTTGGACTGCCCTTAAGAGATCATTTCAAGACAAATGAGTGACATTGCTAACTGGTACTGTTTCCAAAACAATTACGAACTGCCACAAAGGCTAAATAATATTATACATAAGCCTAAATGTTCCAATAAAATGCCAAAGCACAAATGAACTTGGCTGATTGCACTAAGATAGCTCCTAACACCTACAGTGGCCTTTTTAAATTACTGTATTGGATATGGGGAGGATTGGGACAGGATGACACATAACAATGTACTGTGAGAGTTGCAGTACAGTTTGTGATACAAAAATGTTGTGACAGCATTCGATGAGCCATCAATAATTAGTTACTTGACCTTTCCTCTGGTTTTCATTAATTGGTCGTTATTTGGTCTGGTTAGACAAGGCTCATAAATCCGGATGTGGGGCAAAGGTCATAGCTGTTGCAAGACTAGCTACTTTGGCTAGCAGTCTATAACCACCGATAGTTCTAAAATATATTTGCTATATAACTAGAAGTAACTAGCTAGTTAGCGAGCATATCATCATGCAAGCTTTTGTAGTGGTAGCTGATACGTTGGAATGTAAGGTCATTTATGTCCTGCTTTGATATTGTACGGTAGCACTCCCACATAACAGCTCAGCGATAATTAGCTATTTGTGCAGAACATGACATCTTTGAGACAACCTTAGCTAAATACAAGCACCGAGATTGAGGCTCTCGTGCCAACAAGCTAAAACTACATGGTGAAAATAAAATAATGACCATTCGTTTTCCTTAAGAATTGGGCTATGCTAAACTAGCAAGCTACGCTATAGCTCCCTTCATACAGAACAACTAAACTCTAATCTACTCAGTTTGACATCAGCTCCCTGCACCATGTCCACATCAAGTTATCTGTAAATCCACCTTGCAAGTGAGTGTGATGTTTTTAGCTAATCTTACCTGATAAATCGCCACGGTGAAAAGATGCGTAATGCTACAGACATGACAGTGAGGTAATTTCAGTCCAAAGTACAGTAGCAGTACATGGTTGTTCAAGACAATCCGGCGAAATAAATTCTCTATTTACAATCCAGACCCCTCCCCCTCAATTCGTTGTCTTTCACCATTGGCTAATGCTCCGTTTACATCGTGACGTTTCATTACGCCGTATGTCATCTTCATGCAATCACGTTCCTCTACTGGACAGAGAGCATAAAGTCAAAGATAGGGGGCTTTTCTCAATTGCTCCCTCCTCGCGTTCTGTTTCCTCTCTCCTCGTCTCCTTCTCAAAACCCATTGGAGGAGAAGGTCAGTGGGGCGGGATCTCTGGCTTTCTCATCCAATGGGTTTTGACTGAGACGAGGAGAGAGGACACGAGATGTAACATATGGACACAGTTTCACGACAGAAGATAAAATGGAGGAGAGCTTTGTCGCTTGTCAGAAAGCTCATTTATTTTGGGAGATTGCAAAATATGACATTTTCATTCATGACAGGAGAAACATATGTGGATTCTGAATCTAATGGCGGTAGAATTAAGGAGAATTTGAATATTGTCAAAAAGAAAGGGAAAACGAGCAAAGTAGAGTGCAGTGATGAGAATGTCACTTCGTATCTTGTAGGAGTACGGTTTGTAAATGAGGAGCAAGCAGCTGATCGAATTACCAATCTTGAGGAATCCATTTGAGATATCCAAACTGGTGGAGAGAGTGCTGGGTAGAGTGAAGCCTGTGAGGATCACGAGAGGCGGGCTGGTTTAGATTTTTTGTGCTTCTGAGGATCAGAAGAAATGTGTGTTGTGTCTCACCCGATTTGATAAGTTTGAAGTGTCCTTTGTGTCTCTTAGGAACAGGGCACCCCTCAAGGGGGGTATATCTGGAGTCTCGTGGGAAGTAGATGTTGAAGAGATTAAAAATATTCCTGGAGTGATTGATGCACGTCGGATGAATCGTGTGGTAAATGAAGAAAAAGAGTCTGAAATCAAATCAAATTGTATTTGTCACATGCGCTGTAAGGTGTAGACCTTACAGTGAAATGCTTACTTACAAGCCCTTAACCAACAATGCAGTTTTAAGAAAGAATACCCCAAAAAATCACACAAAAAAATACAATATAAAATAATACGAAATAAAAGTAACAAATAATTAAAAAGCAGCAGTGAAAATAACAATAGCGAGGCTATATACATGGGGTACCGGTACCGAGTCAATGTGCAGGGGCACCGGTTAGTCGAGGTAATTGAGGTAATATGTACATGTAGGTAGAGTTATTAAAGTGACTATGCATAGATAATAAACAGAGTAGCAGCAGCGTAAAAAGGGGGAGGGTGGGGGCAATGCAAATAGTCTGGGTAGCCATTTGATTAGATGTTCAGGAGGCTTATGGCTTGTGGGTAGAAGCTGTTTAGAAGCCTCTTGGACCTAGGCTTGGCGCTCCAGTACCGCTTGCCGTGCGGTAGCAGAGAGAACAGTCTATGACTAGGGTGGCTGGAGTCTTTGACTATTTTTAGGGCCTTCCTCTGACACCGCCTGGTATAGAGGTCATGGATGGCAGGAAGCTTGGCCCCAGTGATGTACTGGGCCGTACGCACTACCCCCTGTAGTGCCATGCGGTCGGAGGCCGAGCAGTTGCCATACCAGGCAGTGATGCAACCAGTCAGGATGCTCTCGATGGTGCAGCTGTAGAACCTTTTGAGGATCTGAGGACCCATGCAAAATCCTTTGAGTCTCCTTAGGGGGAATAGGTTTTGTCGTGCCCTCTTCACGACTGTCTTGGTGTGCTTGGACCGTGTTAGTTTGTTGGTGATGTGGACACCAAGGAACTTGAAGCTCTCAACCTGCTCCACTACAGCCCCGTCGATGAGAATGGGGGCGTGCTCGGTCCTCTTCTTTTTCCTGTAGTCCACAATCATCTCCTTCTTCTTGATCACGTTGAGGGAGAGGTTGTTACCCTGGCACCACATGGCCAGGTCTCTGACCTCCTCCCTATAGGCTGTCTCGTCGTTGTCGGTGATCAGGACTACCACTGTTGTGTCATCGGAAAACTTAATGATGGTATTGGAGTCGTGCCTGGCCATGCAGTCATGAGTGAACAGGGAGTACAGGAGGGGACTGAGCACGCACCCCTGAGGGGCCCCCGTGTTGAGGATCAGCGTGGCGGATGTGTTGTTACCTACCTTTACCACCTGGGGGCGGCCCGTCAGGAAGTCCAGGATCCAGTTGCAGAGGGAGGTGTTTAGTCCCAGGGTCCTTAGCTTAGTGATGAGCTTTGAGGGCACTATGGTGTTGAACGCTGAGCTGTAGTCAATGAATAGCATTCTCACATAGGTGTTCCTTTTGTCAAGGTGTGAAAGGGCAGTGTGGAGCGCAATAGAGATTGCATAATCTGTGGATCTGTTGGGGTGGTATGCAAATTGGAGTGGGACTAGGGTTTCTGAGATAATGGTGTTGTGAGCCATGACCAGCCTTTCAAAGCACTTCATGGCTACAGAAGTGAGTGCTACGGGTCAGTAGTCATTTAGGCAGGTTATCTTAGTGTTATTGGGCACAGGGACTATGGTGGTCTGCTTGAAACATGTTGGTATTACAGACTCAGACAGGGAGAGGTTGAAAATGTCAGTAAACACACTTGCCAGTTGGTCAGCGCGTGCTCGGAGTACACATCCTGGTAATCTGTCTGGCCCTGCGGCCTTGTGTGAATGTTGTCCTGTTTAAAGGTCTTACTCACATCGGCTACGGAGAGCGTGATCACACAGTCGTCCAGAACAGCTGATGCCCTCATGGTTGTTTCAGTGTTACTTGCCTCGAAGCGAGCACAGAAGTAATTTAGCTTATGGCCGTATACAGTTCATTGAGTGTGGTCTTAGTGCCAGCATCGGTTTGTGGTGGTAAATAGACAGCTACGAAGAATATAGATAAAGTCTCTTGGTAGATAGTGTAGTCTACAGCTTATCATGAGATACTCTACCTCAGACGAGCAAAACCTCGAGACTTCCTTAGATATCGTGCACCAGCTGTTGTTTACAAATATACATAGAGCGCCACCCCTTGTCTTACCAGAGGCTGCTGTTCTATCCTGCCGATACAGTGTGTAACCCGCCAGTTGAATGTTATTCATGTCTTCGTTCAGCCATGACTCGGTGAAACATAAGATATTAGTTTTTAATGTCCCGTTGGTAGGATATACTTGCCTGTAGTTCGTCCACTTTATTATCAAGCGATTGTAAATTGGCCAATAGTATCGATGGCAAAGGCAGATTAGCCACTCGTCGCCGGCTCCTTACCAAGCACCCTGATCTCCTTCCGCGATATCTCCTTTTCTTTCTACTTTGAATGACGGGGATGAGGGCCCTGTCGGGTGTCTGGAGCAAATCCCTCTCGTCCGACTCATTAAAGAAAAATGATTAGTCAGTTCAAGGTGAGTAATCGCTGTTCTGATGTCCAGAAGCTCTTTTCGGTCATAAGAGACGGTAGCAGCAACATTATGTACAAAATAAGTTACAAACAATGCGAAAAAACACACAAAATAGCATGGTTGGTTAAGAGTCCATAAAATGGCAGCCATCCCTTCTGGCGCCATTATCACTGTTCTTTTGTTTTTTGATATGGAGTCTCCGTACACAAGTGCAGTTCGGGCAGGGTTTCCCAAACTCGGTCCTGGGGCCTCCCCTGGGTGCATGTTTACGTTTTTGCCCTAGCACTACACAGCTGATTCAAATAACCAACTCATCATCAAGCTTTGATTATTTGAATCAGCTATGTAGTGCTAGGGCAAAACACAAAAGGTTCAGCCAGGGGGGGCCCCCGGGACCGAGCTTGGGAAACCCTTAGTTATTAACTACAGAGTCCGAGCATTTATCCCAAGACCAATGCAGGATGATCATTGTAAAGCTTTTGGTCATGTTTCAAGTGTTTGCAGAACGGAGAAGCCGAGATGTCCAAGTTGTGGAAAAGATCATATTATGTGTTATAAAAGTGATGAAAATGTGACATGTTACAATTGTGGTGGGAACCATGAAGCCATGTCTTTCGAATGCCCCACAAGGGTGAAAGAGAATGAGGTGGCCAAAGTCAGGGCTATCCAGAGCATATTAAATGCAGGAGCTGTTAAAAGTGTTGAGGGTTTTAATGGTGCACTTGAAGAGTCCATGGTGGTGGATAGCCCTTCACTGCAGGCTGCAGGGGTTGCCTTTCACCAGCAGGATCCTGACATTTTACAGGTTAAAAAGGTGGACTTTGTGGCCTTTATAGCTATGGTGATAAATGGCACTGCCAAGGTGGAGAGAAGATCCAGGAAGATATAAATCATTGTGGAAGCGGCGGAGCGGTTCCTGGGTCTGAAAGATTTCTCAGCGAAGGAGTTATATGGAATATTGTCACAAGCCGTACCACCCTCTCAGGCCCTAGAGCCTGAGAAGGGAGATATGGAGAATTGGACGTACTGCCAAATTCTCTAAAACATTGGAGGCGGCTTATGGTAGATAAATGAACATAAAATTACCTGGAAACAGCTCTGGTGGACATTCCTGCAGTCAGCATGCCAATTGCATGCTTCCTCAACTTGAGACATCTGTGGCATTGTGTTGTGTGACAAAACTGCACATTTTGGAGTGGCCTTTTATTTTCCCCAGCATAAGGTGCACCTGTGTAATGATCATGCTGTTTAATCAGCTTATTGATATGCCACACCTTGCAGGTGGATGGATTATCTTGGCAAAGGAGAAATGCTCACTAACAGGGATGGAAACAAATTTGTGCACACAATTTGATAGAAATAAGCTTTTTGTGCATATGGAACATTTCTGTGATTGTTTTTATTTCAGCTCATGAAACATGGGACCAACACTTTACATCACAGGAGGTTGGTGGTACCTTAATTGGGTTCAACGGGCTCGTGTTAATGACTGGAGCGGAATTTGTGGAATGGTATAAAATACGTCAAACACATAGTTTCCATGTGTTTGATACCGTTCCAGACAATATAATGAGCCATTCTCCCCACAGCAGCCTCCTGTGCTTTACATGTTGTGTTTATATTTTTGTTAAGTAAAAAATGAGCCCTCTATGGATAGATGAGACTCTCACAAAAACATACATGTCAGTTGTTTTGCCCACAAGACTTGTCTGAAGGTAGCCCGGTACAAGTAAAATAAATAAATGGAAGTACAGTATATATGGAAGTAGTTTAGTCCCAAAATAGGGGTTAAATATTGGTGTTTTATTTATATATATATATATATATATATATATATATATATATATATATATATATATATATATATATATTTCTTTTTTTAAACCAATATTTAACCCCTGTTTTGGCACTAAACAACTTCCATATACAGTGGGGAGAACAAGTATTTGATACACTGCCGATTTTGCAGGTTTTCCTACTTACAAAGCATGTAGAGGTCTGTAATTTTTATCATAGGTACACTTCAACTGTGAGAGACGGAATCTAAAACAAAAATCCAGAAAATCACATTGTATGATTTTAAAGTAATTAATTTGCATTTTATTGCATGACATAAGTATTTGATACATCAGAAAAGCAGAACTTAATATTTGGTACAGAAACCTTTGTTTGCAATTACAGAGATCATACGTTTCCTGTAGGTCTTGACCAGGTTTGCACACACTGCAGCAGGGATTTTGGCCCACTCCTCCATACAGACCTTCTCCAGATCCTTCAGGTTTCGGGGCTGTCGCTGGGCAATATGGACTTTCAGCTCGCTCCAAAGATGTTATATTGGGTTCAGGTCTGGAGACTGGCTAGGCCACTCCAGGACCTTGAGATGCTTCTTACGGAGCCACTCCTTAGTTGCCCTGGCTGTGTGTTTCGGGTCGTTATCATGCTGGAAGACCCAGCCACGACCCATCTTCAATGCTCTTACTGAGGGAAGGAGGTTGTTGGCCAAGATCTCGCGATACATGGCCCCATCCATCCTCCCCGCAATATAGTGCAGTCGTCCTGTCCCCTTTGCAGAAAAGCAACCCAAAGAATGATGTTTCCACCTCCATGCTTCACGGTTGGGATGGTGTTCTTGGGGTTGTACTCATCCTTCTTCTTCCTCCAAACACGGCGAGTGGAGTTTAGACCAAAAAGCTCTATTTTTGTCTCATCAGACCACATTACCTTCTCCCATTCCTCCTCTGGATCATCCAGATGGTCATTGGCAAACTTCAGACGGGCCTGGACATGCGCTGGCTTGAGCAGGGGGACCTTGCGTGCGCGGCAGGATTTTAATCCATGACGGCGTAGTGTGTTACTAATGGTTTTCTTTGAGACTGTGGTCCTATCTCTCTTCAGGTCATTGACCAGGTCCTGCCGTGTAGTTCTGGGCTGATCCCTCACCTTCCTCATGATCATTGATGCCCCACGAGGTGAGATCTTGCATGGAGCCCCAGACCGAGGGTGATTGACCGTCATCTTGAACTTCTTCCATTTTCTAATAATTGCGCCAACAGTTGTTGCCTTCTCACCAAGCTGCTTGCCTATTGTCCTGTAGCCCATCCCAGCCTTGTGCAGGTCTACAATTGTATCCCTGATGTCCTTACACAGGTCTCTGGTCTTGGCCATTGTGGAGAGGTTGGAGTCTGTTTGATTGAGTGTGTGGACAGGTGTCTTTTATACAGGTAACGAGTTCAAACAGGTGCAGTTAATACAGGTAATGAGTGGAGAACAGGAGGGCTTCTTAAAGAAAAACTAACAGGTCTGTGAGAGCCGGAATTCTTACTGGTTGGTAGGTGATCAAATACTTATGTCATGCAATACAATGCAAATTAATTACTTAAAAATCATACAATGTGATTTTCTGGATTTTTGTTTTAGATTCCGGCTCTCACAGTTGAAGTGTACCTATGATAAAAATTACAGACCTCTACATGCTTTGTAAGTAGGAAAACCTGCAAAATCGGCAGTGTATCAAATACTTGTTCTCCCCACTGTACATATGAAGTGAGTAAAACAGTATGTAAACATTAATTAAAGTGGCCAGTGTTCCATGACTATGTACATAGAGCAGCAGCCTCTAAGGTGCATGGTAGAGTAACCGGGTGGTAGCCGTCTAGTGACAGTGTCTAAAGTTCAGGGCAGGGTACTGGGCGGTTTTTCAGTCTCTCGGTCCCAGCTTTCATGCACCTCTACTGACCTTGCCTTCTGGATGGAAGCAGGGTGAACAGGCCGTCTGTGACATCTGTGACAAGACCCAGTGAGGAAATGAGTGGAGAGGTGGACAGGAGAAATATTGATGTGATTGAAACTCCAGGACTTTTTTTCACTGAGTGGAGAGGAAATGAGAAGGGAAATATTAAGGTGCATTCAGTCCCTGGTCCCCACCCGGTCCTGCTTGTGATCAGGCTGGGATGGTAAACACAGGAGGGATGGTGTAAATTGGATTCAGAAGAACTTTGGAGAGGAGGCCTCAGAATACACTATGATATTATTTATTGGTGCAGATCAGCTTTGGAGAAAACCAGTGGAGGATTTTATAAAAGAGAACAGGAAGCTTCAGATACTCATCAACAGTTATCAGGGCAAATATCATGTCTTCAACAATAGACAGAGGCATAATCACACTCAGGTCACAGAGCTGCTGCAGAAGATAGATGAGATGGTGGAGTGGAATGGAGGATGGCATTACACCAATGAAATGTACCAGAAGGCTCAGATAGAATTGAAAAGCAGACTGGAGAGGGAGGACATGAGGAGACAGATGGAGGAAGAGGAGGAGGGAGTGGAGACAGGAGGAAGAGAGGAATAGATGAAGAGGAGAAGAGACAGGAGGGAGAGGAAGAGAGGAGGGAGCGGACTGATGGAGACAGGAGGAGGAGGAAAATCCATCAGAAGGATGTATAATGATTTAGCAGATTTAAAATATTTAAGACAGATCTTAAAAGTACCTACGGCACACCAGGAACAGGGTGCCTACCGCTGCCATAGTGCTTTTGCTTGAACTGTGCGCTAATGCTGCATGAAAAAGGTTCCATTTAAGTGTGAATCAGGCTCATAGTGGGGCAAGTGAGAATCAATATACCACCAGACCAAAAAGATAGCGCCTTACAATAGTCCTTTTTTTTGTTACTTTTTTGGGGCACTGTTTTTGATTAAATCACAGAAGTAGTAATTGTAATAAGAATTACAATATAATGTATTTTTCAATCCAATATTCTGCAACAGTCACTCATCAATGTCTCATATTCAACCTAATAAAGAGCCTTTCAAACAGCAACAATAATCTTAAATACTGTATATTTATTTCACAGTTAGAAGAAATGTTTAGCTCCATTGTTTGGGACCACGTGTAGCTATATAATAACTCATATGCCTTCCTTGAAATCTTTTTACTGGACAACTCATGAAAAGAATAACAACTCAGAAAGTGTATAAGCCTCTTAGATGTCTGAACCAGGCAGAGTTACACCTGTTTCTGCATTCAAATGTTTTATTCCTAACACCATAACACTTTCTGCCAGGATTGCAATATTTTTGATAGAACTTCACAGACAAATTTGCATTATGTAAAATGTTTGCATTATGTTAAAAACTGTTCCGTCGTCAGTATTGTGAAATAATGATCATGTTAAACTAAGATTTAAATTGAGAAAGCTGATCCGAGATCAGCGCTGCCTTTCGATCCTATATCTACACATGTTCCAACGACGCACTTAGCGACTGTTCTCTCTGCGTGGTGGTTTGGGAAACGCATATTTGGGAAACACGTGTTACATCGTTGGCTGTTGTAGGAAAGATACATCGTTAAAACAGTCATAAGCCTAAATTCCATCGCTAACAGGTAACCGTGCCCAGATAGTGACGACCAAGAAATTCCAAGGTTTTGTTTTCTGGTGGTATGAAACCTAGATAGGGTTGTAGGGGCAAAAGTTTTGATTCCTGATGCTAGGAAGCCTTACATTACATTACATGCTTATTACAGCACAACAAAATCCATGTGTACGTGTGTGTATAGTGCGTATGTTATCGTGTGTGTGTATGCATGTGTCTTTGCCTATGTTTGTGTTGCTTCACAGTCCCCGCTCTTCCATAAGGTGTTTTTTATCTGTTTTTTAAATCTAATTTTACTACTTGCATCAGTTACTTGATGTGGAATAGAGTTCCATGTAGTCATGGCCCTATGTAGTACTGTGCTTCTCCCATAGTCTGTTCTGGACTTGGGGACTGTGAAGAGACCTCTGGTGGCATGTCTTGTGGGGAATGCATGGGTGTCCGAGCTGTGCGCCAGTAGTTCAAACAGACAGCTTGGTGCATTCAACATGTCAATACCTCTCATAAATACAAGTAGTGATGAAGTCAATCTCTCCTCCACTTTGAGCCAGGAGAAATTGACATATTAATATTAGCTCTCTGTGTACATCCAAGGGCCAGCCGTGCTGCCCTGTTCTGAGCCAACTGCAATTTTCCTAAGTCCTTTTTTGTGACACCTGACCACACGACTGAACTGTCCAGGTGTGACAAAACTAGGGCCTGTAGGTCCTGCCTTGTTGATAGTGCTGTTAAGAAGGTAGAGCAGCGCTTTATTATGGACATACTTCTCCCCATCTTAGCTACTGTTGTATCAATATGTTTTGACCATGACAGTTTACAATCCAGGGTTACTCCAAGCAGTTTAGTCACCTCAACTTGCTCAATTTCCACATTATTTATTACAAGATTTAGTTGAGGTTTAGGGTTTAGTGACTGATTTGTCCCAAATACAATGCTTTTAGTTTTAGAAATATTTAGGACTAACTTATTCCTTGCCACCCACTCTGAAACTAACTGCAAGTCTTTGTTAAGTGTTGCTGTCATTTCAGTCGCTGTGGTAGCTGATGTGTATATTGTTGAGTCATCCACATACATAGACACACTGGCTTTACTCAAAGCCAGTGGCATGTCATTAGTAAAGATTGAAAAAAATAATGGGCCTAGACAGCTGCCCTGGGGAATTTCTGATTCTACCTGGATTATGTTGGAGAGGCTTCCATTAAAGAACACCATCTGTGTTCTGTTAGATATGTAACTCTGTATCCACAATATAGCAGGGGGAGGAAAGCCATAACACATACGTTTTTCCAGCAGCAGACTACGATCGATAATGTCAAAAGCCGCACTGAAGTCTAACAAAACAGCCCCACAATCTTTTATCATCAATTTCTCTCAGCCAATCATCAGTCATTTGTGTAAGTGCTGTGCTTGTTAAATGTCCTTCTCTATAAGCATGCTGAAAGTTTGTTGTCAATTTGTTTACTGTAAAATAGCATTGTATCTGGTCAACCACCATTTTTTCAAATACAGTGCCTTGCAAAAGTATTCATCCCCCTTGGCGTTTTTCCTATTTTGTTGCATTACAACCTTTAATTTAAATGGATTTTTATTTGGATTTCATGTAATGGACATACACGAAATAGTCCAAATTGGTGAAGTGAAATGAAAAGTCTAAAAAATATATAATGGAAAAGTGGTGCGTGCATATGTATTCACGTCCTTTGCTATGAAGCCCTTAAATAAGATCTGGTGCA
Organism: Coregonus lavaretus; assembly: GCF_964263955.1. Taxonomy (NCBI): domain Eukaryota; kingdom Metazoa; phylum Chordata; class Actinopteri; order Salmoniformes; family Salmonidae; genus Coregonus; species Coregonus lavaretus. The sequence continues at coordinate 27,400,579 of NC_140021.1, forward strand.
ACCAATTACCTTCAGAAGTCACATAATTAGTTAAATAAAGTCCACCTTTTTGCAATCTAAGTGTCACATGATCTGTCACATGATTTCAGTATATATACACCTGTTCTGAAAGGCCCCAGAGTCTGCAACACCACTGAGCAAGGGGCACCACCAAGCAAGCGGCACCATGAAGACCAAGGAGCTCTCCAAACAGGTCAAGGACAAGGTTGTGGAGAAGTACAGATCAGGGTTGGGTTATAAAAAAATATCAGAAACTTTGAACATCCCACGGAACACCATTAAATCCATTATTAAAAAATTGAAAGAATTTGGCACCACAACAAACCTGCCAAGAGAGGGCCACCCACCAAAACTCACGGACCAGGCAAGGAGGGCATTAATCAAAGAGGCAACAAAGAGGCTAATTGGTCAGCTATTTGTGCCAGTAAAGGGGGCTTTACTATTCTTAGGTAGCGGAATGACTTTTGCTTCCCTCCAAGCCAGGGAGCACACACATTCCCCTCCAGCACTTGTTCATGCCTGGCTTTGTACCGCTAACCGCCAGGGGGAGCCAGCAGTACCGCGCCCTGACGGTGCTGGAACTCACCCAGCAGATGTTAGACGCCTGCAACATGATGGCGGCGTGTGACCCGCGCCATGGCCGCTACCTCACCGTGGCCACTGTATTCCGCGGGCCCATGTCCATGAAAGAGGTGGACGAGCAGATGCTGGCCATCCAGAACAAGAACAGTAGCTACTTTGTGGAGTGGATCCCCAGTAACATCAAGATGGCCGTGTGTGACATCGCACCCCGCGGCCTCAAGATGGCCTCCACGTTCATCGGCAACAGTACAGCCATCCAGGAGCTGTTCAAGCGCATCTCGGAGCAGTTTGCGGCCATGTTCCGCCACAAGGCCTTCCTGCACTGGTTCACAGGGGAGGGCATGGACGAGATGGAGCTCCTCACTGAGGCAGAGAGTAACATGAACGACCTAGTGTCTGAGTACCAGCAGTACCAGGAGGCCACGGCCAATGATGAGGAAGAAGAGCTCAATGAGTAAGGAGAATGTGGACAGAATGTGTTTTGAAGTGTACTGTTTTGAAATGTGATATATTTGTTTTATGTCCAGAGGTCACGGAAGCTGTGGTGGGAATAAAACATTTTTAAAGGCTTTGAAACAAATGTGCTAAGTTTTCATCCAGTGGCGTTTTGTACTGTGATATGTTGTGTATATTCAAATCCGTATGTACTTTTCTCAATTCATGTTGGTTGTGGGTATGATATGTTTGATGGTTGCTGCATATTTGATTAGCACATTGGGAAGGCTGATTTGCTAAGCTTCTGCTCTAGCCTAGTTCAAAGGGAATGGAAGACAAAAACAAAGCCAAAACATGAAACTGTCTTGATTAACTTTCCCATATCCATCTTTATTTTACCTTCAACTACTGTGGTATTATACCCTTTACAATATAACATGTTCCTATTTACATCTTGGTCTGCCTCATAAAATAAGTTACAAACTTCAAGGGACTCTTCCTGGATAAAAAAAGGTCAATAGAAAATAAAAACGACACTGGTGTAAATGCTTAGTAGATAAAGCTCCAGGCATTCCATTGTATAACTATGATAATGGTAAATACATAAAATTGTATTGTCAATAGTTTGCTAATCAATTCTCCCTCCATTGTGTTTAGACTTGATTTCCTAGCAGTTGTATTTAGGGGACAAAGAAAGGGAACCAGCCATTGCCAACGCCAAGTGCTTTGTTCATGTACCACAACAGACAGGCCTCAATGCTCTTATTGTGGGGCCAAATCCCCCCTCCTTCCCCTGGTTATTCACAACAGCTTCTGAGCAAGGCTTTCTCTACTTAGAACTGTGGAGCTAACAATGGGGGCCTCCAGTCTGCACTCACTGAACTATTTCGAGCTATGCATGGCCGCAATGAGTCTTCCGCCATACACGTACTAGCTAACTGCATCAGTCCACTGCTAAATATTAGAGGCATTGATGTGAAAAACAGATACCCAAGTAGCCCCCCGAGAACAACTCCAGTGTGGGTGGGTGGGTGTAAACGTGCACTGTATGTATTACATTATTATTACATTATTAAGAGCCGGCTGTTTATCACCCTTTGATATTGATGCATGTTAACTGTATCCTGTATCCAACAGGGAATGGAACCTTGAAGCCCCCATCATTGAAGACAATGTTTTCTCACTGAGCTATAGCTAAGGCATTACCCCTGGGAGCACATCTATCCAGCAATGATCTTGGCAGTGTTTTCACTTAATAGTGATTCTTTAAGTGTTAGCAGAAACTGTAAGTGTATATCCTGGTAAAGGATTTACTTCCTCAGAAAGTGACAGCATGGAACAAATATATGAGAAAAAGAAAGACAATTTAACTCAACAAACAACAACAAAACAATTATTTTGCTTTAGCAAGTAAGCAAGACGTTGCAACTATGGTAGAGCACTTCAGTCTGAATAGTGTGTGAATCAAACATGAATAAAATGGTATATTCTTTTGTGAGTTTGAAGAATGAAAATAACCGCAAGAGACAGTACATGCAGCTGTTGAAGACCCATGAAACACTCCCCCCCCCCCCCCCCCTTTTCACCTCACAAACCTTAAAAGTGGTTATAAGGGTCATACCATAGAGCTAGGTAGAGGGCACAACATTATATCTGTCCCATTATGGCGTCTGTAAGAGCATGGGCAGCGCCATTGAGGACATTTTTGAAGTAGTCCATTTTCTTCTTCTACTACTTCTATGAGTTGGTAAACAAACGGAATGGATGCATAGACCTACTGCCACCTGGTGTGTGTTGTTTGAACCGGTATAAAGCCAAGGTTGATGATTTACTGCCACCTGCAGTTTGTAAGGCTCTGTATTTGTTTTCTTAGTCAACCTTGTGTTCTTGAACGTAGCCCTGTTTCTTTGTGTTCTTGAACGTGGCCCTGTCTTTCATTTTTGTTCATTGATTTCACCTGTGTTAGTTCCTCACCTGGTCTCACCAGCTCCTTATTTAGTTCAGCTCATTCTGTTTGTGCCTTGTGAGGTATTGTTTGTTTTGACTCTATTGAGCCTTTTTCTAGCTCGTTTGTGAAACCAGTTGCAGCCTTCAGTCCTAGTTTTTCTCCTGCCTGTTTGCCTACCTATGTATGACCATTGCCTGCCTGTGACCACGATTCCTGCCTTCTGCGAAGGCAAAATAAACACCTGCTGCGCTCTGCGTGTGAATCTATACCTTTTTCTCCCTGAGTATTCATTACACAGTTATGGAATGTTTGCTTATATAATTCATTGGCTGAACCTTCCTGATGACCTGGATGGAATTATGTGATCCATCCTTAACCAATAGGAAGTCCAACCCAGTTGACTACTTAAAAATTGTGAAATTCTTCAATAGTGCTGCCCAATGCTATACTGAACCAAAATATAAACGCAACATGTAAAGTGTTGGTCCCATGTTCATGAGCTGAAATAAAAGATCCCAGAAATGTTCTGTACACAAAAAAAGCATATTTCTCTTAAATGTTTTGCACAAAATTAGTTTACATCCCTGTTAATTAGCATTTCTCCTTTGCCAAGATAATCCATCCACCTGACAGGTGTGGCATATCAAGAAGCTGATTAAACATTATGATCATTACACAGGTGCACCTTGTGCTGGGGACAATGAAAGTTCCCCTCACAGCTCCGTAGGCAAGCACCATGGTCTTGTAGCAGATGCTACAAGACCATGGTGTGTGCGGAGGAGCGGGGTGACGTGAGAGAACTTGGGAAGGTTGAACACCAGACGGGCTGCAACGTTCTGGATGAGTTGTAGGGGTTTAATGGCACAGGCAGGGAGCCCAGCCAACAGCGAGTTGCAGTAATCCAGACGGGAGATGACAAGTGCCTGGATTAGGACCTGTGCCGCTTCCTGTGTAAGGTAGGGTCGTACTCTGCGAATGTTGTAGAGCATGAACCTACAGGATCGGGTCACCGCTTTGATGTTAGCGGAGAACGACAGGGTGTTGTCCAGGGTCACGCCAAGGTTCTTTTCACTCTGGGAGGAGGACACAATCATCACTGGGGCCAAGCTTCCTGCCATCCAGGACCTCTATACCAGGTGGTGTCAGAGGAAGTACCTCAAAATTGTCAAAGACTCCAGCCACCCTAGTCATAGACTGTTCTCTCTGCTAACGCACAGCAAGCAGTACCGGAGCCTAGGTCCAAGAGGCTTCTAAACAGCTTCTACCCCTAAGCCATAAGACTCCTGAACAGCTAATCATCGCTACCTGGACTATTTGTATTGTCCCCCCCACCCCACCCCATCTTTTACGCTGCTGCTACTCTGTTTATTATTTATGCATAGTCACTTTAACTCTACCCACATGTACATATTACCTCAATTACCTCGACTAACCGGTGCCCCCGCACATTGACTCTGTACTGGTACACCCTGTAAATAGCCTCCCTACTGTAATTTTATTTACTGCTGCTCTTTAATTATTTTTTACTTATCTGTTTTTAACTCAACACTTTTTTTCTTCTTATAACTGTTTTGTTGGTTAAGGGCTTGTAAATAAGCATTTCACTTTCAGGTCTACACCTGTTGTATTCGGCGCATTGAAACACATTGAATAACACATTCATAAATGGCAAAAAATAAAATTTGATTTGATCAAATCAGAAGCTTTATTTTGCCATGTACACAGTTAATTCATCTGTGTTGCTGCTATCACGGTCCGCAAATGCGAGTGCAGTTGCTTTGTCCCATCGGAAATACTAATGCTATTTGCTTTATATTAGGAATACAGTAATCATTCTGGTATTTTAGGATAAGTGTACTATATTAATTATTGGATCACTAAAAAATACAACTTTTACATTACCGTGTAGTTTAACAATAAAATGGTCTGACAGTGAAGTGGACATACTCGGTATTCATATCCCTAAAGAAAGAAATGATCTCATTGCAATACATTTTTATAGAAAGTTAGCAAAAATAGATAAGATCTTGCTACCAATGAAAGGAAAATATCTGTCTATTTTTGGAAAAATCACCCTGATTAACTATTTAGTCATATCACAGTTTACCTATTTACTTATGGCCCTGCCTTCACCTAGCGACTTGCTTTTAAAATTTGATGAGCAAAAATGTTTTTGGGGAAGGCAGAAATGATTAGATATTAAAGATTTAGACCTCTAACTAAAGGCATCAGTCATTCAAATGTTATTCTTAAATCCGAACTGGTTCTCTAGCAAATTAGTAAGAATGTTTCACCCCATGTTCAAGAATGGTCTTTTTCCCTTTATTCAGATTACAACCACTCACGTTCGGTTATTTGAAAATGAAATAATCTCCAAAATATCACAATTTTTAAAACAAGCCATAGAAAGTTGGTTGCTATTTCAGTTTAATCCACCAGAAAGGACAGAACAAATATTACAACAAATAGTATGGTTAAACTCAAATATACAAATTGATTAAAAAAACTATATGTATAAAAAATAAAAGTATAATCTTTGAAAATTATATCATAAATAGGACTGGTGGAGTTATGTTACACAGGCAGCTAACAAAAATATATGGAAATGTCTGCTCTACTCAAAATTACAACCAACTAATTGCAAAAATGGAAGAGGCAAGTGGAAGGGGGAGAAAGTAAGGAAATTGTCTGTCGGCCCTGATTTAAAGACCAAAATTGGCTAAAGAAAATTGTCACAAATACAAAAGTATACCAGTTTTTCATTTAAGGACGAAAAAATTGACAGCTGTGCCATATAGATTGCAAAATAGTTGGGAAGAGAGTTTCGATGTACCGATTCCATGGCACATGGTTTATGAACTGATACACAAAACAACGCTCGATTTAATACTCAGAGTTTTTCAATTTAAATTATTATACAAAATTCTTGCAACCAATAGAATGTTACATATAATGTGCCTTCGGAAAGTATTCAGACGCCTTGACCTTTTCCACATTTTGTTACTGTAATCAATACTCAGTGAGAAAAAGGTGTAGATTCACGGCGCAGAGCGCAGCAGGTGTTCATTTTGCCTTCGCAAAAGGCAGGAATCGTGGTCACAGGCAGGCAATGGTCATACACAGGTAGGCAAACAGGCAGGAGAATCAAAAACTAGGACTGAAGGCTATAACTGGTTCTCCCAAACGAGCTAGAAAAAGGCTTAGTCGAGTCAAAACAAACAATACCTCACAAAGCACAAACAGAATGAGCTGAACTAAATAAGGAGCTGATGAGACCAGGTGAGTAACTAACACAGGTGAAATCAATGAACAAAAATGAATGACAGGGCTACGTTCAAGAACACAAAGAAACAGGGCTATGTTCAAGAACACAAGGTTGACTAAGAAAATAAATACAGAACCTTACAGTTCCGTTACAGCCTTATTCTAAAATAGATTAAATTGTTTTTTCCCCTCATTAATCTACACACAATACCCCATAATGACAAAGCAAAAACAGATTTGTAGATTTTTTTGCTAATTAATAGAAAATAAATAAGAATTATATCACATTTACATAAGTATTCAGACCCTTTGCCCAGAACTTTGTTGAAGCACCTTTGGCAGCGATTACAGAGTCCTCTTGGGTATGACTCTACAAGCTTGGCACACCTGCATTTGGGGAGTTTCTCCCATTCTTTTCTGCAGATCCTCTCAAGCTCTGTCAGGTTGGATGGGGAGCATCGCTGCACAGCTATTTTCAGGTCTCACCAGAGATGTTTGATCTGGTTCATGTCCGGGCTCTGGCTGGGCCACTCAAGGACATTCAGAGACTTGTCCCGAAGTGACTCCTGTGTTGTCGTGGATGTGTGCTTAGGGTCGTTGTCCTGTTGGAAGGTGAACCTTCGCCCCATTCTGAGGTCCTGAGCGCTCTGGAGCAGGTTTTCATCAAGGATCTCTCTGGACTTTGCTCCGTTCATCTTTGCCTCGATCCTGCCTAGTCTCCCATTCCCTGCTGCTGAAAAACATCCACACAGCATGATGCTGCCACCACCATGCTTCGCCGTAGGGTGACGATTGTCATTCAGGCCAAAGAGTTCAATCTTGGTTTCATCAGACCAGATAATCTTGTTTATCATGGTCTGAGAGTCTTTAGGTGCCTTTTGGCAAACTCCAAGCGGGCTGTCATGTACCTTTTACTGAGGAATGGCTTCCGTCTGGCCACTCTACCACCTTCTGGAAGTTTCTTCCATCTCCACAAAGGAACTCTAGAGCTCTGTCAGAGTAACCATCAGGTTCTTGGTCACCTCCCTGACCAAGGCCCTTCTCCCCCGATTGCTCAGTTTGGCTGGGCGGCCAGCTCTAGGAGTCTTGGTGGTTCCGAACATCTTCCATTTAAGAATGATGGAGGCCACTGTGTTCTTGGGGACCTTCAATGCTGCAGACATTTTTTGGTACCCTTCCCCAGATCTCTGCCTCGACATAATCCTGTCTCAGAGTTCTACGGACAATTCCTTCGACCTCATGGCTTTGTTTTTGCTTTGACATGCACTGTCAACTGTGGGACCTTATATAGACAGTTGTGTGCCTTTCTAAATCATGTCCAATCAATTGAATTTACCACAGGTGTACTCCAATCAAGTTGTAGAAACATCTCAAGGATGATCAATGGAAATAGGATGCACCTGAGCTCAATTTTGAGTCTCATAGCAAAGGGGCTGAATACTTATGTAAATAAGGTATTTCTGTTTTTAATTATAATACATAAAAAAAAAATAAAAAAAAAATCCATTTTAGAATAAGGCTGTAACGTAACAAAATGTGGAAAAAGTCAAGGGTTCTGAATACTTTCCGAAGTTACTGTATGGGGGATACAACCATCACAGCTCAGCACATTTTGCTGCATTTGTTTTGGTACTGTCCATATGTAGCTTGTTTTTTTGTCAGGAATGGCTGAAGAAATGCAACATTTACCTGGAGCTAACTCTGCAAATAGCACTGCTGGGTGATTTAAAAAGTCTTAGTCAATCGAATAATAATATAATAATACTCTTAGCAAAAATGTTATCTTCAATTTACAATCTGTAGAATCTATGAGAACGGTTCAGAACTTTGTGAAACATTACAGCACAGTTGAAAAATATATGGCAAATATCAATAAAAACTGGATGGTTTTCAGAGATAGATGGGAGGGGTTGAGTGGAGCTGAATGATGGGACTAAAAACAACAAGATAACTATTGTAAACTATACTGTGTCCATAAAATGTATATAGTATGCATACATTGGAAGTAGATGCCTAATAGTTGTTGTCCATTAGTTTACTCCAATTAGGGGAGGGATGGTAGGGTTAGTGGGAATTAATAAAGGAACATTTATTTTAAAAAATATACATTACCAGTCAAAAGTTTGGACACCCCTACTCATTCAAGGGTTTTTCTTTATTTTGACAATTTTCTACATTGTAGAATAATAGTGAAGACATCAAAACTACAAAATAACACATATGGAATCATGTAGTAACACAAAATAACTCCTTGTAGGTGTTATCCTAAACATTCACATTTTGCAAGCAGGAGCCAACCTAGAATCAACGTTGTCACTTACTAGAGTACCTGTATGATAGCTGCCTGACCAGCTGTTAATTTTAAAATCTCATTTTCATCTAACGTATCTCCTAAATGAGACTGAAACGGGTTACCTCTGAAATATGATTGGACGAAGATTGGAGAGATTGACTGTACAATACATCATTAGGTATTTGGAACAACAACTACAGACCCAGTCAAACGTTTGGACACACCTACTCATTCAAGGGTTTTTATTTATTTTTACTATTTTCTACATTGTAGAATAATAGTGAAGACATCAAAACTATGAAATAGCACATATGGAATCATGTAGTAACCAAAAAAGTGTTCAACAAATCAAAATATATTGAGATTCTTCAAAGTAACCACCCCTTGCCTTGATGACAGCTTTGCACACTCTTCACATTCTCTCAACCGGCTTCATGAGGAATGTGTTTTCCAACAGTGTTGAAGGAGTTCCCACATGTGCTGAGCAATTGTTGGCTGCTTTTCCTTCACTCTGCGGGCCAACTCATCCCAAACCATCTCAATTGGGTTGAGGTCGGGTGATTGTGGAGGCCAGGTCATCTGATGCAACACTCCATCACTCTCCATTGTCAAATAGCCCTTACACAGCCTGGAGGTCTGTTTTGGGTCATTGTGGTAGCCATGCTGGTTAAATGTGCCTTGAATTCTAAATAAATCACTGACAGTGTCACCAGCAAAGCACCCCCACACCATCACATCTCCTCCTCCATGCTTCATGGTGGGAACCACACATGCGGAGATCATCCGTTCACCTACTCTGCGTCTCACAAAGACACGGCAGTTGGAACCAAAAATCGAACATTTGGACTCATCAGACCAAAGGACAGATTTTCACCGGTCTAATGTCCATTGCTCGTGTTTCTTGGCCCAATCATGTCTCTTCTTCTTATTGGTGTCCTTTAGTAGTGGTTTCTTTGCAGCAGTTCGACCATGAAGGCCTGATTCACGCAGTCTCCTCTGAACAGTGGATGTTGATTGCAGCCATGTGAACAGTTGATGTTGATTGCAGTCCTGTGAAGCATTTATTTGGGCTGCAATCTGAGGTGCAGTTAACACTAATGAACTTATCCTCTGCAGCAGAGGTAACTCTGGGTCTTCCTTTCCTGTGGCAGTCCTCAGGAGAGCCAGTTTCATCATTGCGCTTGATGGTTTTTACGACTGCACTTGAAGAAACTGCACTTGAAGAAACTTTCAAAAATGATGCAGACAATTACATTGATGGAAGCCACAATCTATCTGCAATATTAAAGCTGATCTACCAATCATAATGTTTTTTTTACAAAATCATTCTGGTATTGTTGGAAAGCTCAGATTCTCCAAGTATTAAGGGAATCACTGTTATTTACCTCCATCACAAGGTTATAATGTGGAGAAAATCAGAGCTGTAGGCCTACATTGTTTAACCTGTAGCCAAGGCTCTGTAGTCTATGTGGTAAATCATGGCTGGCAATGGTATTGGTTACAATCTGCCACAATAGCAATGTGCCAGCTATATGAGGGGATAGTAGGCCTAGTTGGACAAGGCTATCTTAATGTGCACATGATGGAAGTTAGAGGTAAATATGACTAGAGTAAAATGTGACTAAAATGACTTTGACTAAAACTAGACTAAAATTATCCAGAGTTTTTAGTCAACTGATAATAACTAAAACTACGAAGGATGAAATTACTAAAATGGGACTATGACTCAAATGTAATCTAAAATGGCTGCCAAAATTAACACTGTTTATCACTTGAGGAATTGGTTGGATATTTAATTCAATTTCTGGACACAGCCACGGCACCCTATCAGACTGATAGTGAAGCAGAGCAGTTCTGGTTCCACCTCAGAGTATCATTGTGAATAGCTGGAGACCTGCTGTAAACAGTGAAAGAATATAGCTAGGGGCATATCTCTAGTCTAGCCATAGATACTGTTGTTTTTGCTGTATGCCATCATTGAATAAGATTACCAATGGTTAGCTAGGTATCTAGGATATTTCACTTAGCAGCTAACCATTTACAGTAACAGCAGTTCATTAACATACACTATCGTTCTTGTGGCTAGCTTACAAAACGAACCCTAAATCTAAAGCAGAAATTGAGAAATATCCCCTTATCTTGGCATTAAAGTGAGAATCCGTAGTTGAAACAATAACAAAGTTTCACCCCACCTCTGTTTTGGTAAAAAGCTGAGAGTTGGGCCTGGAGAAATGTAACCACTCTCACATTCATAGGCAGAGCTATGGATGCAAGGACTGACCATCCATGATATCAAAATGATAGTTTTAACCATGTTTTGAGTCTATACAGTGTTGTTGTTTACATTGACATCTTTTACAAACATTGGAGTAAAGCAAGGTTCTGATGGGGTATGACAGTTGAACTAACTAAGCTCATGAGGTATAAGTTATATTCTTCATTATTTTGTAAGTCCAACTAAGGATTCTAGCTTCAATAGATGAATTAATAGCTATGAATTAATAGATCATAGATCAATAGAAGTTAGATAGGTGAACTCCACAGGAGGTTGGTGGCACCTTAATTGGGGAGGATGGGCTCATGGTAATGGCTGGAGCGGAATTGTGGAATGGTATCAAATATATCAAACACGTGGTTTCCATGTGTATGATGCCATTCTATTTGCTCCGTTCCAGCCATTATTATGAGCCGTCCTCCCCTCAGCAGCTTCCACATGTAAACTCATATTTTGAAGGGATAGGAAGTGTTGGCTGTGCATTTGGCCAGTGACAGGCATTCCACATTTAACCCCACCCACATGTGAAAATCGAAATATTAAGTCGTTTTTTGGTTTATATGCGAGATAACAAAACAAGCCATTTAAAATTTTTTCATTGCTCTGTTTTAACACAGAAAAGCAATTAACCACATGTACACAGACCGAAAATATCTTTGTCCCATTGTTCTTGTTATTGTATTAAAAAAAATCAACTCCAAGCAATGAGTAACAATGAGTCACAGGGTCTGATTTTGGTTTGGGTTGTGTGTAATTCACCATGCAACCAAACAAATGAATATTTTTTTAATAATGATGTGTTATATTCATCTAAATGTTCACAAAATACACAAGGTTCAGGGTTCATCATCTAGAATTCAGTTGTATGCACATGTTGGAGAATTGTACCATGCAATTGTTTATGAGAGAGCAAGATGTAAGATGAATATTAAGATCCTAAATTAAGGTGTATGAATACAGGGCCTGCTCATCTGTTATTAACCTGTTATAGTACCTATGATCAGTAGATGGCGCTGTGATACAGCTTTAAGGAGGTTATACACAAAACTCAGTAAATGTATATTTATGACTTGGAAAGGTTATAATCAAGCGATCAAGTTATCAAATTATTCACCAAGGTAGCAAGTGGGTACAAGTCCCAACAAAATAACTGAATGATGTGAAAATACAAATACATATGGTGTTGATCAAACATATTCCATACAAACAATTCATTGCGCTGTCAATACATAAGTTCCTTTGCATAACTCAAGATAATGTGAAATTCCTCCCATAAAGTTACACTTGCATGAGTGTAAATAGATATGTATTGGAGTTTTTATTCTTTCTTTTTTTTTGTACATTTTATGTGAAATTTGTAAATGTCAAGGTTAGATGTAATAGGGTATAACCCAATTTAAAATATATGCTTATCCAGCAATTTGGGAATGGTGTCAGACCATTAAAATCAGCCTGGCATCTCTGATGAGTGGATAGCATGAATGAGTTTAGAGAAGAAGAGTGTTAGATCATGCCAATGCTGAGGAGCTACACAAAGTACACGAGACTGTATAATTGGCAATTCAAATTACACAAAACTCCTCACTAAATGTATAAATATGCACAGAGCTTGGCAAGGGCGCTGGTGCCTTTTCTGTGAAGTCATTAGACATTCTGGGCACTTGCGACTGTTACGCCGACGATTGCAGTAAAGACTCCCCTGAGAGAAAGAGAGAGTACAGAGAGAGCGAAGAGAGAATGGAGAGAGTGGGAAAAAATCTATTCCCTCGAGGCAGCAGAACTAAAATTAGAAAATTCAACCCTTTATAGGCATCTCAAACAGAATCCTTCCTGTGAGCTATTTGTCGTTAAAAATAAATAAATAAATAACTCAGACCAAATCAAATGAAATCTGTTGATGGTGCTGTATTTTATCCCCATTTACTAATAGAGCAATTATCACAGAGCCCAAGGACACTTGGGCTGTTTTTACGGTTATGCCTGTTATGTGTGGCACAGGAGAAAGTACACAGAGAGAATAATTAGAATTGGCAGCACACTCGGCAGACACAACTGTGCAGGGACTATGTCTTAGCAAAGTCCCGGCTGCCGTGGTAATGGTAAAAAAGAGGGTTGTCAATGCAACCCGAAAGGAGGTGATCTCATAACAAGGGGGCGGGAGGCAGAGGAAAGGGGGAAAAGGTGGGGTGAGCGAGATAGACGAAGAGAGCGAGAGAGAGAGAGAGAGAGAGAGAGAGAGAGAGAGAGAGAGAGAGAGAAGGGGGGAAAAAATAAGGGAAATAGGGGTAGAGATAAGACGGGAGGGAGAGAAACTGCAGGGGAGTCTCTCCAGTTTGATAGAAAGAGGGCAGCGTAGAAGAGCAGTTGACTGACCGTGCATGCACTCACAGGACAGCCTCTCAAGCAGTGCACTTGGCCATGCTTATTCAGGAAAAACACACACACATACAAACACACACACACACAGAGCAAGGAGCTGGGAGCTGGGAAGGGAGGCCAGGAGAAGGAAACCAAAATGGGGCAGAGCGCCCAAGTTTAAGAACCAGCAGCTGTCACAAGGGGGGCGGGGGGGGGGGGGGGGGGGGGGGCTCCAGACAAGCACCAGCCAGCCAGACAGCTGGCCAGCCATGGGGACCCGCCAGGCGGGAGAGAGAGAGAGAGGAAACCAGAGGAGCATGTACCCGGCAGGACACAGACCCTACCAGCAGCCCTGCAGCTCCCCAACACTAGACGGCCACTTCTACCAGAGATACAAGAAAAGCAGGCTGAGTGGGTGCTGACTAACTAGCTCTTGCCCCTGAGCGGTTTAACCAGGGGTGGGAGGGGGGTTGTGGTCAACAGATGTGGTCGTTGCGGAGGGCCATGGGGCCGGAGCCATCGCGGAGGCGCTGTCTGCTCAGGTGGCTCGGGTTGAAGGTGTGCCGCAGGAGCACGCTGGTGTTCGCCCTGCTCTGGTTCGGCTCCTGGGTGTTCCTCAATGGCCTGGTGTTTGTGCACCGGACCATCCTCTCCGACTACTGCACGGACGACAAGAGCAAGAAGATCCTGCAGAGAGTGGTGAGTACAGTACATGGGGACGGCGAACTCACACTTCTGTTTTTATGTTGACACTGAACTTGAGGTTAGTGTGTATACTGATACACACAACGTAAAATGTGTATGTGTGTGTTTGTGACATAACATAAACCATACACTAAGCCAAACAATATTGCACATGAAGATAATGTAGAGTAGATAGGTTGAAATATTGACTGATCTAAACAAATGGACAAAATATTTTCTCAGGGTAAAGTTATTTAACCAGTAGACATCTCTCTGTCTTGGACAAATACCTTTTGAATTCTGCCATCTAACACTCACAGAGTGTAACACACTGTGATGGAATTAAGCCGAATTTACAGGATATCTTCAGAGTGTAGAGCGGAGCAACAATAAAACAACTTTAGTTGCTCCTCTCTCTCTCTCCCCCTTACTCTTAACCTCTCTACCATAGATTTACGCCTTTTAATAAACTTGCTACCCCTTACAAAAAGGATTGCAGTTTTGAAACTGCAGTAAAAGTGCAGTAACTGCAGTCGACTGTGGAATTTTGGACGCAGTGATTGCAGAATAACTGCAGTGTACTACAGTTAAACTGCATAAATCCTGCAGTAAACAAAACAATTTTTGGACGCAGTATTTACAGCCTACTACAGTTAAAATGCATTCTAACTACAGTTATACTACAGTGTAATGCAGTGATATTGCACTCTGACTGCAATCTTTTTTCATAAGGGACGCGTGGAGTCCACAATCCATCCCTCTGTTTACTTATGAGACAGAATTATCTATTTCTCAAAAATAATTGCTGGTAGTAATAAAACTGTAAGACATGGTGCATTACACATTTTGCATGTTTTTTTGTTTCTCTACGCTTTTTTTCCCAGAGCAAGTCTTGATTTGATAAACAATACAGTGAGACTTAACTGTATTTCATCCAATTCCGAATGGATACTCACCTGGGTTAACTTCTAGAAGTGGCCCTGAACCTCAAACAAAAGAATCGCAATTCTTACTGGGATTACTTCTTGGTTCTAATGCTTTCGCATAAAGCGCGCTTTTAAACTGGATTACACACAATATTGAGTGCGTGATTAAATTACATTTCAGTTGGTCACTTCTGGAAGTGAGCCGCAAATCTCTTCCAGGTAGGCGTAGACCGAGACTGAAGTTGTTATTTCTCACCCAAATCATAACAAGAAGATAGCGTAACTTATCCCATTCTGGCTAACCGTCATCACTTCACCGCCAAAACCACACAAGACAGAAAGGGCTAGATTTCTAAAGCTTTGCACCAATTTTTCCAAAGGCAATTCAACTTGCACTGTAAAAAAATAAATATATATGTTGATTTAACGTAAAAAAAAACAGCTGCAATAGGATTGTGACTTTGCTCAACAAATGAGCATTGAAGTTGATTCAACATGTAAGGCAACCAGCTGCAATAGGATTGTGAGTTTGCTCAACATTTGGGCATAAAGCTGAACCAACATACATTCTCAAGTTGAATTGTATGTTCACTCAACTTTGAATTTTCGGCTGAGTAAACATACAATTCAACTTGAGAATGTATTATACCATATTTGCATATTTCCCAGTGTACCTTGCCTTTTGAGTGAATTGTCGTTACCACCCATGACTGTATTTGTTAGTGACAGACACAAGGTTGTTGTATTCAGTCCTGTAGCCTTCACTAAGTGAGCGTCTAAGTGAATATCTTATCTTTAAAATGAAACTCTTTATGACAATACATTACATATATCATAAGGCCTTTCTTTGTGGACCTAGTTACACCCTAATGCAGTGGTCTGAAACTCCTGGTTTACAGGCCACATCAAGCCTGCAAGTCACAATGTCTGCCTATTTATGAGGAAGACAATCTATTAAAGTAATGGTCTTGACCAGACTTAATAGCAACAAGTAGACATGTAATCAATTATATTATCAATGAGATAATCTTCCCAATCAGATATTATCTGCTTAATTCATCCATGTTTAATTAAGCATTTCTCATAAAGGTTTCAGAACAAATGTATGCATTTGACATTCCTATGAAATGGACATTTATTAAATGCCACCCATATGACCTGTGCAATAAATAACAGACTTTTATTTATATGGATGACACACGTCAAGGGGAGACTTCAAGACATGAACATTGCTATGTTGTGTGTTCTCTCTTGATAATGTTTTGAGCGCAGTGACAGTTCACAGAGGAAATGTTACACCCTTCTGTCTCCTCAGGGCGAAGGCCTTGGTCTCAGATCAACGAGTACCTTTGATTCCATGGAATGTTCTGTCCTCTAAATATTAAACGAAAAAGAAGGACTCAGGGTGGGTATCTAATCTGACACAATGAGCTACTGCTGATTGTCCAGCCATTAATTTAATGACACAAAATATGACTAAATACACAAGGTAATAATAGCTAGATTTCGTATTATGATTACATGAACCCCATTGTCTCCCATCAACATTTACTCTGCCAATTGCTTAAATGTTTAACCTCATAAATAACCCCAAACATGCTTTGAAATTCCCCTTTAAATGCAGCTAGTCCAATATATCATGTGGACAGACAATCAATTTGCACGAAATAGACAAACAGTGGTTGCTTTTGGCGAACTGCCCAGTGCAACAGGCCAACAGTCTGTCGGTTCTTCTTTTGACATTGTTACAGGCCCTAATGTTGGCCAACCTCAGAAAGTAGCCTCTCTTTAGGGTCAAACTGACCATTGTGTGCCGAGGTTGACAGAATGGACTAAACCCACCCAACCTCCGCTTTTGCTGTCTGAGCGTTTATTCCTGTTCAGACAGATAGTTCCTGTTCTGTCTGATGTCAGTATACATCATTATTTATTTGCATTTGTGCAATGATATGGTTAATATGTACCCACATACAGTACTCAGAGGATTTACCTCTTTATTCTGGTAAAGTGTACAGATATAAACGTGTTAAGGCTGAGGTACATTTCATCATGACCTATAATTTATTTAGCTTCTAATCTAAATGTTGTTGCATATAGTATGTTTGGGGCTAAATTGATATATTATGTGGCTTGAGGCGAACACTGAGGCTTGAGGCTAAATTGTATATAAAATGCAGTCGTTTTTATCTCAATATCAAATCATTTCTGGGTAAAAGTACCTTACTGTGATTGTTTTCAATTACAATGGTTAAGAAAATAAACCATTACTCAAGCAATAATTTTGCTAGGACTGTCTGGGAGTGGTCTGAGTGGGGAGGGGGAAACTGAAAACTAGCTATTATTGGCAGAGAGGTTTGGAACTCTTTCTTATTGGTCTATTCATTAATTTACCGCCTGGTTATGTCACCAGGCAGGCCAAAACTCCATCCCACAAAAACAAGCAGAACTTTCAGGTAGTCTTTTCAAACAGCTCTTAGGCTAAAAGGGCATTATGATAATTTTCACAATTTCACAGTATTATTCCAACCTCATAGTGTGGAAATATATATATATATATATATATATATATATATATATATATATACAGTGGGGGAAAAAAGTATTTAGTCAGCCACCAATTGTGCAAGTTCTCCCACTTAAAAAGATGAGAGAGGCTTGTAATTTTCATCATAGGTACACGTCAACTATGACAGACAAAATGAGAAAAAAAATCCAGAAAATCACATTGTAGGATTTTTTATGAATTTATTTGCAAATTATGGTGGAAAATAAGTATTTGGTCAATAACAGAAGTTTCTCAATACTTTGTTATATACCCTTTGTTGGCAATGACACAGGTCAAACGTTTTCTGTAAGTCTTCACAAGGTTTTCACACACTGTTGCTGGTATTTTATATATAATAATATAATATAATGTATTTTGGCCCATTCCTCCATGCAGATCTCCTCTAGAGCAGTGATGTTTTGGGGCTGTCGCTGGGCAACACAGACTTTCAACTCCCTCCAAAGATTTTCTATGGGGTTGAGATCTGGAGACTGGCTAGGCCATTCCAGGACCTTGAAATGCTTCTTACGAAGCCACTCCTTCGTTACCCGGGCGGTGTGTTTGGGATCATTGTCATGCTGAAAGACCCAGTCACGTTTCATCTTCAATGCCGTTGCTGATGGAAGGAGGTTTTCACTCAAAATCTCACGATACATGGCCCCATTCATTCTTTCCTTTACACGGATCAGTCGTCCTGGTCCCTTTGCAGAAAAACAGCCCCAAAGCATGATGTTTCCACCCCCATGCTTCACAGTAGGTATGGTGTTCTTTGGATGCAACTCAGCATTCTTTGTCCTCCAAACACGACGAGTTGAGTCTTTACCAAAAAGTTCTATTTTGGTTTCATCTGACCATATGACATTCTCCCAATCCTCTTCTGGATCATCCAGATGCACTCTAGCAAACTTCAGACGGGCCTGGACATGTACTGGCTTAAGCAGGGGGACACGTCTTGCACTGCAGGATTTGAGTCCCTTGCGGCGTAGTGTGTTACTGATGGTAGGCTTTGTTACTTTGGTCCCAGCTCTCTGCAGGTCATTCACTAGGTCCCCCCGTGTGGTTCTGGGATTTTTGCTCACCGCTCTTGTGATCATTTTGACCCCACGGGTGAGATCTTGCTTGGAGCCCCAGATCGAGGGAGATTATCAGTGGTCTTGTATGTCTTCCATTTCCTAATAATTGCTCCCACAGTTGATTTCTTCAAACCAAGCTGCTTACCTATTGCAGATTCAGCCTTCCCAGCCTGGTGCAGGTCTACAATTTTGTTTCTGGTGTCCTTTGACAGCTCTTTGGTCTTGGCCATAGTGGAGTTTGGAGTGTGACTGTTTGAGGTTTTGGACAGGTGTCTTTTATACTGATAACAAGTTCAAACAGGTGCCATTAATACAGGTAACGAGTGGAGGACAGAGGAGCCTCTTAAAGAAGTTGTTACAGGTCTGTGAGAGCCAGAAATCTTGCTTGTTTGTAGGTGACCAAATACTTATTTTCCACCACAATTTGCAAATAAATTCATTAAAAATCCTACAATGTGATTTTCTGGAGGAAAATAATCTCAATTTGTTTGTCATAGTTGACGTGTACCTATGATGAAAATTACAGGCCTCTCTCATATTTTTAAGTGGGAGAACTTGCACAATTGGTGGCTCACTAAATACTTTTTTCCCCCACTGTATTGTGGTTAAACTCATATATACTAATTGATAAAAAAAACGTTATTTTTTTTTTAAATTTTTCTTCGTAAATTATATTATCGGTAGGAATGGTGGAGTTATGTCGCACATGCAGCTAACAAAAACATATGGAAATGTGTGCTCTACCCAAAATTACAACCAAATAATTGCAGCATTACTGCAAAAATGGAAGAGGAAAGTGGAAGGAGGAAAAAGTAAGGAACTTGTCTGTTGGCCTTGAATTAAAGAACATAATTGGTTAAAGAAGATTGTGATAAATAAAACAGTTTACCAGTTTCATTTAAGGACCAAAAGATTGACAGCCTTCCCATATAGATTGCAAAATAGTTGGGAAGAGATTTTTGACGTATGGATTCCATGGCATAGTGTTTAGTGCCAAAATCCCTGCTGCAGTGTGTGCAAACCTGGTCAAGACCTACAGGAAACGTATGATCTCTGTAATTGCAAACAAAGGTTTCTGTACCAAATATTAAGTTCTGCTTTTCTGATGTATCAAATACTTATGTCATGCAATAAAATGCAAATTAATTACTTAAAAATCATACAATGTGATTTTCTGGATTTTTGTTTTAGATTCCGTCTCTCACAGTTGAAGTGTACCTATGATAAAAATTACAGACCTCTACATGCTTTGTAAGTAGGAAAACCTGCAAAATCGGCAGTGTATCAAATACTTGTTCTCCCCACTGTATATTGTGAGCTTTTGTAAAAGAGCACAATTAGAAAGATATGGCATATAAAAGCATACCAGATGGACATCATGAAAATGATCGGAGGAAGTTCAGGAGTAAAAACAAACAAAATATAATTATTGACTGTGTCCATAAAATGTATATAGAATGTATAAGCATGAAGTAGAGGCCTAAGCATTGTTGTTCACTAGTTTACTCCAATTAGGGAAGGGATGGTGGGGTTGGAAAGTAATAAAGGGAAATATATGTATGTATATGCGTATATGTATATATATATATATATATATATATATATATATATATATATATGTATATATATATATATATATATATATATATATATGCAAGAAATAAAAAAACATATGGGAGGTTGGAGGTGATGCAGACAATTACATTGATGGAAGTTACAATCTATCTGCAATATTAAAGCTGATCTACCCCCTAAAAAATAAAAATAAATAAAAAAAAGATAGAGTAAACGACACGAAGCTAAACAATCACACACAACATCATACAGAACAGTTCAGGACTAAATAGGGGTGGTGATGAGATGATGAGGTGCAGGTGCACTGGAGGTGATTAGGGTGCGTTGGGTTTCCATTCCGGTGTTGCCGAGGTGGTGCACTCAGACCGGTGGCTCAGTAGACCGGCGAATCAGAGCGCCGGAGGGGAGCAACAGGAGGAGACATGACAGTACCCCCACCCCCGGACGCGCGGCTCCAGCCGCTGGACATCGCCGGCCAGGAGGACGACCCCGAGGACGAGGAGCGGGCCAGTCAGGGCTGTGACTGTGGAAGTCCCGAATTAGGTTGAGGTCCAGAACATCCCCAGCCGGAACCCAGCTCCTCTCTTCAGGACCATGCCCCTCCCAGTCCACCAGGTAATGGAGCCATCCCCTACGGTACCTGCAGTCCAGCAGGTCCCTCACCGCATACGCAGGACTCCCGTCAATGTCCAAGTGCGGAGGAGGCGTACCTGGAGGACCTTAAACGGCCCCACAAACCGGGGGCTCAGTTTCTTGCAGGGCAGGCAGAGAGGGAGGTTTTTTTGTGGTCAGCCAGACACGATCCCCAGGCTGGAATACAGGGGCCTCTCAGCAGTGGCGGTCGGCTTGGTCCTTCTGATGACTAATGGCCCTCTGGAGACGGACACGGGCGGCGTCCCAGACCTGTCCGGCCCTGTGGAACCACTCGCCGAAAGTGGGCACATCGGTCTGGCTGGGTGTCCAAGGGGCCAGGGCCGGCTGGTACCCCAGGACGCACTGGAAGGAAGTGAGCCCCATGGAGGAGTGAACGAGGGAGTTCTGGGCATATTCTGCCCAGGGAAGAAACCTCGCCCACTCACCCTGCCGGTCCTGACAGTGGCAACGAAGAAATTAATGCGCTCCACCTGCCCATTTGACTGAGACCCATTTGACTGAGACCGATCTTCTCCAGGAAAGCCTTCCACACTCAGGAGGTGAATTGGGGGCCACGGTCCGAGACGATGTCCTCCGGAAGTCCATAATGCCGGAAGACCTTTTGGAACAGAACCTCAGTGACCTGGAGAGCAGAAGGAAGACCAGTTAGTGGCAAAAAAACGGCATGATTTGGAGAACCGATCTACGACCACCATGACTGTGGTGAAGCCGTCAGAACGTGGAAGGTCAGTGACAAGGTTTATGGACAGGTGTGACCAAGGTCGCTGAGGCACTGGGAGAGGAACTAGTTTGCCTGCCAGGGCATTCCGAGGTGTCTTCATTTGGGCACATACGGAACAGGAGTTGACATAGCGGGAGACCTCAGAACCCAAGGTGGGCCACCAGTATTTCTGGGCTAGAGAATGCAGGGTAGTATGCGCCCAGATCAGCTGGCAGTCACGGACACTGGTGGGTACATACACGTGCCCCGGAGGGGCATTGGCAGGCGCTGGGTCCTCCTGAGCCGCCAGGCGGATGTCTTTGTCCACATCCCAAATGACAGGTGCAACGATGAGAGACGAGGGCAGGATAGGACGCCCCAGATCCTTCCTTTCTCTTGTATGGTGCATCCTGGAGAGTGCGTCGGCCTTCACATTCTGGGATCCTGGGCGGTAGGACAGAATGAATTGGAAGCGAGTGAGAAATTGGGCCCACCTAGCTTGACGAGAGTTCATCCGTTTCATTGCCCGTATGTGCTCCAAATTCTGTTGGTCAGTAAGAATTTGGAATGGATGGACTGCGCCCTCCAGCCAGTGTCTCCATTACTCCAGAGCGAGGACCACCACCAACAGCTCCCTGTTGCCAACTCCATAGTTCCTCTCTGCGGGGGTAAGCTTTTTAGAGAAAAAGGCACAGTGATACAGTTTCTCTGGCTTACCGTGCCGCTGGGAGAGGACCGCACCCACACCCTCCTCCGATGCGTCCACCTCCAGGATGAAAGGACGAGAAGGATCTGGGTCTTTTAGGATGGGCGCTGTGGTGAACCACTCCTTCAGCCTCTTGAAGGCAGCGTCAGCCTCAGGGTTCCAGGTCAGCTTCTGAGGCCCACCCTTAAGGAGAGAAGTGAGCGGGGCGGCTGTGGAGCTGAAGGACCTGATGAAACGCTGGTAGAAATTAGCGAAGCCCAGGAAGCTCTGTAGGCCCTGATGGTGATGGGAACTGGCCATGACCTGACGGCGTCTGTCTTCACTCCCTCCATGAACACCCCCTGAGGACTGATCCGGTATCCCAGGAAGGAGATGGCCTGTTGGTGGAATTCACATTTCTCCCCCTTCACCAACAGGCTGTGATCCCGGAGGCAGAGTAGGACAGCTCGGACGTCTCTGACGTGCTCCTCGAACGTAGCCGAGTAGATCAGGATATCGTCGATGTACACCACCAACTGTCTACTCAGCATGTCACGGAACACGTCACTACTGGAACACCACCGGCAGGCAGGTCTTCTGGCATGAGGTGGACCAGGCTGTGATCCTCCTGGTGCTCCAATTGATGGTGGGGTTGTGTAGTCTGAGCCAGGGCAATCCCAAGATGATCCGGTGAAGGGGTGACGTGGCAATGTGGAATGACAGCTCCTCGTGGTGCTCCAGTAGTGTGGGAATGGTAATGGTGATGGGGAGAGTGATGTGCGTAATGGTGCCTGATCCAAGGGGTTGATTTTCCAGTGAGGTGACATGTAGCGGAGATAGCAGTGACACGGTGGGCAAACCCCATTCAGAGACCAGCTCCCTATCTATAAGGTTCCCCGCTGATCTGGAATCTATCACTGCAGTAGAAATGGAAGAGAAGGAATAACCAGTCACCGTTATGGGAACTAAAAACAATGGTTTTGTGATAGCAGCTGACGTAACACTCACGGAGCGGCGACGGGAGTCATACCGCCTAGATAGGGAGCCACCAGGAGATCTGTGGTCCGTGGTGGTGTAGGGGGTGCTGCCCACCTCCATGGGTGAGGATTCGGAAGCAGGACGGCTTCCATCGCTCCGGGAGGTGTTGGGAACACCGTCTCTCTCTCAACATGCCGTCAAGACTGATGGATGTGGTGATGAGGGTATCAAGGTCCATCTCGTTGTCCTGACATGTGAGTTCCGTCTTGATGTCCTCCCGTAAGCCTCTCCTGAAGGCCGTGCGCAGAGCACGCTCATTCCAGCCGGAAGACGCCGCCACCATGCGAAAGCTCAGAGCGTACTCGGACGGGGCCCCTCTCTCTGTTGTAGATGGAGGAGACGCTCACCCCCGTCCTTTTCCTCCGTGGGATGATCATACACCGCCCTGAACTGAGCTAGGAAGGTAGGGTAGGGAAGCGCCACTGCCTCCTCCTTCCCAGACTGCCGTGGCCCAATCCAGCGTCTTTCCTTTAAGGAGCGAAATCACCAGCGCTATCCTGGCTTGGTCAGATGGATATGCCCCAGGCTGACGCGCCAGATAAAGTGAAACCTGTAGCAGGAAGCCACTACATTTAGTAGTTTTAGTAGAGGTTTCCCGCAGAAGTGGGTGATAGCACAGGAACAGGTGGATTGGGGACACTCGCCGCTCCCTGAGGTGGAACCGGAGCGCTGGGCAGATTTTGCAGAGTTTGGAGCACTTCCTGCATGGCGGCGTTCAACTGGGCAAGCTGCTGCTGGTGCTGGTCGAGGCACTGGGAAACTCCTGCTGCATCCATTTTCATTTGGTGTGTGATTCTGTGACGAGTACTGAGTATACGAAGTGGCAGGACGCAGAGGCAGAAATTAACAAGGTTAAGGTTTACTTAAAAATTATAAAGAGAAATAACAAAGATTGAGTAAATGACACGAAGCTAAACAATCACACACAACATCATATAGAACAGTCCAGGGCTAAATAGGGGTGGTGATGAGATGATGAGGTGCAGGTGCGCTGGAGGTGATTAGGGTGCGTTGGGTTTCCATTCCGATTTTGCTGAGGTGGTGCGCTCAGACCGGTGGCTCAGTAGACCGGCGAATCAGAGCGCCGGAGGGGAGCAACGGGAGGAGATGTGACAATTTCATCACTTCTCAGCTGGCAATAGGGGTTTGTGGTTTCGATTTTTTTGTCATCCATAATGGTTACAGACAAAAGCAAACAGAGAAAAAACTGAAACATGTTAGGTGACAACAAAAGTGAATTTACATTTCAATAATATATTTTATTAAACCCTTTGTAATGCCTGTTTACATCAGTATCTCTCAATACTGTTTCTTTATTATCTAACCACATAGAGAATATTTCTTTCAAAACTTGTATTCTCCCTTTAGCACCTTTTATAGAGGGATAAGGGTTCTCAGAGTATCAAAGGGACAAACCGCAGGGCGACACAACATCCCGTTCACAAAGACCCACAACAACACCCGACCCCTAATTGTGCTATGTCATAGAATGTACTAGAAATATAATATTTTTATGGTATGCTAAATCAACAAACTAATTCTAAAATGATCCCATTCAACTGGCTATGTTGTGAGTCCTCTTTTTAGTGGAACCATCTGTTGTACACACTGCGAGCACTGTTCGGGGGTCTTTTCTTTTGGCAGTCTTTACTAATTGAACAAATCCCTTAAGCTTTTTACTGCACACCTTAATAGCTTTCTTTATTCACGCATTTAGCCAGACATACATTGGCATTGCCTGGAGATAGGGAACGGTACCAAGGCCACTTCAATGTGAATTCTAATGATGGTTGTGTTTCGTAGGATAATTACAGTACTATTACAAAAAGTATACATTATATATACTGCCATCCGTAAAGAAACTGTAAATATGCTATTGTGTTCATTTTATGATATGCCATTGTGAATAATAATTATACTGTGATAATAGTAACACTCAACATGTATGTACTGTATGGCTTCACAGCTATGTAACCACTTGTGGAGATGGAACAGGCCATACAAATATGAATATAATATCTGTGGTCAAATCAAATCAAATGTATTTATAAAGCCCTTTTTACATCAGAAGATGTCACAAAGTGCTTATACAGAAACCCAGCCTAAAACCCAAAACAGCAAGCAATGCAGATGTAGAAGCTTTCATTTTACTTGATTTGATTTGATTTTGAGTTGATTTAATAATGTCTGTGGTAACTTTTGTGATTTGTAAATATATGTGCTAGTAAACCAGCCTTTCTTTTAGATTAGAAACAATATGACGAAGGTTTGAATCCCATAGCTAAACTATCAATTCATGCAACATTATAAAGTGCTACTGAATAAAGTGGCTTTGTTTGAGTCCAACAAGCAGCAATGAGGTTGTGTATAGTGCATACATAATTGTGGGAAACTAGTACTCCCAGTGAACTGGACTTCTTGTAAAACAGGCCACCCACTCAGTGCCCTCAAAATGTATCTATTTATTGCTCTTCTCCATTTAAAAATGAATAAACACAATGTCCACCCAAATTCACACGCTACACAACAATAGTACCAACTTTGGTTTGATGATTTACAGTACTGGCTTACATTGGCCGCGAGTGAGCCCAAATAATTCTCACATTGTTCCCGCTCGGCAATTCGAGCCAAATGTAGGCCTATATAATCTAGGCTACAATGTATATATTTATATGATTGTCTGCCAACTAATGGGAACAAAAGGTCTTCTCTGGAGATATTTGAGCAGATCTTTGTTTTCAGGCTCATTTTTCCAGTGTTGTGAGTGAGATAAATCTGAGTAGAGCTAAGGCCACTGTGGCAGGACATTCCACACATGCCTACTCTGACCAGCGCTTGGGCTTGGCTGCGCTCCGCTTGACAGACCAAAGACACATTGGTCCACTCCAGACTTAACCGTCACCTCGCCAGGGGGAGAGCTCAATAAGCACGCAAAGTGCAATTCTACAAAATAATTATGTTTTTAAGATTATTTGAATAACAGGAATCTAACCAAATTTACAACATGCATTTAAACGAATGTAATTCCAAGTGATTTGTTTGTTATTACACACATACTAAGGGCTTTTACGCTCTTTAAGCTATAGCTCCATTTCCCATTAGCTAATAAGATCACAGAATTATGAGTATTGTAAAAACCTAGGTCTACTGCCACTTCCAGGTAGACTCTCTTCATATGTAGATGCCTTCGGTTTTCAGAGTAAGAAGTGTGTGTAAACTTGCAGTAGTTTGTAAACATTGGCGTTGTCTGTTTGATTTCATTCCAGTCATAGAATAGTAATAAAAACGTAAATGGTGCAAATAAAAGGGAAGTATTTTCTGTGTGGACCCATCTTTGCAGCGGTGAAAACGCTTAGTAAACCATGTCATTGGGCTAAATCAGAAACTATGTGATTAGCTTTTGTTGTGTCTTTTAAGGTCAATGTATTTGCTCTTTAGAATATGGAATGTGCCCCAGAGACAGAATTTAGTTTTTGCTCAGCCAACAGATATTTCCTTGATTCTGATTGATGGCCAATAGATTTGTTCATTGTCTTTTGTGGGATTTCGAGAAATAAAATGTAAAAGAAGGAAAAGTACAGAAAATAAACAAAACCCCTGATTTTTTCACTGCTTCATCCAAACCCTGCAATCATGATGATATGTCTTGGCTGGTGAACCGAAGGTTCATTAAGGATGTGGACTACTTCAAAGTCTGGAGGGTATTGTTTCCCTGGGACCACTTATTCATGGTCAGAAAATCATCCAGTGTTAATTAAAACAAAATGAACACAGATAATGTTAAATCAACACTGACAGTGTGGAGTCTGAGGACTCATATGCACATCGGAGTAATGTTAAATTAATACACTGCTTATTGTAAAGCCTTATATAAAAAAAGTGCTTTGAGAGTAAATTGTAGACTTACCACCCATGGCTGTATTCGTTAGTGACAGAGACATGGTTGATCTTAAGCGAATATGTTATCATTCAAAAATAAATGTTTAACACAATACCATACACATTTCATAAGGCCTTATTTTGTGAGTTTTACCCTAATACAGGGGCCTGAAACTCATACACATCACTTTGAACCAAAATCACACCCATCATTATCAAATTTCCCAGCTTGCTCTATTGCATGTTGATTTTTAGAATTGTTTGTTTCATTTTTATGTTTGTGGTTTCTGCTCAAAGTGATGTGTATGAGTTTGAGGCCCCTGTATTAGGGTAAAACTAGGCCCTCAAAATGGTATTGAGTAATTCTTCATTTTTGTTATGATAACATATTTGCTTAGGTTCTCACTTGGTGAAGTCCATAGGATCGAAAATACATGAATACAACAACCATGTCTCTGTCACTAACAAATACAGCCATGGGTGGTAACTCTACAATTCACTCGAAAGGCACGGAAAATATTTTAAGGCTTTACACTAAGCAGTGTGTTCATTTAACATTGTTCCGGTGTGCATATGGGTCCACAGACGCCACACTTTCAGTGTTAATTTAACACTCTTGGTGTTCATTTGTTTTTTATTGAACACTGGAGAATTTGCTGTGTGTCATTAGCTAGAGTTTGAAACGCGACCCATACATGCTGTGGGCGTCAGCAGGGCTATTTATTGACTTTAGCTTTTGTACTGTAATTTGGCTCCTCTGTATATATCCACAACTGATAGTAGGACACATAAACTATAGCGGAAGCCATGTTCATTGGGAATTCACTTCGTTATTAATTGCAATCCAATGCTTTACAGACAGACAGGAGTCATTATATACATTGGGTACTCCAACAAGCAATTACATGTACATTGTAAACTCCAGCGCATATACAAATGCAAGCGAAACACCATGACAGACTTGAACGCAGTTCAACCACCATGGTGGGAAAGTTTACATGCAAACAGAAGCTACAAACAGCTGCAGTCCGAAACGGTGCAAGGACCAGCAAATCCAGGGAATTCAAACGTACGTTTGGAACTTGGCAGCCGCACTGAAAATTGTAAAAATATTAACATTATGGCCACAGCACAGGTTAGCCTACATGGTGCCGAGAGATAGCAGGGGCACAAAATAATTGCAGGGGTCTCTGTGTTCAACCCTCTGGAGATAAGGGGAGGACACTTAGGCCCTTTAGCTGACTGCAGTGACCATCAAACTATACGATACAGCTTGAGACAGTCCACTTTCATTTGTGTTGTCACCCAGCCTAACAGATAGCAAAGTTGGAGCGCAGTAAAGTCTGCCAATACAACCATACTATGAGACTCAAGGAATTGATATTGTGTATAATATCAGGACAATGCTGTTGACTCTTTTCATGTATTTTGTGAAATATAAACATGATCACGCTATACGGACAACACTTAATTGTAATGAAAATAAATTGTCCACAGCTACATTGTTTTAAATTATTACCAGTGGAATTACTTTGGAATTACATGTATGTTATTTCACCAATTAATACAAATTCATTGTGTCACTACATTGTGTGCATGTAAAGTATTACCTAGGCTTGTAGGCAACATGTAAGAGAGGCCACAGAGAGTAAAGGGTGGGGAAGGAACAAGAAACCATTGTGAGGGTTGGTGATAAGGGAAACACGGCTATGGCTAAAGTGCTAAAGCCATGCCACCCAGCCAAGGCCATTAGGCATCTGATCTTGCTGAAATCGTGACCACCTCAAGATGACAGGTGTTTACATTGGAATGTGGGCAGAGAGGGATTTTCTCTCTAATCCCCCAGGAACACTAATCATTTCCAACTTCTGGACCGACATCTATGCACCGAGACTTAAAACAATCGCATTTGCTCGCTAATCCGAGAAATCGAGAGCAGGTTAGAGGCTGAGTCTGAAGTGTGATGTGATATAATTCACCATCAACTGAAAAATTAGTATCAAATGTACTGCTGCGTACAGAATTGCCCATTTTAGGTTCAGTAGCATAATCACACAGTGCCATTCCCTTATTAGGATGAGACATGGACTACAAATCACATTTTACAAATCTTCTGTTGAAAAATAACCACTATTTTCTGCAAAATTGTTGGTACCTCAAATGCATTTTAGAATATTTTTTTTCACCCCAAAAATGTATTTTGACTCTGCCATGACAACCGTACTATGTACACCAAAAATAATTAGATTTTGTCTGTATGTGTGTGTGTTTATGTCTGTCTATCTGTCCCAGTGTGAGGAGTATCGCGAGGGTGCCCTGACCGGTGACCTGTGCGAGGACCTGTGCGTGAGCGACCAGGTGGAGTACAGGCGCTGCCTCTACTACGAGAACGGTAAGAAGGTGATCGAGGCGCGCTGGCGTGGCACGCACGTAGTGCTCAAGTCCAAGCTGGAGAACTTCTCCTCCTACGAAAGCCTGGGCCTCCTGGAGTACCAGGACCCGGCCGAAGAGCTCTCTCCCCTGGACGTGGTCTTCTACGCCACCCTGGAGATCAGGAACTCCCTGGGGCTGGACGTAAGTGGCAACGCCTCGCTACCATCGCTATGGGGCCAGAGGCTTAGGGAGCGTGGGCGGACCTACTCGCGGGCTGAGCTGGCATCGCTGTGGTCTCTGCTCCAGCAGGAGGAGTACACGTTCCTGAGGGTGCTGCAGGACCTCAGCCACCACATAGCCAAGGTGTTGGGCTCCTGCGGACACTTCTACGCCGTGGAGTACCTGTCGGCAGGCCACGCCTGGGACCAGAACATCTTCTCGCTGGAGGAGGTATCGGCGGGCCCATGGACGGCGAGGGACATGGTGCACCGCATCGCCCTCAGCTTCTTGGACATGGCGTGGCGCTTCGACAACGACTTTTCGCATCGCCTCCACCTGTGTGACATCAAGCCAGAGAACTTTGCTATCCGGAAGGACCTTACGGTGAGCCGACCACGTTTGCACACACACACACACTTGAGCATGCAGATGCACACACATACGAACACACACTCACACACACAGTACACCCATAGACACACATTCAACTAACACACATACACCTCAAAGCAAAGAGTTGCTGACTCCCTCACACAAAACAACAGAGGAGCCTTACTTGAAGGGTAAGCTGTCATTAAAACTGTCCCAGAACGCTGCTGGGTACCCCTCACAGATCTGAGATCTGTTTCTCTTTAGTGGTGGAGTTCAGATTCTTCCTGTGTAAACAAGACAAGGTTAGGAAATCTAGCTCCCTTTTTTCACACTAAGACAAACAGACCGACCCGATTTATGCCCCCATTCGCATTAGTAAATTTATCCACGCAATACAGCGGCACATTCATCCGCAAAGTGCAAACAGTTTGACGAGAGCAATGCGGTGTATAAAGAATGACGAGGCTCCAGGCTGTTTAATTGTTTTCCACAAGGACAAAATGGCCGCTTGTGCCATTTATCAAGATTGTATTACATTTGTTTTTACCTTAGTTTGTCTGTTTGAAACCTATGCATATTTGGCTGATTATGACCTATCAAGGACTGAGAGCAAGGTGCAAAGAACAACTTACATTGCATTTTTTCAGTGCAAAATGTGTTGTATTTCTGCTGGTGGGTGATTCATAGCATTAACAGACATACAACATTGATATAACTATTTTCTGAGTAGGTCACATAAAGGGAATGAAAAGCTAACATCATTCACACAAAATTATAGTGTGAGAACCGAGGGTATTACAATTTTATTAACAGTCCTCTCTTCTTGGCACCATTTTCAATTGATTTCCATAAAAATGAAATAATCTGGCCACAAAGAGCTGTTTGAGCAATCAATGAAAAACATATGTATTATTTTCAGAGTCTGTAGACTTGGCTTATGTAGCTATGACGCATATTTAGCTTGAAAGGAAATCATTTTTCCTATTTTTGGAATGGAGAAAATGATGTCATTGTTATACACCGTATTATCATGTTTGCAGCGGCATTCCTAACTGGAAAACATTATTTTGATGAGGCCTTTGATGATATAACCATTGTTATAGGGACATAATTTTGTGTGTAATGTGCATGCGGGTCAGAATGCTATTGCAAATTACCCTTTGAAGAAAAAAAGTTATATGCAAGCTTTTATTTTGCTTGTGAATGTTCGGAAGAAAAACCGTTTTGCAAAGCTTTTTTTCGTCATGTTTTTTTCCCCTGTATAATTGCTGGTAAGTTGACACTTTTTTGAAAGCATGGAAGTTCAAAAGATGACGCTGTTTGAAATTAAACATAATATTATCGTACCTATCATGGTTTACATAAACCGTGAGCTCATGTGATAATGTGGACAAAGACCAGGAGAAAGGAGAGGAATCCAAAGGAGACGTGTTTTTGTTTATGTTTCAGCTGCTCCGTAAATTAAAAAAAGTGTGCTTTCAATCCCTCCTTTCTCTGTTTTTCTAAAGTATATAGCTCCAGGGGATACAGCTGATCCCTGCTTCCGTTTTCTCATGTTATAATAAAAAGGAGGAAGTGAAATGTCTATGTTATATACTGGGGGACCAGAACATATATTGAGAGGGTATATTGTCTATATTAAAAGTATGTTGGGGGTAAACAGTATATCAGGGGCTATATTGTATAAATTAAAAGTATACTGGGGGTATATATTGGGTTGGCTTGCTTCGTTGCACTAGCGGTAATAAAGTGGTACTTACTATATCTAGAGAGAATCCCACTTATTATCATGTCTGTCAGCTCTACAGCTCCTTAAAACGCTATGCTTATTGTCTCTTATTTTCACTGATCACTAAGACAAGACCTTCCCAGGTTCGACAGTGACAGGTTTTATTTATTTGGTGGCGTGTAGCTGACATTAAGTGCTGCAGTGGAGTCATTCTTCACGGGCCATCTCTTGCAAAGAGGACGAAGCTATCGAGCCATACAGATAAAACAGCAACTCCCTTAAACAGCAACGTGAGAGAAAATTAAGATATTTCTTTCTTCTCTATAATCACGTCAATGAGAATTTCCAAATATATACCACAGGAATATTTACAATTTGGTTATTCTTGATTTATTACCCTCCCTTTAAAAAAAATGAGTTTTTCAGAATAGGGAGATGGGTGAAAGGGGAAAAGCAAGACAGAAAGTAGTGGATGTAAGCGAGGATAGGCCTGATTTATTTGACTACATAAAATACATTTGATTGATTGATTGGGTATTGAATTCTTGTGAGCTCCGGAGTTGGCAGCAATGCAACTTGATCAGACTCTGCCACTTACTCACCTCTCTCTGTGCTGTTCTGCAGGTGGTGGCTATAGATGTGGACATGGCTTTCTTCGAGCCCAAAATGCGAGACATCCTTGAGCAGAACTGCACTAACGACGACGACTGCAACTTCTTTGACTGCATCTCCAAATGCAACATGAAGACGAACAAGTGCAGCTCAAAGCGGAGAAATAGCAACCTACAGGTATTCCATATTATAATTAACAAAAATATAATGTTGGTCCCATGTTTCATGAGCTGAAATAAAAGATCCCAGAAATGTTCTCTTAGATTTTGTGCAGAAAGTTGTTTACATCCCTGTTAGTGTGCATTTCTCCTTTGCCAAGATAATCCATCCACCTGACAGGTGTGGAATATCAAGAAACTGATTAAACAGCATCATCATTACACAGGTGCACCTTGTGCTGGGGACAATAAAAGGCTGCTCTAAAATGTGCAGTTTTGTTACACAACACAATGCAATCAATTCAATCAATTTTATTTTATATAGCCCTTCTTACATCAGCTAATATCTCGAAGTGCTGTACAGAAACCCAGCCTAAAACCCCAAACAGCTAGTAATGCAGGTGTAGAAGCACGGTGGCTAGGAAAAACTCCCTAGAAAGGCGAAAACCTAGGAAGAAACCTAGAGAGGAACCAGGCTATGAGGGGTGGCCAGTCCTCTTCTGGCTGTGCCGGGTGAAGATTATAACAGAACCATGCCAAGATGTTCAAAAATGTTCATAAGTGACAAGCATGGTCAAATAATAATCAGGAATAAATCTCAGTTGGCTTTTCATAGCCGATCATTAAGAGTTGAAAACAGCAGGTCTGGGACAGGTAGGGGTTCCATAACCGCAGGCAGAACAGTTGAAACTGGAATAGCAGCAAGGCCAGGCGGACTGGGGACAGCAAGGAGTCACCACGGCCGGTAGTCCCGACGTATGGTCCTAGGGCTCAGGTCTCTCAGTTGGCTTTTCATAGCCGATCATTAAGAGTTGAAAACAGCAGGTCTGGGACAGGTAGGGGTTTCGTAACCGCAGGCAGAACAGTTGAAACTGGAATAGCAGCAAGGCCAGGCGGACTGGGGACAGCAAGGTGTCATCATGCCCGGTAGTCCTGACGTATGGTCCTAGGGCTCAGGTTCTCAGAGAGAAAGAGAGAACGAGAGAATTAGAGAGAGCATACTTAAATTCACACAGGACACTGGATAAGACAGGAGAAGTACTCCAGGTATAACCAACTAACCCCAGCCCCCCGACACATAAACTACTGCAGCATAAATACTGGAGGCTGAGACAGGAGCGGTCCGGAGACACTGTGGCCCCATCCGAAGAAACCCCCGGACAGGGCCAAACAGGAAGGATATAACCCCACCCACTCTGCCAAAGCACAGCCCCCGCACCACTAGAGGGATATCCTCAACCACCAACTTACAATCCTGAGACAAGGCCGAGTATAGCCCACAGAGGTCTCCACCACAGCACAAACCAAGGGGGGGCGCCAACCCAGACAGGAAGATCACGTCAGTAACTCAACCCACTCAAGTGACGCACCCCTCCCAGGGACGGCATGAAAGAGCACCAGCAAGCCAGTGACTCAGCCCCTGCAACAGGGTTAGAGGCAGAGAACCCCAGTGGAGAGGGGAACCGGCCTGGCAGAGACAGCAAGGGCTGTTCGTTGCTCCAGAGCCTTTCCGTTCACCTTCACACTCCTGGGCCAGACTACACTCAATCATATGACCTACTGAAGAGATAAGTCTTCAGTAAAGACTTAAAGGTTGAGACCGAGTCTGCGTCTCTCACATGGGTAGGCAGACTGTTCCATAAAAATGGAGATCTATAGGAGAAAGCCCTGCCTCCCGCTGTTTGCTTAGAAATTCTAGGGACAATTAGGAGGCCTGCGTCTTGTGACCGTAGCGTACGTATTGGTATGTACGGCAGGACCAACTCGGAAAGATAGGTAGGAGCAAGCCCATGTAACGCTTTATAGGTTAACAGTAAAACCTTGAAATCAGCCCTTGCCTTAACAGGAAGCCAGTGTAGGGAAGCTAGCACTGGAGTAATATGATCAAATTTCTTGGTTCTAGTCAGGATTCTAGCAGCCGTATTTAGCACTAACTGAAGTTTATTTAGTGCTTTATCCGGGTAGCCGGAAAATAGAGCATTGCAGTAGTCTAACCTAGAAGTAACAAATGCATGGATTAATTTTTCTGCATCATTTTTGGACAGAACATTTCTGATTTTTGCAATGTTACGTAGATGGAAAAAAGCTGTCCTTGAAACAGTCTTGATATGTTCGTCAAAAGAGAGATCAGGGTCAAGAGTAACGCCGAGGTCCTTCACAGTTTTATTTGAGACGACTTTACAACCATCAAGATGAATTGTCAGATTTAACAGAAGATCTCTTTGTTTCTTGGGACCTAGAACAAGCATCTCTGTTTTGTCCGAGTTTAAAAGTAAAAAGTTTTCAGCCATCCACTTCCTTATGTCTGAAACACAGGCTTCTAGCGAGGGCAATTTTGGGGCTTCACCATGTTTCATTGAAATGTACAGCTGTGTGTCATCCGCATAGCAGTGAAAGTTAACATTATGTTTTCGAATAACATCCCCAAGAGGTAAAATATATAGTGAAAACAATAGTGGTCCTAAAACGGAACCTTGAGGAACACCGAAATGTACAGTTGATTTGTCGAAGGACAGACCATTCACAGAGACAAACTGATATCTTTCCGACAGGTAAGATCTAAACCAGGCCAGAACTTGTCCGTGTAGACCAATTTGGGTTTCCAGTCTCTCCAAAAGAATGTGGTGATCGATGGTGTCAAAGGCAGCACTAAGGTCTAGTAGCACGAGGACAGATGCAGAGCCTCGGTCTGACGCCATTAAAAGGTCATTTACCACCTTCACAAGTGCAGTCTCAGTGCTATGATGGGGTCTAAAACCAGACTGAAGCATTTCGTATACATTGTTTGTCTTCAGAAAGGCAGTGAGTTGCTGCGCAACAGCTTTTTCTAAAATTTTTGAGAGGAATGGAAGATTCGATATAGGCCGATAGTTTTTTATATTTTCCGGGTCAAGGTTTGGCTTTTTCAAGAGAGGCTTTATCACTGCCACTTTTAGTGAGTTTGGTACACATCCGGTGGATAGAGAGCTGTTTATTATGTTCAACATAGGAGGGCCAAGCACAGGAAGCAGCTCCTTCAGCAGTTTAGTAGGAATAGGATCCAGTATGCAGCTTGAAGGTTTAGAGGCCATGATTATTTTCATCATTGTGTCAAGAGATATAGTACTAAAACACTTAAGTGTCTCTCCCGATCCCAGGCCCTCGCAGAGCTGTGCAGATCCAGGACAGCTAAGCCCTGGAGGAATACGCAGATTCAAATAGGATTCCGTATTTTGCTTTCTAATGGTCATGATCTTTTCCTCAAAGAAGTTCATGAATTTATTACTGCTGAAGTGAAAGCCATCCTCTCTTGGGGAATGCTGCTTTTTAGTTAGCTTTGCAACAGTATCAAAAAGAAATTTTGGATTATTCTTATTTTCCTCGATTAAGTTGGAAAAGTAGGATGATCGAGCAGCAGTGAGGGCTCTTCGGTACTGCACGGTACTGTCTTTCCAAGCTAGTCGGAAGACTTCCAGTTTGGTGTGGCGCCATTTCCGTTCCAATTTCCTGGAAGCTTGCTTCAAAGCTCGGGTATTTTCTGTATACCAGGGAGCTAGTTTCTTATGACAAATGTTTTTCGTTTTTAGGGGTGCAACTGCATCTAGGGTATTGCGCAAGGTTAAATTGAGTTCCTCAGTTAAGTGGTTAACTGATTTTTGTCCTCTGACGTCCTTGGGTAGGCAGAAGGAGTCTGGAAGGGCATCAAGGAATTTTTGTGTTGTCTGAGAATTTATAGCACGACTTTTGATGCTCCTTGGTTGGGGTCTGAGCAGATTATTTGTTGCGATTGCAAACGTAATAAAATGGTGGTCCGATAGTCCAGGATTTTGTGGAAAAACATTAAGATCTACAACATTTATTCCATGGGACAAAACTAGGTCCAGAGTATGACTGTGGCAGTGAGTAGGTCCAGAGACATGTTGGACAAAACCCACTGAGTCGATGATGGCTCCGAAAGACTTTTGGAGTGGGTCTGTGGACTTCTCCATGTGAATATTAAAATCACCAAAAATTAGAATATGATCTGCTATGACTACAATGTCTGATAGGAATTCAGGAAATTCAGAGAGGAACGCTGTATATGGCCCAGGAGGCCTGTAAACAGTAGCTATAAAAAGTGATTGAGTAGGCTGCATAGATTTCATGACTAGAAGCTCAAAAGATGAAAACGCCATTTTTTTTTTTGTAAATTGAAATTTGCTATCGTAAATGTTAGCAACACCTCCGCCTTTGCGGGATGCACGGGGAATATGGTCACTAGTGTAACCAGGAGGTGAGGCCTCATTTAACACAGCAAATTCATCAGGCTTAAGCCATGTTTCAGTCAGGCCAATCACATCAAGATTATGATCAGTGATTAGTTCATTGACTATGACTGCCTTTGAAGTGAGGGATCTAACATTAAGTAACCCTATTTTGAGATGTGAGGTATCACAATCTCTTTCAATAATGGCAGGAATGGAGGAGGTCTTTATCCTAATAAGATTGCTAGGGTGAACACCGCCATGTTTAGTTTTGCCCAACCTAGGTCGAGGCACAGACACAGTCTCAATGGGTATGGCTGAGCTGACTACACTGACTATGCTATTGGCAGACTCCACTAAGCTGGCAGGTTGGCTAACAGCCTGCTGCCTGGCCTGCACCCTATTTCACTGTGGGGCTAGAGGAGTTAGAGCCCTATCTATGTTGGTAGATAAGAGGAGAGCACCCCTCCAGCTAGGATGGAGTCCGTCACTCCTCAGCAGGTCAGGCTTGGTCCTGTTTGTGGGTGAGTCCCAGAAAGAGGGCCAATTATCCACAAATGTTATCTTTTGGGAGGGGCAGAAAACAGTTTTCAACCAGCGATTGAGTGCTGAGACTCTGCTGTAGAGCTCGTCACTTCCCCTAACTGGGAGGGGGCCAGAGACAATTACTCGATGCCGACACATCTTTCTAGCTGATTTACACGCTGAAGCTATGTTGCACTTGGTGACCTCTGACTGTTTCATCCTAACATCGTTGGTGCCGACGTGGATAACAATATCTCTATACTCTCTACACTCGCCAGTTTTAGCTTTAGCCAGCACCATCTTTAGATTAGCCTTAACGTCGGTAGCCCTGCCCCCTGGTAAACAGTGTATGATCGCTGGGTGATTCGTTTTAAGTCTAATACTGCGGGTAATGGAGTCGCCAATGACTAGGGTTTTCAATTTGTCAGAGCTAATGGTGGGAGCCTTCGGCGTCTCAGACCCCGTAACGGGAGGAGTAGAGACAAGAGAAGACTCAGACTCAGACTCCGACTCGCTACATAATGGGGAAAACCGGTTGAAGGTTTCTGTCGGCTGAATGAGCGACACCGGTTGAGCATTCCAACAGTATTTCCCTCCAGAAGCCATGAGAAAGATGTCCGGCTGCGGGGACTGTGCGGGGGGATTTATACTAACGTTACTGTCTGTACTTACTGGTGGCACAGACGCTGTTTCTTCCTTTCCTACACTGAAATTACCCTTGCCTAACGATTGCGTCTGAAGCTGGGCTTGTAGCACAGCTATTCTCGCCGTAAGGCGATCGTTCTCCTGTATATTATGAGTACAGCGACTGCAATTAGAAGACATCATGTTAATGTTACTACTTAGCTTCGGCTGTTGAAGATGTTGACGAACCATGTCCAGATAAAGCGTCCGGAGTGAAAAAGTTGAATAAGGGAAAAAAGTTGCGATGGAAAAAAGGAAAATAAAGTAGAGTTGGCAGCTAAAACGCATAGGAAAATGACTCTTCTGTCTCGGGATAAAACGTCTGGGGTGAAAAAGTTTAACGAAAAAAGATGAGTGAGGACAAAACTAAAAAGTTGGTAAATTTGTTGAACACAGAGATTGATTAAACGTTTATTAAAAGTAAAACGTGAATAGTTTGGCAGGTAGCCAAGTAGCAACAAACAGCACAGCAGCACGGAGACAATGCGGAAGCGAGACGGAAGCAAAAAATGCCACAGATGTCTCAAGTTTTCAGGGAGCGTGCAATTGGCATGCTGACTGCAGGAATGTCCACCAGAACTGTTGCTAGATAATTTAATGTTAATTTCTCTACCATAGAGAATTTGGCAGTACGTCCTACCGGCCTCACAACCGCAGACCACGTGTAACTATGTCAGCCCAGGCTTCTTCACCTGCGGGATCGTCTGAGACCAGCCACCCGAACAGCTGATGAAACAGTGGTTTTGCACAACCACATTTTTTTGGCACAAACTGTCAGAAACCGTCTCAGGGAAGCTCATCTGCGTGCTCGTCGCCCTCACCAGGTCTTGACCTGACTGCAGTTTGGCGTCATAACCGACCTTAGTGGGAAAATGCTCATCTTCGATGGCCACTGGAACGCTGGATAAGTGTGTTCTTCACGGATGAATCCCGGTTTCAACTGTACCGGGCAGATGGCAAAATGACGTTGTGTGGGCAAGCAGTTTGCTGATGTCAACGTTGTGAATAGAGTGCCCCATGGTGCCGGTGGAGTTATGGTATGGGCAGGCAAAAGCTACAGACAACGAACACAGTTGCATTTTATCGATGGCAATTTGAATGAACAGAGATACCATGATGAGATCCTTAGGCCCATTGTCGTGCCATTCCTCCGCCGCCATCACCTCATGTTTCAGCATGACAATGCATGGGCCCATGTCACAAGTATCTGTACACAATTCCTGGAAGCTGAAAATGTCCCAGTTCTTCCATTGCCTGCATACTCACCAGATGTATCACTCATTGAGCCTGTTTGGGATGCTCTGGATCAACATGTACGACAGCGTGTTCCAGTTCCTGCCAATATCCATCAACTTTTCACAGCCATTGAAGAGTGGGACAACATTCCATCTTTGCGTTTATATTTTGTTCATTGCATTTTCAACTCGCTCTACAACTCTCAATATCTATACTAAAGCCCTCAACCTTTAATTTTTTAAATTATTAATGTGTAATTGAGTGCTGCAAGGAATGTTAATTGCTTATGATAACACTAGGGTTTTTCAGAGTATGATTATAATACAAGAAGCAAACCCAGGTTAGATAAGACTTTAAAAGTTCCTCATTAGTATAATTAGCGTCAAGGGGCATATATCAAAATAAATCACGAATTGCAAGGGATTGTAAAGGATTTAATCTAATGCAGATTATTAATGCCTTGCACATGGAAATAAACTTTTAAATACCATTTCCCAGACGTTCGCGGAGATCACGTGCAAATCACCCTTAAGGCCGGGATTCAATCCGATTGCATTTTTCAGGCAATACACGTTGTAAAGGCAATGTTTCTGTGTTCGCGGAGATCACATTCATGGTGAACACTGCATATGACAGGCTCAATCGGAAATTACCTTTAAATGGCATGTTGTCCACATCTGCAATCAGATTGAATCCCAACCCAAAAGTCAATGTAGTACGCAGTTCGCAGATCTGAGTTTGTTTGAATACCGACCTTGAGTCAATACCTAGTCATTGACATACTACGCATCCAATTGATAAATTGACATACTGTCGTCACTCATACTGCTGGATGCACTGGAGAGGCGGATAGCTCCCAGACAATGTCGTTTACGTGATGACACCAGGTCCACCTCAAGGCCACAGGTGGCTGCTGCGATACCTTTCCTCCACTCCTGATCACTTATCGCAACCCTCGCTGACCCCTACCTCTCTATTGTACTGCCTGCTATCCAAGAGACAATGGAGGCTTTTTCTTTTAATGATTGCGGGGGTCAAGGAGGCAATTTGTGTCTGGGGGGCTTTCGTCCCCTTCAAATGGGCGTGTAATAAGAATATGACTGATAATGACCCCGGTGATAATTAAATAAGAACAGAGGAACAGTAGGTCACTCTCACAATGACTATTGATTGTCCCCTCCTCTTCTCTCTACTTTCTGTTACCCCTTTCCTCCTTTCCTCTTGGGTCTCCCACTGTCACCCCCTCTTCTCTCCTCCTTCTTCGCTCCTCTCTGGTTTGTCACCCCCTCTTCTCTCCTCCTTAATTCTGCTCTGGACAGGTGATCTGTGAGAAGATCTTTAGGCCCTGGTTTGCTCCCACGCTGCTGGGCGCCAAGTCGGGTCTCCCCCTCCAGGTGGACCTCCAGCGGGCGGTGCAGGAGTGCGTCGAGACTGTGGGGGGCGAGGACGAGGAGCAAGCCCGGGCCGTCCAGAAGCGGCTGTTGGACCTTCTCACGGGCCTCCTCCACCAGGGGACCTCCTCTGAGCATGGGGGCGAAGGGGGCGCAGATAGAGAGGGCATTCACTCTCACACAGCTCTTAACTTCTGAAACATTGCACTGTTCACCCTCACAAAAACTATACAGTGAAGAAACCAACTGTATTGGCTACATGAGACAAAGCACATCTCAATCTCCATCTCAACCAAAAATCTAAGTAAAAAAAATGTATTAAATCAAATCAAACTGTGTTTAAAGTGCATTTAAAGTTTGATTTGATTTAATTATGTTCTTTAACTTAGATTTTTGGTTGAGATGGAGAAGTGAATCCAACATAATTATTATTAACTTGTAGATTCCATTTGAAATCAATTAAAGCTTGAAACCCTAGGCCTATCCTGCTGGGGAAAAACTGGTTGAATCAATGTTGTTTCCATGATGTCGTTGAATCAACGTGGAAAACAAATTGTGTTTGCAAAAAGTCATCAAAGTAAGGGCATTTCGTATTTTTTTCACCCAACTTTTAACCTTAATCCAATGACATGGTGCATTTTTTTGGTTGAAAAGGAGACCTGAATCCAACATACCAATTATTAATTTGTAGACAAACTGTAATTAAAGCCAGACTCAGTGGCACAGATGGATATATCCAAGAAGAAGAAACACATCCTTCAAATATTGATATGTGGTTGCGTTGACAACCAAACATGATAAATAGTCTATTAAGCTGTCGACAATTTAACAAATTATATGTGGTTTCACCTCTCCATCTCAACCAAAATGAAAAGCTAAAGAAATAACATAATAGGATTAAGCCAGTGGCTCAGATCTAACTATCCAAGCAGTAGATACATCTCCTTTAAATGTTGATATTTGTTTACGTTGTCAATCAAACACAGTAGCGGTGTGTAGGTAAAATCACAGGGGAACCCCTCCAAAAAAGCCATATTACAACCTATATGTTGTGATAATTGCATTGTTTGCGCTATAATCTGTTGGTTCATATGCCTTGCCACTGTGATATATACGCCTAAGGCCGAGACAGTAAAAAGACACAGTGGCTTAGACACAGTTGAATAAATTCAGCCACACCTTTGTTGTTTCATCACGAAGTCCACAAAGCATATTGCATGTAACAATTATTGATTTAGAACCACGGAGAGTTACCGTAAGTCGCAAAAAAAACAGGAGCTGCCTCTATTATTCCAGCACCATTTCAACTTCAACATTTCAACATCCTCAAATCACCTATGCTTAGTCTAATACAGTGATAACTAATAGATACCAAAAATGATTTAGTCCAATCAGCGTAAGCTAAATATGATGTGGTTGTCCATGGTTCTGATTTCGGTGTGTGTGTGCGTGTGCATGCGTGTGCGTTCGTGCAAGAAGAAAAAACATGTTGGGTGATTCTCAAAATGCATACTACCGTGCTCCCAGCACACAAATTGGAGCATGGGAGGGTCGGAGTATGAGTCCAAATCAAAGT
Source organism: Coregonus lavaretus (assembly GCF_964263955.1). NCBI lineage: Eukaryota > Metazoa > Chordata > Actinopteri > Salmoniformes > Salmonidae > Coregonus > Coregonus lavaretus. The sequence continues at coordinate 27,442,591 of NC_140021.1, forward strand.
ATGCGAAATGGAGCATGGAGGGCACTTCTCAAATGCGTACTCTGTTTGTACATATTTTGAAGCATGCATCGATGCAAGCTTCAACGGAAATTATGCAAAATATGACGCAAACACGTAAAAAACGATGCAAAAGTTATTGAAATCAATGGCGGCCATTATTTGAGCTGAAGCGATCGCAAGCCCAAAATAAGTCAATAGAGCTAACAAGCTAGCTAATACTGTTAGCTAGCCATGAAGAATTGTTTGCTAGCTACCCACGAAGAATTGACATCTACTCTATCTTGCATAATATTAGTTTTAGGTCATTTTGCCTGTTAAACTATCTGGTTGGCTACATTATTACGATTCACACATACAGTGCATTCGGAAAGTATTTAGACCGCTTGACTTTTTCCACATTTTGTTACGTTACAGCCTTATCCTAAAATTTATTTATTGGATTTGGTCCTCATCAATCTACACGCAAAACCCCATAATGACAAAGCAAAAACAGGTTTTTAGACATTTTAGCAAATGTATACAAAATAATTAAATGAAATATGACATTTACATAAGTATTCAGACCCTTTACTCAGTACTTTGTTGAAGCACCTTTGGCAGCGATTACAGCCTCAAGTCTTCTTGGGTATGACACTACAAGCTTGGCACACCTGTATTTGGGGAGTTTCTCCCATTCTTCTCTGCAGATCCTCTCAAGCTCTGTCAGGTTGGATGGGAAGCGTCACTGCACAGCTATTTTCAGGTCTCTCCAGAGATGTTAGATCGGGTTCAAGTCCGGGCTCTGGCTAGGCCACTCAAGGACATACAGAGACTTGTCCTGAAGCCACTCCTGGCTTCTGGTGTTGTCTTCGCTGTGTGCTTAGGGTCATAGTCCGGTTGGAAGGTGAACCTTTGTCCCCAGTCTGAGGTCCTGAGCGCTCTGGTGCAGGTTTTCATCAAGGATCTCTTTGTACTGTGCTCTGTTCATCTTTCCCTTGATCCTGACTAGTCTCCCAGTCCCTGCGTCTGAAAAACATCCCCACAGCATGATGCTGCCACCACCATGCTTCACTGTAGGGATGGTGCCACGTTTCCTCCAGATGTGACGCTTGGCATTCAGTCCAAAGAGTTCAATCTTGGTTTCATCAGACCAGAAAATCTTGTTTCACAGGGTCTGAGAGTCCTTTAGGTGCCTTTTGGCAAACTCCAAGCGGGCTGTCATGTGCCTTTTACTGAGGAGTGGCTTCTGTCTGTTCACTCTACCATAAAGGCCTGATTGGTGGAGTGTTGCAGAGGTGGTTGTCCTTCTGGAAGGTTCTCCCATCTCCACAGACGAACTCTGGAGCTCTGTCAGAGTGACCATCATGTTCTTGGTCACCTCCCTGACCAAGGCTCTTCTCTCCCGATTGCTCAGTTTGGCCGGGCGGCCAGCTCTAGGAAGAGTCTTGGTGGTTCCAAACTTCTTCCATTTAAGAATGATGGAGGCCACTCTGTTCTTGGGGACCTTCAATGCTGCAGACATTTTTTGGTACCCTTCCCCAGATCTGTGCCTCGACACAATCCTGTCTCGGAGCTCTACGGACAATTCCTTCGACCTCATGGCTTGGTTTTTGCTCTGACATGCACTGTCAACTGTGGGACCTTACAGTATATAGACAGGTGTGTGCCTTTCCAAATCATGTCCAATCGATTGAATTTACCACAGGTGGACTCCAATCAAGTTGTAGAAACATCTCAAGGATGATCAATGGAAACAGGATGCACCTGAGCTCAATTTCAAGTGTCATAGCAAATAGTCTGAATATTTATGTAAAAAAGGTATTTCTGTCTTTAATTTTGTAATAAATTTGCCAACATTTCTTAAAACCTGTTTTTGCTTTGTCGTTATGGGGTACTGTGTGTAGATTGATGAGGACAATTTTTTATTTAATCCATTTTAGAATAAGGCTATAATGTAACAAAATGTGGAACAACTCAAGTGGTCTGAATACTTTCCGAATGCACTGCAGCTATTGTAGCTGATAATTATTAAGTAAAACAGTTGCTTTGTGTATATCTTGTTTCGTCTCTATTGCCATTGTCCTGGTTGGAAGACGGTTCAGTGAATGGGTAAGTCCATAGGTCAATGGGGCTAACTGGCAAGCTAGCTAGCCACACAAAATGTACATCTACCTTGTGTAACATTAGTTTTAGGTCATTTTTGCCTGTTTAACTAGCTGGCAAGCTAGATTATTATGATTCACATATCTTTCTGATAATTATTAAGTACAACATTTGCTTTGTGTATGTCTTGTTTCGTCTATTGTTGCCATTGTCCTGGCTGGAAGAAGGATCGGTGAATGGGGAGGTGAAGCGTGAGGTAATACTGTAGGGGGAGGGCGAGTGCTTCTCAAATGTAATGTTTTATGCATTCTCCACACTCTTGTCCTCACAAGAACCTACTCAAGAGAACGTCATGCACTCGGAGCATGAGAGTGTGGAGCACGGTAGTATGCATATTGAGAAACACCCATTGACTCACTCTACTTGTATAGGAATGCCAATGGCATCATTTTCTCTTTCATGTTGACTCTGTCATACAGTACACACTTTTAGTTTTTGTTGTCCTAAGCTACCTGGCTAAAATGCTAGCTCGTTAGCCTAACTTCTCTTCATTGGCAATGATGAGACAGCTAGTTAACATTAGCCTACTATATCTAGCTACATATTGAACTTCCATCCTCTCAGGCCAGTGGCACAATGTATGAATTTATGGTTTGATCAGAATCGCAGTTATAATCATTGGCCAGCACGGAGAATTAAGTAAAACATCAAGTCCAAATATCTATCACCATCCATGGCTAATTTAGGAAAAGGCCCATTTTAGCTAGCTAGCCACCAGAGTATAACGACACACGAGATGCAACAATTCAAGTTTTTTCTGTCAATGACGTTTGGCTTTTGATGTGATGTGATTGGTGTGAAGCCAAATCCAATCAGGCTTCCCATGACACTTATTTTGGTGCACCAGGACCATTCACGGTTGAGCTCACTCAGTTTAGCTCAACGCTGATTGGCTATTATTTTTTAATGTATTTTATCAAAGGAGGGCAAATGCTCGATGGCTTCCCTTGAATTCAATGGTATGGACGGCAACAATGTCATACTCTTTTTGACCAGACAGCATCAGATAGATGGGCTACACATACAGAGACAGAGGGGCGCTGTTTCATTCGCTCGGATACTTTCTCAGATGAGATACATTCAGCCTCATGCGAAGTGAAGGAAAATATGAAACACAGAGAGACGAAAGATACATTTTTCGTTTTTATGTTGGTAAATTTTTTTGGGAAGCCTGGCTTCCCTTGGCAACTATGAATATATGCGAATGGCCAAACACAATTCAATATTACTTTTGAAATAGAATGAATAGCTTAATGTTAAGGCTATTTTACAAACTAATGTAACAGTATTTATTCAACCTTAAAATGAGTAACACATCCATGGCCACATTTTGAGGTTACTGTAACAACAAATGCCTTCTTCTGTAATCATAGAAAGTGTGCATGTTCAAGGTCGTAGGTCTGTGCAAATCTTCACAATTGCTAGAATAATGTGCACAGAATCTCAAACGGCATTGATCACTTGTACCATGTACTTTAATGTAGTCTCAACTGCAATCCAAGTCATTTGATTGTGCTATTAGATGAAGCAGTGTTAACACATGAAGTTGTTGTTTAAATAAACAAAATATCTGACATTGTATTCCTATTTGAACTTTATTGTGCTTTTAAATGGTTGAAAGCGCAGTGATAACACATTTAGGTGACAACTAAACCAAAAATCAGACTACTATTATCCATTGGAATTTGCTTGTGCTTTTAGATGGTTGAAACCATAATGTCTGCTAAATGACTAAAATGTAAAATGTAAATGATAACACATTTGGAATTCATCCAACCTTTGGCTGTCTTTTTGAGAGGTGAAAAGAGGTTGGAATCTCATTGTTCAACATATCTACCAAATATTACCCAATTCTCCACGCTGAAATGATGTGGTGTGCCCAGTGGGAAGCTTCCACACCTCATCGTTGGTGGGCTTAGAACCGCTGTAGTCATTATTATTTTATATTTTTATGGAAAAAGTCGTGGTTCTGTGGTGAGGATGGACCAGGCTTTGTTGTAATGTGTATTATCCCGTGTGACACTTTGAAGTTTCTTCACCCTATGATTGCTAGACTGAAGATGCAAGCCTGGCAAATTGAACACAGATGTGCAGAAATGTGTCACATACTTTGATCGTTCTCTACCATGCAAAAAAGCTGGGAAAGGTCACCTGTTATAATAGTCTGCAGAGACAAGAAGAAAAGCAACTTGGGACTGCTATGCTACAGGGTGGAAACACAGTCATCAGAAAGTAGTCACAGAAGAGTTTATTTCCAAAAAGCTATATGCACAAATTCTTCACATTTGTGTTTTTTCATCAGAAATTATTGCTTATGGGTACCTTCATGTGTGTGTAAAATATTACTGTTTATAGACTTTTAATTAACTGATTTTTGTGTTTTGTTGCAATTCATTGTTTAGCTGGAATGGAATGTTCGTATCCTGTATATTTGACTGTGATATGTGGTTGTCTCACCTGGCTAGCTACAGTATCTTAAAATTAATGCTCTTACTGTAGGTCACTCTGGATAAACGCATCTGCTAAATGACTTAAATGTCAAATGTCAAAAGTTTTACATACAGATCTCATATTACTATATAGTTTTTTTTAAATGTTTTAAATATTGATGTCACAAATGTACAGTATCATTTGTACATTTATTTATTTAAAAATGTAGTTATTTGTTACATTTGACTATGTAAAACCTAGAGTAGCAGTGCTACTTATTTCTCTGAGAGTGAGGCAGATATATAAAATTTAGCAAAAAAAACATGATTATTTGTCTCTCTTGTCACGCTCTGGCTCCGGGACTTTGTATTATTGAGCCAGGGTGTGTTCATTTTTGTTGTGTTTGGGGATTAGTTGGGTTGTTATTGGTGGTTTCATTGTTTGGTCCAGTGACTCCCAATCAGTGGTAACGAGTGTCAGCTGTCGGCTCGTTATCTCTGATTGGGAGCCATATTTAAACTGTCATTGTTCACCTTGGGGTTGTGGGTTTTTGTTCTATGTTCAGTCGTTGTCACTGAGGACTTCATGATCGTGTTTTGTTTTGTATTCTCGTGTATTGCATTAAAGTCAATATGTTCGCTACCAACGCTGCGCTTTGGTCCTACTTCATAGACGATCGTGACAGAAAAACCCACCACAACGAGACCAAGCAGCGTTTCCAGGAGTTGGATGACGAGTGGTGGAGACAGAAGAGCGAAGGTTGGGAGAGGACTATAGAGGCCTGGTCCACGGAGAGGAGAGACCCCCAGAACATTTTTAGGGGGGGGCTCACGACGTCGGGCCAGAAGGAGTACGGGTTAGAGGAGTGCAGTAGGTTGGCAGAAAAGGCCGCCAGGTTAAGGGGGCCACTGGTCACGAAGGGGAAGGAAGGTGTGGAGGCACGGCGAAGGGTACTGGGGTGTGTTACCAGTCCGGTCCGGCCCGTTCCTGATCCCCGTGTAGGGCCAGGGGTGTGTGTCCTCAGTGCGGCCCTGTCTGTGCCTGTTCCTCGCATGGAGCCTGTGGTGCGCGCCGCCAGCCCGACTCGGTCTGTTCCTGCTCCCCGCACCAAGTCTGTGGTACGTTTCGTCAGCCCTGTCCGGCCCGTCCCTGCTCCCCGCACCAAGCCAATGGTGCGCGTCGCCAGCCCAGCCCGGCCTGTCCCTGCTCTACGCACCAAGCCAAAGGGGTGCGTCGCCAGCCCGGCCTGTCCCTGCTCTACGCACCAAGCCAAAGGGGTGCGTCGCCAGCCCAGCCCGGCCTGTCCCTGCTCTACGCACCAAGCCAAAGGGGTGCGTCGCCAGCCCATCCCGGCCGGTTCCTGCTCCACGCATCAAAACTACGGTGTGCGTCGCCGGCCCAACCTGGACTGTTCCTGCCACTCGCACCAGGCTAAGGGTGCGAGTCGTCAACCTGGGTCAGCTCGTTCCGGCTACTCGCACCAAACCAAGGGGGCGAGTCGTCAACCTGGTTCAGCCTATTCCTGCTACGCGCACCAAGCCAGGGAGGCGAGTCGTCAGCCTGAGGAGGTCCGTTCCGGCTCCACGCACCAAGCTAGGGGTGCGCGTCATCAGTCCGGATCCAGCCAGCTGGGTTGGATCGGACCGGAGCAATTACGGGGGGATGGATGTAGGATGGTGGTCAAGCCCGGAGCCAGAGCCGGAGCCGCCTCCGAGGAGCAACACCCACCCAGCCCTCCCCTATTTGGGTTCTTTGAGGCGCGGTCGCAGTCCGCGCCTTTAGGGGGGGGTACTGTCACGCTCTGGCTCCGGGACTTTGTATTATTGAGCCAGGGTGTGTTCATTTTTGTTGTGTTTGGGGATTAGTTGGGTTGTTATTGGTGGTTTCATTGTTTGGTCCAGTGACTCCCAATCAGTGGTAACGAGTGTCAGCTGTCGGCTCGTTATCTCTGATTGGGAGCCATATTTAAACTGTCATTGTTCACCTTGGGGTTGTGGGTTTTTGTTCTATGTTCAGTCGTTGTCACTGAGGACTTCATGATCGTGTTTTGTTTTGTATTCTCGTGTATTGCATTAAAGTCAATATGTTCGCTACCAACGCTGCGCTTTGGTCCTACTTCATAGACGATCGTGACATCTCTGAAATGAAACTATCAAGTGATAGATTTTAAATAAATACATGTCTGTCATTGAGCAACCCCATGCCATGATTAGATACTGAAAAAACACACCATCTCTTTCATAATTTCTTTAAACAATAAAAGCTAATTTACCAACATTTCTGATAATGGATATATAGCGTTTTGGAACTAAACTAACTGACTATATATATCTACCGATGGATTAACGTGTTGACATTCGTCTGTGTCCTTAGGGAATTGCTGTGGATTGATTTATAAGGACTCATGACCAAAAGGTCAAGAGTTCGAATGTTGGTTTGGATAATGTTACCATACCCTAAAGCAAGGTTAAACTACTGGACTTGACAGGTATTGATTTGTAATGGAACTGAGTAACAAAGCTAAGCACCTTATCTGTTTTTAAAATCTATAAGAAATGTTCTGTGTGCACTTTGGGAAAAAATGACCATACTGCATACTGAAGCTGAACATGATCTGGACAATATCAGTATCGCAATATTTTTTCCATGCCAAAAATTCAAACACAAAGCAGATCTAACTATTTGGTCATTTAAAAACCTCCTGTATGTCAAATATTGTGTGCTATAGCTTGGGAGATAAAATAAATGTGACTCTGGATGACCACATAATGATGTTTGTTTCCAACATTAGGACCGTTCTCCTAAAGAAGTGAAATCCGCTTCATGTTTTGTTTATTTGCCACAATACTGGTATCGTCCCGGCCCTATTAGGCAGTGTAAAAAATAGTTCTCTAGAGCCTCATAGATTTGAAATAAAACATGAAGACAGGTACATGTGCAAATATTGAAAGCCTGCCTCCCAGGGAACATCTGGTGTAAGGATTTTATGACTGTGAAAACCCTTTGTACTCAGCAAATCTTGAATCTATGATATTTTTTACAAAAGCTTTACATACAGTGGGGAAAAAAAGTATTTAGTCAGCCACCAATTGTGCAAGTTCTCCCACTTAAAAAGATGAGAGAGGCCTGTAATTTTCATCATAGGTACACATCAACTATGACAGACAAAATGAGAAAAAAAATTCCAGAAAATCACATTGTAGGATTTTTAATGAATTTATTGGCATATGATGGTGGAAAATAAGTATTTGGTCAATAACAAAAGTTTCTCAATATTTTGTTATATACCCTTTGTTGGCAATGACACAGGTCAAACGTTTTCTGTAAGTCTTCACAAGGTTTTCACACACTGTTGCTGGTATTTTGGCCCATTCCTCCATGCAGATCTCCTCTAGAGCAGTGATGTTTTGGGGCTGTCGCTGGGCAACACAGACTTTCAACTCCCTCCAAAGATTTTCTATGAGGTTGAGATCTGGAGACTGGCTAGGCCACTCCAGGACCTTGAAATGCTTCTTACGAAGCCACTCCTTCGTTGCCCGGGCGGTGTGTTTGGGATCATTGTCATGCTGAAAGACCCAGCCACGTTTCATCTTCAATGCCCTCGCTGATGGAAGGAGGGTTTCACTCAAAATCTCACGATACATGGCCCCATTCATTCTTTCCTTTACACGGATCAGTCGTCCTGGTCCCTTTGCAGAAAAACAGCCCCAAAGCATGATGTTTCCAACCCCATGCTTCACAGTAGGTATGGTGTTCTTTGGATGCAACTCAGCATTCTTTGTCCTCCAAACATGACGAGTTGAGTTTTTACCAAAAAGTTATATTTTGGTTTCATCTGACCATATGACATTCTCCCAATCCTCTTCTGGATCATCCAAATTCACTTCAGACGGGCCTGGACATGTACTGGCTTAAGCAGGGGGACACGTCTCGCACTGCAGGATTTGAGTCCCTGGCGGCGTAGTGTGTTACTGATGGTAGGCTTTGTTACTTTGGTCCCAGCTCTCTGCAGGTCATTCACTAGGTCCCCCCGTGTGGTTCTGGGATTTTTGCTCACCGTTCTTGTGATCATTTTGACCCCATGGGGTGAGATCTTGCGTGGAGCCCCAGATCGAGGGAGATTATCAGTGGTCTTGTATGTCTTCCATTTCCTAATAATTGCTCCCACAGTTGATTTCTTCAAACCAAGCTGCTTACCTATTGCAGATTCAGTCTTCCCAGCCTGGTGCAGGTCTACAATTTTGTTTTTGGTGTCCTTTGACAGCTCTTTGGTCTTGGCCATTGTGGAGTTTGGAGTGTGACTGTTTGAGGTTGTGGACAGGTGTCTTTTATACTGATAACAAGTTCAAACAGGTGCCATTAATACAGATAACGAGTGGAGGACAGAGGAGCCTCTTAAAGAAGAAGTTACAGGTCTGTGAGAGCCGGAAATCTTGCTTGTTTGTAGGTGACCAAATACTTATTTTCCACCATAATTTGCAAATAAATTCATTAAAAATCCTACAATGTGATTTTCTGGAAAAAAAATTCTCAATTTGTCTGTCATAGTTGACGTGTACCTATGATGAAAATTACAGGCCTCTCTCATCTTTTTAAGTGGGAGAACTTGCACAATTGGTGGCTGACTAAATACTTTTTTTCCCCACTGTATAAGTTCCAGTGACATATGACATATGCAAAGTAGTATAGGCAAATGTCCAATATTGCCTCATAGAGGCAGATAAAAAACATTGTTTCAGTTTTAAATTTATTAGTAGTGAAATGTGCCATGTTTGAATTGAATTTCCTGCTTTCCTATACTGTCCTCCTTCTATGAAGTCATAACTGTCACGATCGTTAGAGTGAGTGGACCAAGGCGCAGCGTTGAAGGCAAACATACTCTTTTTATTAATAGTGATAACGCGAACAAAACAACAAACGATACGTGCAGTCCTACAGTACAAACCAAAAGGAACAAGATCCCACAAACACTGTGGGAAAACTGGCTGCTTAAGTATGGCTCCCAATCAGAGACAACAAGCAACAGCTGATACTCGTTGCCTCTGATTGAGAACCACACTGGCCAACATAGAAACACAATACTAGATCTTCAACACAGAACACAAACACATAGAATCTACACACCCTGGCTCAACATATTAGAGTCCCCAGAGCCAGGGTGTGACAGTACCCCCCCCCAAAGGCGTGGACCGCGCCTAAACATAACCGAACAGGGGAGGGCTGGGTGGGCATTCCTCCTCGGAGGCGGTTCCGGCTCCGGGCTTGACCACCACCCTCCAACAATCCCCCCGTAGCGCCCCTGATCCGGTCTGACCCCGCTGGCTGGAGCTGGACTGGACATCGGTGGAGCGGATTGCTTAAGCTCCGATGTGGAGCAGCTGACCGGTACCTGACCCGGCACCGGTGACCCAGGCCCGGGTTGTGCCGGACTGACGACGCGCACCCCTGGCTTGGTGCGGGAAGCAGGAACGGGCCGGACTGGGCTGACAACGCGCACCCCTGGCTTGGTGCGTGGAGCAGGAACAGGCCGGGCCGGGCTGGCGACGCGCACCATAGGCTTGGTGCGAGGGGCAGGAACAGGCCGGGCCGGGCTGGCAACGCGCACCGTAGGCTTGGTGCGAGGGGCAGGAACAGGCCAGGCTGGGCTGGCGACGCGCACCGTAGGCTTGGTGCGAGGGGCAGGAACAGGCCGGGCCGGGCTGGCGACGCGCACCGTAGGCTTGGTGCGAGGGGCAGGAACAGGCTGGGCCGGGCTGGCGACTCGCACCATTGGCTTGGTGCGGGGAGCAGGAACAGGCTGGGCCGGGCTGGCGACGCGCACCATAGGCTTGGTGCGAGGGGCAGGAACAGGCCGGGCCGGGCTGGCGACGCGCACCGTAGGCTTGGTGCGAGGGGCAGGAACAGGCCGGGCCGGGCTGGCGACGCGCACCATAGGCTTGGTGCGAGGGGCAGGAACAGGCCGGGCCGGGCTGGCGACGCGCACCATTGGCTTGGTGCGGGGAGCAGGAACAGGCCGGGCCGGGCTGACGACGCGCACCATTGGCTTGGTGCGGGGAGCCGGAACAGGCCGGGCCGGGCTGACGATGCGCACCATTAACTTAGTGCGGGGAGCAGGAACGGGTCGGGCCGGACTGGGAACACGCACTACTAACTTAGTGCGGGGAGCAGGAACGGGTCGGGCCGGACTGGGCACACGCACTACTAACTTAGTGCGGGGAGCAGGAACGGGTCGGACCGGACTGGGAACACGCACTACTAACTTAGTGCGGGGAGCAGGAACGGGTCGGGCCGGACTGGGAACACGCACTACTAACTTAGTGCGGGGAGCAGGAACGGGTCGGGCCGGACTGGGAACACGCACTACTAACTTAGTGCGGGGAGCAGGAACGGGTCGGGCCGGACTGGGCACACGCACTACTAACTTAGTGCGGGGAGCAGGAACGGGCCGGACCGGACTGGTGACACACACCACTTGCTTGGTGTGAGGAGCGGGACTGGGCTTCTTCATAACCCTCCGCTCCCTGTCATGCAATTTACAAACTTTTCAAGCTTTGAGATTTGGCTCCAGCTTAATCTAAAATGTAATCTATGTAATCTCCGAAAGTACTTATTTATCATGAGAGGACCATAAACAACTAGTAATGATGCATACTTCAAGAAAGGTTAAAAACTCACCTTTCTGGTAAGAAATAGGACAGAAGCTCAAGTACACAGTACAAATATGATAAAAATATGAAAAAGTTGATATGACCTATTTCCTATTCAACAAAACTGTATGTATAAGGCTTGAAATGACTTATATGCTTTCTAAATATAGTATAATCAAATTATAAAAACCACTAACTATAAGATTTCACCTTCCTTATTGTAAGGTTCTGTATTTGATTTCTTAGTTCACCTTGTGTTCTTGTACATAGCTCTGTTTCTTTGTGTTCTTGATTTCACCTGTGGTAGTTACTCACCTAGTCTCATCAGCTCCTTATTTACTTAAGTTCTTTCTGTTTGTGCCTTGTGAGGTATTGTTCGTTTTGACTCTACTAAGCCTGTAAAATACATATTTATATGTTTAGTGTTAGAGAAAATGTGCATATTTTCTAAAGGTCTCTCTTGATCAAAACATCTGTCCTCACCGCTGTGAATGTCACACAGAGCTCTAGCTTGGCTTCCTGAACTCGTTAGGAACTTGCCTTTCATCTCATATATTGTCCATCTATGACAAACAGAAATGATGTTTTGTTTAAAATCTATTGATTAATGACTATTAATCGATACCTGAATGTGCTATAGTGATGAAACCACTCTCTCCTGCTGTGCTACAATGTAAGGATGGCAGGCATGTCACTGGGTGTAACATAGGATTCAGCCAGGAGTTGATGGACAGCCGGAAGAGTGAATGAAATGATAGGAGGGGTGGGTCGGTGTGGATTATCTCCCCTAGCAGAATGCTACGAGAAATAGAGGAGAATTTACATTTTAGTCATTTAGCAGACGCTCTTATCCAGAGCAACTTACTGGTAGTGAGTGCATACATTATTATTTTTTTATTTTTTCATACTGGCCCCCCGTGGGAATCGAACCCACAACCCTGGCATTGCAAACGCCATGCTCTACCAACTGAGCTACATCCCTGCCGGCCATTCCCTCCCATATCCTGATGACGCTGGGCCAATTGTGCGCCGCCCCATGGGTCTCCCAGTCGCGGCCGGCTACGACAGAGCCTGGATTCAATCCAGGATCTCTAGTGGCACAGCTAGCACTGCAATGCAGTGCCTTAGACCACTGCGCCACTCGGGAGAATGAGAGAAAGAGAGAGAGAGTGAGAGGTGTAGAATATAAGTTGTTCAGCGGTGGACGAGATCTGGACGAGGTCCGGATTGGTGGGAGAAAACGTGTTTGTGGTCTCAAGGGTGCAGTGGAGAAGCGAAATAGAATCCATTGTTCTATATTGTGGTAGGCGGTTTTAGCAACAGCTGTGCTGGACTGTTGTCGACATGGATGATAGTTCTGATGGGATGGGTGGGGATGATGAAAGTCATGGACCTGGATGGTCTGTGGTGAAAAGGAAGAGAAGAAAGAATGGCCCTGCTATAAGAGCTACTGACCATGGTGGCACTTCTAGTGCAGAGGGTGAAGGTAGTTAAAAACTAAAGTAATGATGTGTCGGAGTGGAAAGTTGTAATTGTGTTTGATGCGACCACGGGGCTTCATCTACACCCTTTTCGATTAACCAATACCGTTAAGAAAGAGATAGGTGAAGTCACATTAGCCCGGTTCCTTGGTAATGGTAGACTGTCAATATTCTGTGCTGATCATGTTCAGCAAGGGAAGATTCTGAAAATAAAAACTCTCAATGGGAAGAAAATCACAAGTCATATCCCTGGAGCTTCGGCTAAGCTGAGGTGGGTCATTTCTGGGGTTCCACTATCTATGTCCATAGATGATATAGAATTAAATGTAGAGAGGGGCATAGTGGTTGAAGCCAAAAGCCTGTTCAGTAAGAAAGAGGGGCAGAGAAGTGAAAGCCTGTCTGTACTATTAAGGTTTTACCTTAAAAAAAAGTACAGATGGGCTTCCTGGCATTCACGGTTAGAGAGTTTGTCCCACCTCCATTAAGGTGTTTTAAATGCCAGAGAATGGGACATGTAGCAGCTCTGTGCAAAGAAAATAAAAGATGTGCAAAGTGTGGAGGGGAACATGATTATGGTGAATGTGGGAACAATGTCAAGGTTAACTGTTGTAATTGTGTGTGTGTGGGGGGGGGGGGGGGGGACACAGTGCAGCATTTGGTGGATGCCAGGTGCAGAAAGAGGTTAGATAGGACCAAAGATATAAAATCACTCATAACGTATCTTCTGCAGAGGCTGCAAGGCAGATTGGTGGAACTATTATGCAGAATGATGGAGATAATAGGGTTACTCCTGGAATAAGTGGACCTACTGTAGGAAATGTTGCTTATACTAGTCCTGACACGGCTACGAGACCTGTACAGAAATCTTGCTCTCACAAATGTGTAGTGACAAAAGGACGCCTTAATAGTTAATCAGATAGACTTTATAGCCTTTTTTTGGAAAGGTTATCAACCTGACTGCGTTTGCGGAAAGAAGAACTGCCAAGATGAAGATCACTGTGGAAGCAGCAACAGAGGTTTTAGGAGAAACAGAGGTTACTTTCACCATGATTGTTGATATGTTGACTCCTAATAATACTAATGATGGAATGTCTCAGTATGATGATAATTAGCCTTATTGCTAACGGTCAGGAGTTTAAGAAATATGTAATTGATTTAGAGATCAAACCTGATGTGATATGTGTTCAAGAAACATGACTTAGGCTTGATTTTATTATTCCTGGTTATTGTTCAATCAGATCTGATAGATCAATTGGACAGGGTGGTGTTTGTGCTACGTTCATACAAGAGAAGGTCTTGTATATCGTAATATACCTGTCTCATCTGAATATGAATGTGTGATGGTGGAAATCTAACAGTGCAAGAAGTAATATTAAGTTACAAAATGTTTACAACCCTTGTTGTCAACTATCTGTAGCGATGTTTGATGAAATATCAGGAGAATTGGGATCTAGAGAGATATGGTGCAGCAACTTTAAAACACAGAATAGTTTATGGGGAAGCACACATACAGATGCTAATGGTATTATTGTGTAAGATATGATGGAAACAAGAGCATTAGTATGTCTTAACGATGGATGTGGTACACGAGTTGAAGTTATTAGAGGAGTTACATGCTGCCTGGACCTCACACTGGCTTCTAACTCTATTGCATCTGTGTGAATGGAATGCAATGCCTGTTGGAACGGATCATTTCCGATTTCGTGTACCATGAACTTTGATGTTACTATTCCAGATAGGGTACCATTCAGAAGATGGTGCTTTCATAAAGCAGACTTGGAAAGTTTGATGATCATTGCTTAAAGTCTGTTGGAGAGTTGTGTTTAGAATGGACGGTTGATGTACACTACCAGTCAAAAGTCTGGACTCACCTACCCATTCAAGGGTTTTCATTTATTTGTACTATTTTTTACATTGTAGAATAGTAGTGAAGACATCACAACTATGAAATAACACATATGGAATCAGGTAGTAAACAAATCAAAATCTATTTAATATTAGAGATTGTTCAAATAGCCACTCTTTGCCTTGATGACAGCGCTTCATGAGGTAGTCACCTGGAATGCATTTCAATTAACAGGTGTGCCTTGTGGAATTTCTTTCCTCCTTAATGCGTTTGAACCAATCAGTTGTGTTGTGACAAGGTAGATAGCCCTATTTGGTAAAAGACAAAGTCCATATTATGGCAAGAACAGCTCAAATAAGCAAAGAAAAATGACAGTCCATCATTACTTTAAGACGTGAAGGTCAGTCAATATGGAACATTTCAAGAACTTTGAAAGTTTCTTCAAGTGCAGTCACAAAAACCATCAAGCGGTATGATGAAACTGGCTCTCATGAGGACCGCCACAGGAAAGGAAGACCCAGAGTTACCTCTGCTGCAGAGGATAAGTTCATTAGAGTTACCAGCCTCAGAAATTGCAGCCCAAATAATTGCTTCACAGAGTTCAAGTAACAGACACATCTCAACATCAACTGTTCAGAGGAGACTGTGTGAATCAGGCCTTCATGGTCGATTTGCTGCAAAGAAACCACTATTAAAGGACACCAATAAGAAGAAGAGACTTGCTTGGGCCAAGAAACACGAGCAATGGACATTAGACCGTTGGAAATCTGTCCTTTGGTCTGGAGTCCAAATTGGAGATTTTTGGTTCCATCCACCATGGCTTTGTGAGACGCGGTGTGGGTGAACGGATGATCTCTGCATGTGTATTTCCCACTGTAAAGCATGTAGGAGGAGATGTTATGGTGTGGGGGTGCTTTGCTGGTGACACTGTCTGTGATTTATTTAGAATTCAAGGCACACTTAACCAGCATGGCTACCACAGCATTCTGGAGTGATATGCCATCCCATCTGGTTTGGGCTTAGTGGGACTATCATTTGTTTTTCAACAGGACAATGACCCAATACACCTCCAGGCTGTGTAAGGGCTATTTTACCAAGAAGGAGAGTGATGGAGTGCTGCATAAGATGACCTGCCCTCCACAATCCCCCGACCTCTACCCAATTGAGATGGTTTGGGATGAGTCGGACCGCAGAGTGAAGGAAAAGCTGACAACAAGTGCTCAGCATATGTGGGAACTGCTTCAATACTGTTGGTAAAGCATTCCAGGTGAAGCTGGTTGAGAGAATGCCAAGAGTGTGCAAAGCTGTCATCAAGGCAAAGAGTGGCTATTTGAAGAATCTCAAATATAAAATATATTTTGATTTTTTTAACACTTATTTGGTTACTACATGGGGCTCCTGAGTGGCGCAGTGGTCTAAGGCACTGCATCGCAGTGCTAACTGTGCCACTAGAGATCCTGGTTCGAATCCAGGCTCTGTCGCAGCCGGCCGCGACTGGGAGACTCATGGGCGGCGCACAATTGGCCCAGCGTTGTCCAGGGTAGGGGAGGGAATGCCTGGCAGGGATGTAGTTCAGTTGATAGAGCGTGGTGTTTGCAACGCCAGGGTTGTGGGTTCGATTCCCACGGGGGGCCAGTATAAAAAAAATATGTTTTAACTGTAAGTCGCTCTGGATAAGAGCGTCTGCTAAATGACTAAAATGTAAATGTAAAATGTGTTATTTCATAGTTTGGATGTCTTCACTATTATTCTACAATGTAGAAAATAGTCAAAATAAAGAAAAACCCTGGAATGAGTAGGTGTGTCCAAACTTTTGACTGGTAGTGTATGTGCTGCCTCTGTGACCTCTCTGATTTTGAGTGCTGCGAATTTATATGTATTTATATGTACCAGTGAGTGAAGTTGGTGTGAAAGGGAATGTGGACTGAAGAGTGCACTGCTGCTATTCAAGAAAGAAATAGGGCTTACAGAGTGTTGCGTAGGAATATCACTACTGAGAATCTATTTGATTTCCAAAGGAAGAGAGCACGTAGGGTCATTAAGTCTGTCAAGAGAAATGCATGGCGACAGTTCTGCTCTACAATAGGCAGGGTTACTGAGCTGGGTGATGTATGGTCTATGTTGAAGCAGATGACTGGAAGAAGCAGGTCCATTCGAATTCCAGTTTTGGTTGTGGGTCAAAACATTTCCGTAACTGATAAAGAAAAAGCTGACATGTTGGGGAAAACATTTGCTAGGGTACATAGTGGGCTTACTTTGGATGAAGTACAGTATATCGGCAACGCAGGTGTGAGATTTTAAATGCTCATGTTAATGTGTATAAGAAAAGGGATACTGTTGACTCTTCTTTGGATGCTGTTTTTACCATACATGAGATGCATTCAGTCTTAATAGGCTGTGGATATACAGCCCCAGGTCATGATCAGTTGTGCTATGTAATTTTAAGCATCTGCCTGATGAGGTCATACATGTTCTCTTGGGATTCTTTTATAATATTTGGAGTGAGGGGGTTATACCTTCTGGTTGGAAACGTGCAGTAACATTATATTTTGTAAAGCCTGGTAAGGACCCTTCATGCGCTGATAGTTTTAGACCAATAACACTGGCCTCTAACTTGTGTAAACTGATGGAAACAAGATAGTCAACAGATTGTCATATTTCCTGGAACATAGAGGTTTATTGAGTCAATGTCAAAGTGGATTCCGTAAAGGAATATCTACTTTGGATGCATTAGTAAAGGTGTGAAATGAAGTTGAAAAAACTCCTGTCATGAAAGAAGTAATGACTACTGTCTTTTTTTTACAATGAAAAGACATGTGACACTATGAGGAGAGAAGGCCTACTGATTAAGATGGAAAGACTTGGTATTGGTGGGAGATTATATAACTGAGTTTTGGGCTTCTTATTTAATTACTCTTTTCGAGTTAAAATAGGATCCATTTTAGCTGATGCCTATGGAGTTGACAATGGTATTCCTCAAGGCAGTGCTATCAGTCCTATTTTGTTCAACATTATGATTAACGATGTGTTTTCGAATGTAGGTAGGGGTATTGGGGCTTCCCTATATGCTGATGATGGAGCTATTTGGAAGAGGAGAAGGAATGTCTCTCATGTGACCAAATCTATTCAACAAGCTATAGTGGATGTTGAAAGATGGTCGATTGACTGGGGTTTTAAATTGTCAGTGGTGAAGTCTTGCTGTATGTTTTTCTCGAAGACGAAAGTTGTTGATAACATACAGTTGTTTCTGTATGGACAGCCTATGGGGAGGGTTTCTAAGTACAACTATTTGGGTCTATGGCTCAATGAGCGAAATACATGGAAATATCATGTCATAAATGTTGAAACAAAGTGTAAGAAGGTGGTGAATCTTATGCGCTCAGTCTCTGGTTATGAATGGGGTACTGACAGACAATCGTTGATGGATATTTATAGAGCTCTGATCAGGACGACAATTGATTACGGGTATATAGTTTATGGAACAGCGGCGAAGACTTGGCTTCAAAGGCTGGACAGAATCCAGGAAATAGCTTTAAGGATATGTATTAGTGCATTTAAATCAGCATCTGTATGTGCCTTACTAGTGGAGGCAGGTGAGATGCCTTTGGATATACGGCGTAACAAAATGTCATTAACTTATTGGGTTAGGCTGAAAGGCTGTGAGGTTGACCATCCCACTGCTACTGTTCTAGATGACTGTTGGGAATATACTAGTAGACAAGGCAGTGGTTTTGGTTGGACAGTTGGAAAGCTTGCTGATGAGAGTGGTTTGAGGGAGTTGGAGGTTGGCCCTCCTGTGGTGATAGGGGATGTTCCTCCATGGTTACTCCCAGATCCTGTTGTTGATCTAACCTTGGTAGAGAAAAGGAAAGATTGGTCAGAAGTCAGTGATATAGGGAAACTGGTTGACAATTACATTGGTAGAAGTTTTTATGCATTTTTACCACTTTTCACAGATGGATCCAAGGACCCAGATAGTGGGCGCACAGGAGCAGGCGTTTACGTTCCTGATTTTGATGTGCAGATATGTAGAAGACTAACAGATGAACTGTCAGTATACTCAGTTGAACTGTTGGCGATAGTAGTGGCCCTCCAGTGGGTGGAGGACGTACAACCTGTTAGAATTATAGTATGCTCAGATTCCCTGTCTGTATTGAATAGTTTATCATCTGGCAAATCTAATAGGAGTTACCTAGTATTGGAGGTATTCATCTTATTATGGAAAATTGAGAGACTGGATGTAGTAGTGAGATTCTGCTGGGTCCCAGCCCATTCGGGTGTAGAAGGGAATGACATTTTAGAACAGTTAGCCAAAAGAGCTTTAAAAAAAGATTTAACTGATATTAATGTTCCACTGGGTAGAGGTGAGGCCAAATGTAAGATCAGAGCCATTTTGATAGATGTGTGGCAGAAGAGATGGGACTCTGAGCCCAAGGGCTGGCATTTATATGTCCTCCAAAGAAAGGTCGCTGGACCAGGATTCAAAGGTCAGATTAGGAAAGAAGAGATGGTGTTTGCTCGATTGCGCCTAGTACATTGAACTCGTCATTACATATTGTTGGCAAGCATGTGAATGGTTTGTGTCTGGAGTGTATGGTCGATGAAACGGTGAAGCATGTGTTGTTATATTGTTGTAAGTATGTTGAAGAGAGGGAAAGATTGAAGTGTAGGGTCATTGAGGTTGGACGGGGTTGTGGGGGTTGGGGGGGGGGGGGGGTTGGAAGAGATTTTGGGGATGGAGGAGGGTCTATTAGAAGTTAGTAGGGCTCTTTTTATGTTTGTTAGGTAGGAGGATTTAGAAATGTGGAGCTAATGTTGTAAACCGCGATTGACCACACACTCCAGCACAGTAGGTGGTGGCATGCAACTTTACCGTTTGTTTGCGGACCGCCATTATATCAAAGAAGAAGAAGAAGAAGAAGAAGAAGAAGAAGAAGAAGAAGAAGAAGAAGAAGAAGAAGAAATGGTAGGAGGGATATCCCAGTTCAAGTGGTTTCAGATTTCACATCCTATGTCACACAGGCGCAAAAAATATACTACTGTGTCTATCGTTCAATGCAAGCCATTTCGATCTACGGTGTCCACAGATTGATTTATAAGCAAAAATGTCGGTCGGAACCGGCAAAAGAACTACGCAGGTCCCCTAAATATGGGACTTTACATCTAAGTGACTGTTAGTTGGGAGAGAGTACTCATCCCCCTAGATCACAGGTGTCAAATTCATTCCACGGAGGGCCGAGTGGCTGCGGGTTTTCGCTCCTCCCTTGTACTTGATTGATGAATTAAGGTCACTAATTAGTAAGGCACTCCCCACACACTATGGCTTAATTAATTAATTTAAAGGAAAAACCAAGAACCTGCAGACACTAGGCCCTCCATGGAATGAGTTTGACACCCCTGCCCTAGACGTTGCGAGTTTTGGGTCTTGGTATCTGTTTTTGTGTTTGCTAAAAGCGAACTACTTTCTGCTCTGCTTGTGTAGCTAATGGTTCCTTGCTTGAATACGATGGCCAGTGGTAAGAGTATTCCATTCCCCACCCCCAAGACCCCCCCCCCCCAATATACGTCCCCAATGGACCAACAACCAACAAAATTAACAAAAGAGAAAAAAAGAGAAAGACAAACAAAACAGAAAACAACAATGCAAAAAACAAAAGATATCAAAAATCATAACAGCAAGGCCAACTGAATATGTTTGAGCGCATGTATGGCACTATTTACATGTGTGTATGTGTGTGTGTGTGTCCGTGTATGTGCACGTGTGTGCATTTGAATGAGTTTATGTATATGCATGTGTAAAAACACCTGCACAGCATATATATTAGGAAAATAGCGCCGACAGACATGGCAGCTCTGCTTCTAGCTCCTAAGCAACTTTGCAGCATTATGTTATTTCTTACATTATTAGCCCAGTACATTTTTTTGTGTTATTACATACAGCCAGAAATAACTTTTGGATATCAGAGCGGCAGTAACTCACCAGCATTACGACCAGGAATACGACTTTCCCGAATTGGATCCTTTGTTCTTACCCCCCATGGCAATTTAACTGATTCCAGAGGCTGATCCAAAACACCGCCGGAGAAGAAGAAGTATTCGGAGTGGACTTCTAGTCCAACTCAGGAGGGGCGCACACCATCCACCACTTCCGAGTATATTACTCACTAATGTTCAGTCTCTGGATAATAAAGTAGATGAGCTCAGGGCGAGAATCTCCTTCCAGAGTGACATCAGGGATTGTAACATACTCTGTTTCACGGAAACATGGATCTCTCGGGATATAAGGTCTTTGTCCATACAGCCAGCTGGGTTCTCAGTTTATTGCGCAGACAGTTATAAAATACTAATGGGAAGAAGAAAGGCGTGGGGTGTTTGTTTCATGATTAACCAGTCATGATATGATTGTGATAACATACAGGAACTCAAGTCCTTTTGTTCACCCGACCTAGAATACCTTACAATCAAATGCCGACCATATTACCTCCCAAGAGAATTTTCTTTGGTTATAGTCACAGCCGTGTATATTCCCCCTCAAGCCGATACCACGACAGCCCTCAAAGAACTTCACTGGACTTTATGCAAACTGGAAAACACAAATCCTGAGGCCTCATTTATTGTAGCTGGGGATTTTAACAAAGCAAATTTGAGGAAAACGCTACCGAAGTTCTATCAACACATTGACTGTAGTACTTGCGCTGCTAAAACACTGCTACTCCAACTTCTGGGATCCCTACAAGGCCCTCCCCCACCCTCCCTTCAGCAAATCTGATCACGACTCCATTTTGCTCCTCCCTTCCTAGACAGAAACTCAAACAGTAAGTACCCGTGTTAAGAACTGTTCAACGCTGGTCTGACCAATCGGAATCCACGCTTGAGGATTGTTTTGATCACGCAGACTGCGATATGTTCTGGGTAGTCTCCGAGAATAACAAGACGAATACACGGATACGGTGACTGAGTGTATTAGGAAGTGTATAGGAGATGTTGTACCCACTGTGACTATTAAAACCTATCCTAACCAGAAACCGTGGATAGATGGCAGCATTCGCGCAAAACTGAAAGTGAGAAACACCGCATTTAACCATGGCAAGTTGACTGGGAATATGGCCGAATACAAACAGTGTAGTTATTCCCTCCGCAACGCAATCAAATAGGCAAAACGTCAGTATAGAGACAAAGTGGAGACCCAATTCAACGGCTCAGACATGAGACGCATGTGGCAGGGTCTACAGACAATCACGGACTACAAAGGGAAAACCAGCCACTTCGCGGACACCGACGTCTTGCTTCCGGACAAGCTAAACACCTTCTTCGCCCGCTTTGAGGATAACACAGTGCCACCGATGTGGCCCGCTACCAAGGACTGTGGGCTCTCGTTCTCCGTGGTCGACGTGAGTAGGACATTTAAGCGTGTTAACCCTCGCAAGGCTGCCGGCCCAGACGGCATCCCTAGCCGCTTCCTCAGAGCATGCGCAGACCAGCTGGCTGGAGTGTTTACGAACATATTCAATCTCTCCCTATCCCAGTCTGCTGTCCCCACTTGCTTAAATATGTCCACCATTGTTCCTGTACCCAAGAAAGCAAAGGTAACTGAACTAAATGACTCTCCATGTCGCTCCATAGCACTCACTTCTGTCATCATATGAAGTGCTTTGAGAGTCTAGTTAATAATCACATCACCTCTACCTTACCTGACACCCTAGACCAGGGTTGCCCAACCCTGTTCCTGGAGAGCTACCCTCCTGTAGGTTTTCGCTCCAACCCCAGGTGTTACTAACCTGATTCATCTTATCAACATGCTAATTATTAGAATCAGGTGTGCTAGATTAAGGTTGGAGCAAAAACCTACAGGACGGTAGCTCTCCAGGAACAGGGTTGGGCAGTCCTGCCCTAGACCCACTTCAATTTGCTTACCACCCCAATAGATCCACAGACGATGCAATCGCCATCGCACTGCACACTGCTCTATCCCATCTGGACAAGAGGAATACCTACAGTGGGGGAAAAAAGTATTTAGTCAGCCACCAATTGTGCAAGTTCTCCCACTTAAAAAGATAAGAGAGGCCTGCAATCTTCATCATAGGTACACGTCAACTATGACAGACAAATTGAGAGAAAAAAAATCCAGAAAATCACATTGTAGGATTTTTAATTAATTTATTTGCAAATTATGGTGGAAAATAAGTATTTGGTCAATAACAAAAGTTATTGACTGCTGAGTTGCATCCAAAGAACACCATACCTACTGTGAAGCATGGGGGTGGAAACATCATGCTTTGGGGCTGTTTTTCTGCAAAGGGACCAGGACGACTGATCCGTGTAAAGGAAAGAATGAATGGGGCCATGTATCGTAAGATTTTGAGTGAAAACCTCCTTCCATCAGCAAGGGCATTAAAGATGAAACGTAGCTGGATCTTTCAGCATGACAATGATCCCAAACACACCGCCCGGGCAACGAAGGAGTGGCTTCGTAAGAAGCATTTCAAGGTCCTGGAGTGGCCTAGCCAGTCTCCAGATCTCAACCCCATAGAAAATCTTTGGAGGGAGTTGAAAGTCTGTGTTGCCCAGCGACAGCCCCAAAACATCACTGCTCTAGAGGAGATCTGCATGGAGGAATGGGCCAAAATACCAGCAACAGTGTGTGAAAACCTTGTGAAGACTTACAGAAAACGTTTGACCTGTGTCATTGCCAACAAAGGGTATATAACAAAGTATTGAGAAACTTTTGTTATTGACCAAATACTTACAGTGGGGGAAAAAAAGTATTTAGTCAGCCACCAATTGTGCAAGTTCTCCCACTTAAAAAAATGAGAGAGGCCTGTAATTTTCATCATAGGTATACGTCAACTATGACAGACAAATTGAGAAAAAATATCCAGAAAATCACATTGTAGGATTTTTTATGAATTTATTTGCAAATTATGGTGGAAAATAAGTATTTGGTCACCTACAAACAAGCAAGATTTCTGGCTCTCACAGACCTTTAACTTCTTCTTTAAGAGGTTCCTCTGTCCTCCACTCGTTACCTGTATTAATGGCACCTGTTTGAACTTGTTATCAGTATAAAAGACACCTGTCCAGTGGCGGCTCCTGAAAAAATTCTCAGGAGGGGCAATTTTTCTGATGATTTAGGTGACCTACACACATTTTAAAAAAGATATGTCCAGCAACAACATGAAGACAGGGGCAGCATATAAGTCAATACCAGAAGCATTTATTGACTGATCTGGGGAGATGGATTCCAGTTTCTGTGACAGATTATAAATAATCTCTGATGCCTTTGTTATATTAGCTTTTGGTTGAATGTACTGTCGTAGTAAATATATAATGTTATAGCTTGGTCTGACTAAAATCTTGTGCATGACCCATTTTGTGTTGGGCGTTTGTTTTCAATCAATGCTGTTCCTATCCTATAACAATGGACAAAAGAGTCCTATCTTGTCAGCCTTGTCAGCAGGTGGCCAAGGACAACACCCACGCCATAGGTCTCTCAGTTCTTCCAACTCACGAGTTCTTGCTCTGAGGACACACACACACACACACACACACATCATCACTGATAACACACACACACACACACATCATCACTGTTAAACACACACACACACACACACAAAAATCCCCTCTCTTTAGGCTGAACATTTGAAGACAGAGAACCCGACTCAGAGCCAATGCAACAGTGGAGGGGACCTCGCCCAACTCATCAGGACCAATCAGAAGATCAGAACTACTAGATTCAACCTACATCATTTATTGTATAAAATGTCTGCACACAATGTTTTCGGGGCTCTCTTCTCCCTAAGAGTTTGACGAACGAGTCCGTGCACGCGATTCCAGATATCTTTACCTCTGAATAAACTGCCTTTATTATACCATATCCACCCTGTCCAAAGTCTCTACTTGGTCTCAGTTCTCCAGTAAACTTGTGATTATCAACAGTACACAACGGTAACAAACAATTGGGGGAACTCACGGGGCAGATAGTAAGGTCGCAATGACACAGAAAGCAGTTCAATGTCGGGGTACAGAGTCGCTCTCTTATCAGGATCGCGGTCCGCTCTGACCAGGGTGTAGCCGGCCGGCTCCACTTCTCTGTCCGGGACTCTGTCATCCAGCCAAGTCTCCCAGCTGTATTGGATTCCGCTGCCAGCAGCGTTTTCATTATTTAGTCCGTTCGTAGCGGGTATGTACACGATCAACAAGATCAGTCCAAAACCCAACACTGGAAATCCATGGTTGGCAGAATGTTTGTAAACTAAGTCTACAAATTAAAAACATAAAATAACGCCACACTGCAGGTCGCAACAGAGACGCTGCTAGCCGCTATTGTCTTAGTTACGTTCATGGTTACGTCACGTATGACGAAAGCGCGTAAGTGCAAGCCCACAGACACCCATAGAGAATGTATTGAAAGCTTTGAAATTTGAAAAAAATAGATTTTACATGACAGGCTGTGAGAGACTTCTGGGCGATTTTCAACCTGACTGAAATCGCCCCAAAAACGGGCGGGGCCATTTGAAGCACGACTTTAGCCTGATTTGACATTTAGTGGCTGGCAGATCAGACGTGAACACTGATAACTACTTTTGCCGTGATATAATTGATTAGAAAAAAAATCCCTTCCTTTTCCCGTTTGGCAGTGCGTCGCCCATATCGCCCTATTGAACAGGCCGTCCCTGCACCTGTCCACAACCTCAAACAGTCACACTCCAAACTCCACTATGGGCAAGACCAAAGAGCTGTCAAAGGACACCAGAAACAAAATTGTAGAACTGCACCAGGCTGGGAAGACTGAATCTGCAATAGGTAAGCAGCTTGGTTTGAAGAAATCAACTGTGGGAGCAATTATTAGGAAATGGAAGACATACAAGACCACTGATAATCTCCCTCGTTCTGGGGCTCCACGCAAGATCTCACCCCGTGGGGTCAAAATGATCACAAGAACGGTGAGCAAAAATCCCAGAACCACACGGGGGGACCTAGTGAATGACCTGCAGAGAGCTGGGACCAAAGTAACAAAGCCTACCATCAGTAACACACTAAGCCGCCAGGGACTCAAATCCTGCAGTGCCAGACGTGTCCCCCTGCTTAAGCCAGTACATGTCCAGGCCCGGCTGAAGTTTGCTAGAGTGCATTTGGATGATCCAGAAGAGGATTGGGAGAATGTCATATGGTCAGATGAAACCAAAATAGAACTTTTTGGTAAAAACTCAACTCGTCGTGTTTGGAGGACAAATAATGCTGAGTTGCATCCAAAGAACACCATACCTACTGTGAAGCATGGGGGTGGAAACATCATGCTTTGGGGCTGTTTTTCTGCAAAGGGACCAGGACGACTGATCCGTGTAAAGGAAAGAATGAATGGGGCCATGTATCGTGAGATTTTGAGTGAAAACCTCCTTCCATCAGCAAGGGCATTGAAGATGAAACGTGGCTGGGTCTTTCAGCATGACAATGATCCCAAACACACCGCCCGGGCAACGAAGGAGTGGCTTCGTAAGAAGCATTTCAAGGTCCTGGAGTGGCCTAGCCAGTCTCCAGATCTCAACCCCATAGAAAATCTTTGGAGGGAGTTGAAAGTCCGTGTTGCCCAGCGATAGCCCCAAAACATCACTGCTCTAGAGGAGATATGCATGGAGGAATGGGCCAAAATACCAGCAACAGTGTGTGAAAGACCTTGTGAAGACTTACAGATAATGTTTGACCTGTGTCATTGCCAACAAAGGGTATATAACAAAGTATGGAGAAACTTTTGTTATTGACCAAATACTTATTTTCCACCATAATTTGCAATTAAATTCATTAAAAATCCTACAATGTGATTTTCTGGATTTTTTTTCCTCATTTTGTCTGTCATAGTTGACGTGTACCTATGATGAAAATTACAGGCCTCTCTCATCTTTTTGAGTGGTGGCTGACTAAATACTTTTTTTCCCCACTTTATGTAAGAATGCTGTTCATTGACTATAGCTCAGCATTCAACACCATAGTACCCTCCAAGCTCATCATTAAGCTCGGGGCCCTGGGTCTGAACCCTGCCCTGTTTAACTGGGTCCTGGACTTCCTGACGGGCCGCCTCCAGGTTGTGAAGGTAGGACACAACACCTGCACTTCGCTGATCCTCAACACTGGGGCCCCACAAGGATGCGTGCTCAGCCCCCTCCTGTACTCCCTGTTCACCCATGACTGCGTGGCCACGTACGCCTCCAACTCAATCATCCAGTTTGCAGACGACACAACAGTAGTAGGCCTGATTACCAACAATGACGAGACAGCCTACAGAGAGGAGGTGAAGGCCCTGGGAGTGTGGTGCAAGGAAAATAACCTCTCCCTCAATGTCAACAAAACAAAGGAGCTGATCGTGGACTTCATGAAACAGGTGAGGGGGCACGCCCCTATCCACATCGACGGGACCGCAGGTGGAATGCTTCAAGTTCCTCTGCGTACACATTACTGACGATCTGAAATGATCCACCCACACAGAAAATGTGGTGAAAAAGGCTCAACAGCGCCTCTTCAACCTCAGGAGGCTGAAGAAATTTGGCTTGGCACCTAAAACCCTCACAAACTTTTACAGATGCACAATTGAGAGCATCCTGTCGGGCTGTATCACTGCCTGGTACGGCAACTGCACCGTCCGCAACCGCAGGGCTCTCCAGAGGGTGGTGCGGTCTGCCCAATGCATCACCTGGGGCAAACTACCTGCCCTCCAGGACACATTCAGCACCCGATGTCACAGGAAGGACAAAAAGATAATCAAGGACAACAACCACCCGAGCCACTGCCTGTTCACCCCGCTATCATCCAGAAGGCGAGGTCAGTACAGGTGCATCAAAGCTGGGACCGAGAGACTGAAAAACAGCTTCTATCTCAAGGCCATCAGACTGTTGAATAGCCATCACTAGGCGGCTTCCACCCGGTTATGTAACCCTTCACCTTAGAGGCTGCTACCCCATATATATAGACTTATCACTGGCCACTTTAATAATGGAATACTAGTCACTCTAATAATGTTTACATATTTTTGCTTTACTCATCTCATATTTATATACTGTATTCTATTCTACTGTATTTTAGTCTATGCCACTCCGACATTGCTCACTCTAATATTTATAATATTTATATTTTCCTTAATTCCATTATTTTACTTTTAGGTTGTGTGTATTGTGTGTATTGTTGTGAATTGTTAGATAAACTGCACTGTTGGAGCTAGAAACACAAGCACTTCACTACAACTGCAATAACATCTGCTAAACATGTGTATGTGACAAAAATTTGATATGATTTGCATATATATTATCTATATTAGGCTTT
Source organism: Coregonus lavaretus (assembly GCF_964263955.1). Lineage (NCBI taxonomy): Eukaryota > Metazoa > Chordata > Actinopteri > Salmoniformes > Salmonidae > Coregonus > Coregonus lavaretus. Next base: position 27,470,451 of record NC_140021.1, read on the forward strand.
GATTGGCCAATGCATGTTAAAGTGAGTTTTTTCCCTCCTCTTTTCTCGATCAATACTCCATATTACTGAACGACATCATTCCCTAAATGGTCACCAGAAGTCGCCGCGTTCGGTTCGCTGGTTTTCTTGCAAAAACGGGGTTTGAAATATTAACATTATCCAGTAAGCACTTTTTGAAATGACCTCCAAGTAGCACCACAAAGTTGTCAACAGTGACACTCGAATCACAGAGAAAGATTCATTAGACCACTTCCTTCTGTTTGAATATTCGTGTAAGGTGTTGTTGATTGAATTAAAAACAATGTTTTCTGTGCTATCTTTTACAGCAAAAAAAATCGAATCAAAGTAAATCAAATTGTATTTGCCACATGCGCCGAATACAACAGGTGTTACAGTGAAATGCCTACTTACAAGCCCTTAACCAACAATGCCGTTTTTAAGTAAATATAAAGTGTTAAGTAAAAAATAGTTCTGTAAAAAAAAGACAAAACAAATAAATAAATACAAATTAAAGAGCAGCAGTAAAATAGAATAACAGTAGGGAGGCTATATACAGGGGGTACCGGTACAGAGTAAATGTGCGGGGGCACCAGTTAGTCGAGGTAATTGAGGTCATATGTACATGTGGGTAGATTTAAAGTGATAATAAACAGAGTAGTAAACAGAGTAGCAGCAGCGTAAAAGAGGGGGTTAGGGTGGGGAGCCATGATTAGCTGTTCAGGAGTCTTATGGCTTGGGGGTAGAAGCTGTTAAGAAGCCTTTTGGACCAAGACTTGGCACTCCGGTACCGCTTGCCGTATGGTAGCAGAGAGCACAGTCTATGCCTAGGGTGGCTGGAGTCTTTGATAATTTTTAGGGCCTTCCTCTGACACCGCCTGGTATAGAGGTCCTGGATGGCAGGAAGCTTGGCCCCAGTGATGTACTGGGCCGTACACACTACCCTCTGTAGTGCCTTGCAGTTGGAGGCCGAGCAGTTGCCATACCAGGCGGTGATGCAACCAGTCAGGATGTTCTCGATGGTGCAGCTGTAGAACCTTTTGAGGATCTGAGGGGGAATAGGCTTTGTCGTGCCCTCTTCACGACTGTCTTGGTGTGTTTGGATCATGATAGTTCGTTGGTGATGTGGACACCAACGAACTTGAAGCTCTCAACCTGTTCAACTACAGCCCTGTCGAGGAGAATGGGGACGTGCTCAGTCCTCTTTTTTTTCCCTGTAGTCCACAATCATATCCATTGTCTTGATCACGTTGAGGGATAGGTTGTTATCCTGGCACCACACGGCCAGGTCTCTGACCTCCTCCCTATAGGCAGTCTCATCGTTGTCGGTGATCAGGCCTACCACTGTTGTGTCGTCAGCAAACTTAATGATGGTGTTGGAGTCGTGCCTGGCCATGCAGTCATGGGTGAACAGATAGTACAGGAGGGGACTGAGCACGCACCCCTGAGGGGCTCCTGTGTTGAGGATCAGCATGGCAGATGTGTTGTTACCTACCCTTACCACCTGGGGGCGGCCCGTCAGGAAGTCCAGGATCCAGTTGCACAGGGAGGTGTTTAGTCCCAGGATCCTTAGCTTAGTGATGAGCTTTGAGGGCACCATGGTGTTGAACGCTGAGCTGTAGTCAATGAATACCATTCTCAGGTAGGTGTTCCTCTTGTCCAGGTGGGAAAGGACAGTGTGGAGTGCAATAGAGATTGCATCATCTGTGGATCTCTTGGGGCGGTATGCAAATTGGAGTGGGTCTAGGGTTTCTTGGATAATGTTGTTGATGTGAGCCATGACCAGCCTTTCAAAGAACTTCATGGCTACCGACGTGAGTGCTACAGATCGGTAGTCATTTAGGCAGGTTATCTTAGTGTCCTTGTGCACAGGGACTATGGTGGTCTGCTTGAACCATGTTGGTATTACAGACTCAGACAGGGACATGTTGAAAATGTCAGTGAAGACACTTGCCAGTTGGTCAGCACATGCTCGGAGTACACGTCCTGGTAATCCGTCTGGCCCTGCGGACTTGTGAATGTTGACCTGCTTAAAAGTCTTACTCACATCGGCTACGGAGAGCGTGATCACATAGTCATCCAGAACAGCTGGTGCTCTCATGCATGTTTCAGTGTTGCTTGCCTCGAAGCAAGCATAGAAGTGATTTAGCTCGTCTGGTAGGCTTGTGTCACTGGGCAGCTCGCGGCTGTGCTTCCCTTTGAAGTCTGTAATAGTTTTCAAGCCCTGCCACATCCGACGAGCATCAGAGCCTGTGTAGTACGATTCAATCTTACAGTGAGGGAAAAAAGTATTTGATCCCCTGCTGATTTTGTATGTTTGCCCAATGACAAAGAAATGATCAGTCTATAATTTTAATGGTAGGTGTATTTGAACAGTGAGAGACAGAATAACAACAACAAAATCCAGAAATACTCATGTCAAAAATGTTATAAATTGATTTGCATTTTAATGAGGGAAATAAGTATTTGACCCCCTCTCAATCAGAACATTTCTGGCTCCCAGGTGTCTTTTATACAGGTAACGAGCTGAGATTAGGAGCACACTCTTAAAGGGAGTGCTCCTAATCTCAGCTTGTTACCCGTATAAAAGACACCTGTCCACAGAAGCAATCAATCAATCAGATTCCAAACTCTCCACCATGGCCAAGACCAAAGAGCTCTCCAAGGATGGCAGGGACAATATTGTAGATCTACACAAGGCTGGAATGGGCTACAAGACCATCGCCAAACAGCTTGGTGAGAAGGTTGGTGCGATTATTCGCAAATGGAAGAAACACAAAATAACTGTCAATCTCCCTCTGCCTGGGGCTCCATGCAAGATCTCACCTCGTGGAGTTGCAATGATCATGAGAACGGTGAGGAATCAGCCCAGAACTACACAGGAGGATCTTGTCAATGATCTCAAGGCAGCTGGGACCATAGTCACCAAGAAAACTTTTGGTAACACACTATGCCGTGGAGGACTGAAATCCTGCAGCGCCCGCAAGGTCCCCCTGCTCAAGAAAGCACATATACATGCCCGTCTGAAGTTTGTCAATGAACATCTGAATGATTCAGAGAAGAACTGGGTGAAAGTGTTGTGGTCAGATGAGACCAAAATCGACCTCTTTGGCATCAACTCAACGCGCCGTGTTTGGAGGAGGAGGAATGCTGCCTATGACCCCAAGAACACCATCCCCACCGTCAAACATGGACGTGGAAACATTATGCTTTGGGGGTGTTTTTCTGCTAAGGGGACAACTTCACAGAATCAAAGGGTCGATGGACGGGGCCATGTACCGTCAATTCTTGGGTGAGAACCTCCTTCCAGCCAGGGCATTGAAAATGGGTCGTGGATGGGTATTCCAGCATGACAATGACCCAAAACACACGGCCAAGGCAACAAAGGAGTGGCTCAAGAAGAAGCACATTAAGGTCTTGGAGTGGCCTAGCCAGTCTCCAGACCTTAATCCCATAGATAATCTGTGGAGGGAGCTGAAGGTTTGAGTTGCCAAACATCAGCCTCGAAACTTTAATGACTTGGAGAAGATCTGCAAAGAGGAGTGGGACAAAATCCCTCCTGAGATGTTTGCAAACCTGGTGGCCAACTACAAGAAACGTCTGACCTCTGTGATTGCCAACAAGGGTTTTGCCACCAAGTACTAAATCATGTTTTGCAGAGGGGTCAAATATTTATTTACCTCATTCAAATGCAAATCAATTTACAACATTTTTGACATGCGTTTTTCTGGATTTTTTTGTTGTTATTCTGTCTCTCACTGTTCAAATAAACCTACCATTAAAATTATAGACTGATAATGTCTTTGTCAGTGGGCAAACGTACAAAATCAGCAGGGGATCAAATACTTTTTTCCCTCACTGTAGTCCTGTATTGATTCTTTGCCTGTTTGATGGTTCGTCGGAGGACATAGCGGGATTTCTTATAAGCGTCCGGGTTAGAGTCCCGCTCCTTGAAAGCGGCAGCTCTACCCTTTAGCTCATTGCGGATGTTGCCTGTAATCCAGGGCTTCTGGTTGGCGTATGTACGTACGGTCACTGTTGGGACGACGTCATGGATGCACTTATTGATGAAGCCAGTGACTGATGTGGTGTACTCCTCAGTGCTATCTGAAGAATGACGGAACATATTCCAGTCTGTGCCAGCAAAACAGTCCTGTAGCTTAGCATCTGCGTCATCTGACCACTTTTTAATTAACCAAGTCACTGGTGCTACCTGCTTTCGTTTTTGCTTATAAGCAGGAATCAGGAGGATTCAGGGGTTATGGTCAGATTTGCCAAATGGAGGGCGAGGGAGAGCTTTGTATGCGTCTCTGTGTGTGGAGTAAAGGTGGTCTAGAGTTTTTTTTTTTACCTCCGGTTGCACATTTAATGAAATGAGAAATGAGGTAAAATGGATTTAAGTTTCCCTGCATTAAAGTCCCCACCCACTAGGAGTGCTGCTCTGGATGAGCGTTTTCCTGTTTACTCATGGCCTTATACAGCTCATTGAGTGCAATCTTAACGCCAACATTGGTTTGTGGTGGTAGACAGACAGCTACGAAAAATATAGATGAAAAGTCTCTTGGTAAATAGTGTGGTCTACAGCTTACAATGAGATACTCTACCTCAGGCGAGCAAAACCTTGAGCCTTCCTTAGTATTCGATTTTATGCACCAGCTGTTGTTTACAAATATACACAGACCGCCACCCCTTGTCTTACCGGAGTCAGCCGTTCTATCCTGCCGATGTAGCATAAATCCCGTCAGCTGTATGTTGTCCATGTCGTCGTTCAGCCACGACTCGGTGAAACATAAGATATTACAGTTTTTAATGTCCCGTTGGTAGGATAACCTTAATCTTAGGTTGTCTAATTTATTTTCAAATGATTGAACATTGGCTAATAGGATTGATGGAAGAGGCAGTTTACTCGCTCGCCGTCGGATCCTTACAAGGCACCCCGACCTACGTCCACGATATCTCAGTCTCTTTCTCATGCGAATGACAGAGATTTCTGTAGGATATCCTTCGCGTCCGACTCGTTGAAGAAAAGATCTTCGTCCAATACGAGGTGAGTAATCGCTGTCCTGATATCCAGAAGCTCTTTTTGGTCATAACAGACGGTGGCAGAAACATTATGTACAGAATAAATTACAAATAACGCGAAAAAACACACATAATAGTACAATTGGTTAGAGGGCTGTAAAACTGCAGCCATCTTCTCCGGCGCCACTTTATCTCTGCTCGCAAACACATATGACCGTCCTCCTTGAGAACGTACCAACAGTTTCAGCCACCTAAAACATACCAATTGGAAGGCTCCATCCGCAACATTTTAAGCTAGCTGTGGAGTGAGCTTATGGCATGTTCTTAACTCTATTACCCGTTTGTATGTGATCATGTATTAGTGTATGTCTGTGATTCCTCTCGTGACCAACCTGCCCTCGGCACTACTCATTCATGTCTCCTCTTTCTCTTAGACCATGGTACTGTACTTGTACTCCTCAGTCTTACCTTCATCGTTCTTCAGTGAGACGACATGGTGGTATTGGGGGGTTGCCCTCAGTCTCTTTCATCCAAGGCAGGCCTCTCCAGAGGCGTTAAACAAATCAAAATATATTTTATATTTGAGATTCTTCAGATAGCCACCCTTTGCCTTGATGAAAGCTGAGCACACTCTTGGCATTCTCTCAACCAACTTCCCCTGAAATGCTTTTCCAACAGTCTTGAAGGAGTTCCCATATATGCTGAGCACTTGATGGCTGCTTTTCCTTCACTCTGCCTTCCGACTCATCCCAAACCATCTCAATTGGGTTGAGGTCAGGGGATTGTGGAGGCCAGGTCATCTGATGCAGCACTCCATCACTCTCCTTCTTGGTAAAATAGCCCTTACACAGCCTGGAGATGTGTCGGGTCATTGTCCTGTTGAAAAACAAATGACAGTCCCACTAAGCCCAAACCAGATGGGATGGCGTATCGCTGCATTATGCTGTGGTAGCCATGCTGGTTAAGTGTGCCTTGAATTCTAAATAAATCACACAGTATCACCGGCAAAGCACCCCCACATCATAACACCTCCTCCTCCATGCTTTACATCGCGTCTCACAAAGACACGGTGGTTGGAACCAAAAATCTCAAATTTGGACTCCAGACCAAAGGACAAATTTCCATCGGTCTAATGTCCATTGCTCGTGTTTCTTGGCCCAAGCAGGTCTCTTCTTATTATTGGTGTCCTTTAGTAGTGGTTTCTTTGCAGCAAATCGACCATGAAGGCCTGATTCACTCAGTCTCCTCTGAACAGTTGATGTTGAGATGTGTCTGTGACTTGAACTCTGTGAAGCATTTATTTGGGCTGCAAATTCTGAGGCTGGTAACTATAATGAACTTATCCTCTGCAGCAGAGGTAACTCTGGGTCTTTCATTCCTGTGGCGGTCCTCATGAAAGCCAGTTTCATCATAGCGCTTGATGGTGTTTGCGACTGCACTTGAAGAAACTTTCAAAGTTCTTTCAAATTTTCCGTATTGACTGACCTTCATGTCTTAAAGTAATGATGGACTGTTGTTTCTCTTTGCTTATTTGAGCTGTTCTTGCCATAATATGGACTTTAACCAAATAGGGCTATCTTCCGTATACCCCCCTACCTTGTCACAACACAACTGATTGGCTCAAAAGCATTAAGAAGGAAAGAAATTCCACAAATTAACCTTTAAGAAGACACACCTCTTAATTGATATACATTCCAGGTGACTACCTCATGAAGCTGTTTGAGAGAATGCCAAGAGTGTGCAAAGCTGTCATCAAGGCAAAGGGTGGCTATTTGAAGAAACCGCAAATATAAAATATAATAGATTTGTTTAACACTTTTTTGGTTACTACATGATTCCATATGTGTTATTTCATAGTTTTGATGTCTTCACTATTATTTTATAATGTAAAAAATAGTTTAAAAAAACAAACAAAGATGAATGATTAGGTGTGTCCAAACTTTTGACTTGTAGTGTACCTGTATAAATAGAGGCATTCTGGTAGGAAATGGGGTGCTTGTCGAGGCAAATAATGCATTACTAAACCTAAAAAGAAATTGAGGAGCGAATGAAAAATTAAAGTGCTGAGGGGAGGATACTCACGTGTACATACATTTACATTTACATTTACGTCATTTAGCAGACGCTCTTATCCAGAGCGACTTACAAATTGGTGCATTCACCTTATAGCCAGTGGGATAACCACTTTACAATATATATATATATATATATATATATATATATATATATATATATATATATATATATATATATATATATATATATATACAGTGAGGGAAAAAAGTATTTGATCCCCTGCTGATTTTGTAAGTTTGCCCACTGACAAAGAAATGATCAGTCTATAATTTTAATGGTAGGTTTATTTGAACAGTGAGAGACAGAATAACAACAACAAAATCCAGAAAAACTCATGTTAAAAATATTATAAATTGATTTGCATTTTAGTAAGGGAAATAAGTATTTGACCCCTCTGCAAAACATGACTTAGTACTTGGTGGCAAAACCCTTGTTGGCAATCACAGAGGTCAGACGTTTCTTGTAGTTGGCCACCAGGTTTGCACACGTCTCAGGAGGGATTTTGTCTCACTCCTCTTTGCAGATCTTCTCAAAGTCATTAAGGTACCGAGGCTGATGTTTGGCAACTCGAACCTTCAGCTCCCTCCACAGATTTTCAATGGGATTAATGTCTGGAGACTGGCTAGGCCACTCCAGGACCTTACTGTGCTTATTCTTGAGCCATTCCTTTGTTGCCTCGGCCGTGTGCTTTTTGTCATTGTCATGCTGGAATGCCCATCCACGACCCATTTTCAATGCCCTGGCTGAGGGAAGGAGGTTCTCACCCAAGATTTGACGGTACATGGCCCCGTCCATCGTCCCTTTGATGCGGTGAAGTTGTCCTGTCCCCTTAGCAGAAAAACACCCCGAAAGCATCATGTTTCCACCTCCATGTTTGACGGTGGGGATGGTGTTCTTGGGGTCATAGGCAGCATTCCTCCTCCTCCAAACACGGCGAGTTGAGTTGATGCCAAAGAGCTTGATTTTGGTCTCATCTGACCACAACACTTTCACCCAGTTCTCCTCTGAATCATTCAGATGTTCAATGGCAAACTTCAGACGGGCCTGTATATGTGCTTTCTTGAGCAGGGGGACCTTGCGGGCGCTGCAGGATTTCAGTCCTTCACGGCGTAGTGTGTTACCAATTGTTTTCTTGGTGACTATGGTCCCAGCTGCCTTGAGATCATTGACAAGATCCTCCCATGTAGTTCTGTGCTGATTCCTCACCGTTCTCATGATCATTGCAACTCCACGAGGTGAGATCTTGCATGGAGCCCCAGGCCAAGGGAGATTGACAGTTATTTTGTGTTTCTTCCATTTGCGAATAATCGCACCAACTGTTGTCACCTTCTCACCAAGCTGCTTGGCGATGGTCTTGTAGCCCATTCCAGCCTTGTGTAGGTCTACAATCTTGTCCCTGACATCCTTGGAGATCTCTTTGGTCTTGGCCATGGTGGAGAGTTTGGAATCTGATTGATTGATTGCTTCTGTGGACAGGTGTCTTTTATACAGGTAACAAACTGAGATTAGGAGCACTCCCTTTAAGAGTGTGCTCCTAATCTCATCTCGTTACCTGTATAAAAGACACCTGGGAGCCAGAAATCTTTCTGATTGAGAGGGGGTCAAATACTTATTTCCCTCATTAAAATGCAAATCAATTTATATATTTTTTTATATGCGTTTATCTGGATTTTTTTGTTGTTATTCTGTCTCTCACTGTTCAAATAAACCTACCTTTAAAAATATAGACTGATAATTTCTTTGTCAGTGGGCAAACGTACAAAATCAGCAGGGGATCAAATACTTTTTTCCCTCACTGTACAGTGGGGGAAAAAATTATTTAGTCAGCCACCAATTGTGCAAGTTCTCCCACTTAAAAAGATGAGAGAGGCCTGTAATTTTCATCATAGGTACACGTCAACTATGACAGACAAATTGAGAAGAAAAAAATCCAGAAAATCACATTGTAGGATTTTTAATTAATTAATTTGCAAATTATGGTGGAAAATAAATATTTGGTCACCTACAAACAAGCAAGATTTCTGGCTCTCACAGACCTGTAACTTCTTCTTTAAGAGGTTCCTCTGTCCTCCACTCGTTACCTGTATTAATGGCACCTGTTTGAACTTGTTATCAGTATAAAAGACACCTGTCCACAACCTCAAACAGTCACACTCCAAACTCCACTATGGCCAAGACCAAAGAGCTGTCAAAGGACACCAGAAACAAAATTGTAGACCTGCACCAGGCTGGGAAGACTGAATCTGCAATAGGTAAGCTGCTTGGTTTGAAGAAATCAACTGTGGGAGCAATTATTAGGAAATGGAAGACATACAAGACCACTGATAATCTCCCTCGATCTGGGGCTCCACGCAAGATCTCACCCCGTGGGGTCAAAATGATCACAAGAACGGTGAGCAAACATCCCAGAACCACACGGGGGGACCTAGTGAATGACCTGCAGAGAGCTGGGACCAAAGTAACAAAGCCTACCATCAGTAACACACTACGCCGCTAGGGACTCAAATCCTGCAGTGCCAGACGTGTCCCCCTGCTTAAGCCAGTACATGTCCAGGCCCGTCTGAAGTTTGCTAGAGTGCATTTGGATGATCCAGAAGAGGATTGGAGAATGTCATATGGTCAGATGAAACCAAAATAGAACGTTTTGGTAAAAACTCAACTCGTCGTGTTTGGAGGACAAAGAATGCTGAGTTGCATCCAAAGAACACCATACCTACTGTGAAGCATGGGGGTGGAAACATCATGCTTTGGGGCTGTTTTTCTGCAAAGGGACCAGGACGACTGATCCGTGTAAAGGAAAGAATGAATGGGGCCATGTATCGTGAGATTTTGAGTGAAAATCAACTTCCATCAGCAAGGGCATTGAAGATGAAACGTGGCTGAGTCTTTCAGCATGACAATGATCCCAAACACGACGAAGGAGTGGCTTTGTAAGAAGCATTTCAAGGTCCTGGAGTGGCCTAGCCAGTCTTCAGATCTCAACCCCATAGAAAATCTTTGGAGGGAGTTGAAAGTCCGTGTTGCCCAGCGACAGCCCCAAAACATCACTGCTCTAGAGGAGATCTGCATGGAGGAATGGGCCAAAATACCAGCAACAGTGTGTGAAAACCTTGTGAAGACTTACAGAAAACGTTTGACCTGTGTCATTGCCAACAAAGGGTATATAACAAAGTATTGAGAAACTTTTGTTATTGACCAAATACTTATTTTCCACCATCATTTGCAAATAAATTCATAAAAAATCCTACAATGTGATTTTCTGGATTTTTTTCCCTCATTTTTTCTGTCATAGTTGACGTGTACCTATGATGAAAATTACAGGCCTCTCTCATCTTTTTAAGTGGGACAACTTGCACAATTGGTGGCTGACTAAATACTTTTTTTCCCCACTGTATATATATATATATATATATTTATATAAATTTGGGGGGGGTAAGGGGGGGTAGAAGGATTACTTTATCCTATCCCAGGTATTCCTTAAAGAGGTGGAGAGGAAGCCATAGGTGGAGTTGACTCCGTACGTCTCCTCGTTGAACATCTCACTTGCATTCCAGCCATTAGACTAACAGAGAAAGATACAAGGAAATGGTGGTTAGTATGTGTGTCACAGTGTGTGTCTCACTGTGTCTGTGTCTGTCACCAGAGTGATATGCTGCGAAGCAAGCGAGATCTACTCAGGATTTTATAAATCTAGCCAGCTTCAGTTATCCAGCTTCAGTTAGCCAGATTCAGTTAGCCAGCTTCAGTTAGCTTCACATTCCAGGTCAGGCTTCAGCCGTACTACAGCTAACTCTAGCAGGCCTGTAACTGCGTGTGCATGTCTCACATGGCTAGTCAAACGCCAAACTCTTCATTGAGACAATGCTGAAACATTAATCCATGAGCGAGTCAGTGCCACATGTTCATTTGTGACGAAATCAAAGAAAGAAAGAAAAATTATCTAGCAAATTCAGCAGGCTATGGTGTGAAATAGGCTTTTAGAGGTTACCCTATCACAACCCAAAATATAAGGTTACATTACTTCATTGTTTATAACAAGAACATAAACCATGTATAGCTTCAAAATATGTTCAAATGCTGTCAACTGCCTTGTCTGAGTGGGCTTATGTATTAGGCTAGGTCAAATGTGGGGTTAAGGAGCATTTTTGCGGCCACAGATTACACTTAGTCCTGGACTATAAATAATTTTCCCTGGAGATTTTCCCTAATCTATGTCTGGGAAAATCTCCCCATAATGTTTAAATGAGTGAAAAGGGATGATGTCTTACATGTAAAAACACGTTTACATGACCAAGTACATGAATTAGGTAAACTTACTCTAAGAGTATGCATTATGCTGTTTGAGAGAAGGTTTGAATCCTAATCACCCATCCAATGTGAGTACATATGTTTTTGAAGTACAGTAGATCAATAAAGTACTCTAGCAGTAGTCAAGCTGGTTATGCTGAAAAATCTTGTTAGTGCATGGGTCAAATTAGCTTTTGAATTTCCTGTCTGTGGGAAGGTTGTATGCAAAATAACCATAGGATAATCACGCTCTCACCAAGCTCTAAAAAGCATATGCTTCTCAGAACATTATGTGCTAGCTGGGAAGTCTCCCTTTCCTTTTGGCATTAAGTTGGGAAATGCTTGTTATATCAAATCAACAAAATGCACAAATGGAAAATGGTTCCTTATTGGGTAACCGAGTCAAAAAGCTTTCCCTAATTCATCATGATGTGCAAAATGAGCTGTCTGCAAGACACATTTGTCTGGTCTTGTTCATAATACAACCCTACGAATGAAATGGGGTCCATTTCAAGAGTAGTGCGAGACAGATGTGGATAAGTCTCACATTATCTCAACCGTTTCCCTACAGCGGAGCAGCTGTCAAAGGTAATACATTCAATTTGGAAAGAAGGGTATCACCACTGCTGTGAAACTGAAACTGCCCAGAAATCTTTCACCTTTTTCAAAATTATTCATTTGAAAGCAAGAACATTACTCTGGGATAGAGCATCAAAAAATCATTTTGTAACCGCAATACATTTTAGTCATTTAGCAGACACTCTTATCCAGAGCGACTTAAAGTTAGTGCATAAAGTATTTTAATTTTTTCATACCCAAAAGCCTGGCGTTGCAAATGCCACGCTCTACCAACATCCCTGCCGGGCCTCCCCTAGACGACTTGTGCGCAGCCCCAGTCTCCCAGTCACGGCCGGCTAAGACAGAGCCTGGATTGAAACCAGGATCTCTAGTAGCACAGACCACTGCCTTAGACCACTGCGCCACTCTGGAGTTAACAAACATCAACGGTAAAGAGCAAAGTTAACAATCCTAATCATCTCAGGATATTGAATCTGGTTGAAGTTAACTCGTAGTCACAAAATTAATCAAATTGCATAAATATATCAAATATTTGATGCATATGGTCTGCCCTCAACTCAAGCCTGTATGAAAATGATGAAGTTTTCAACAATGAAAACAGCAATGAGTTATATAAGAATCAAGGTAGTGCTCCTTTCAATAGTTTGTAGGACCCTGAATTAGATTACACATGAGCAATGACAACGGAAAGTTCATAATAACATCCGATTGGAGGGATATCAGCAGCAAGGTTCATATATGGCATTCTTGGCCAAAAGCCTTGCATTCCTTAGTAAGTGCGAATAATTGGCTGAAGTAAGCATCTAAAATCTGATCATTTCTCAGTCATCATCTTATCGGTTGCCACTGTGTCATTCGCTACATGTACCCTTGCCAGAGTAAAAGGATCGGTAGCATGCATTCTTTGAAGGGTAGTTAAAATGACTTTTTTAAGAGGAGCTGAGTGAGAAATGGTGATGAATTAGGTCTACCCTTACAGAAAAACCACATTAATGTTGCATGTGATAACATATGATCGCATGTGAAGTTAATGTGATAACGTGAAATATATGTGACAACACAGGAATGCAAAATTTCAAGAAAGCTTTTCACAAAATACATTTCAGCTGAACATGTACGCTGATCTTTCTGCTGCGCTGCAAAGTCTATAGCATTCCTCTACACATTCATTACCTATAATACATCTCTCCACTTGGCAAACGAGTGCCATCTGCACTTCTATTTTAGTTATCAGTTAATCTGACTAAACTCTCATCATTGATTTAATTTATTTATTTCAGCAATTTGAGGGTTTTCTGTATAGTTGTCTAATATTGGTGGGGCTTATTATTATGTTTTAATATTACTCCTTAATCACTATGATAGATATAATAGTTTTTCTTGGGTGTATTTTTAACAAAGCAGCTATTTACTTTACTTAAGTCCAAAGTGTAGGATACAGGTGAAATCAGTCATCAACACAGACATGGTGGCATAACAGGACGTTCAAAATGCCTTGAACCAAGAAGTTGTGAGTTCAAATCCCAGGTGAGGACATGTTGAATAAAAATTACAGTATGAACATGCACAATGTAATCATGTATGTCAAAGTGACAAATATGTAAGTTGAAAACACTATGTTAAAAGCACTGTTTGTGTGTGTATCCTAACAACTCATTTCTGTTTGCAGGGCATCACCTTTGAAATCTCATGTGAACATTTTAATTCACATGTCAAAGGTTATGTGATCATGTGAAAATCCACATGTGAAACTTCTTGTGAAATATCATTACATGTGTTCCAAAAAGACAAGGTTTCACATGAAGTGGAATTTCAGGTGAAATAAATGTGATTTTCCATATTTTTCTGTAAGGGTAGATTCAGTCCACGATCCCAAGCAAGGCTATACGCCATAGTTTCCAGAGTATTCCATGGGAAAACACACTGCCGTTGTGTTTGTGTGGAATCCCACAAATTATAGAAGTGCTGCAGAGTTCGTGCTCACATGTGGCATCTCAGTAAACAATATTTTATGATTGCACAACAGGGGTACAATTACAAAAGGGTCAAAGGCTGAAATTTACTTATACGAAGTGTTCCTGCAAAGTGTGACAATATGGAGGCAAGGGAATTGCAGTACAAATCCAGACTACAAATAACCAATGACCTGCATCACTGACCAACAACCCTCTCAATGGGGGCATTTACCAGCCGCATACCAGTAAATGAAAACATGTAGCAATTTCAATGGAAAACAGGAACCACAGAACTAACAACTTTCTTGGGAAATGTCTGAGAGTGTGTTACCATGAGCTTCCATTTATTTTCCCAGTGTGGTTAGGTTTGGAAACTTCACTGGCCTCCTGCCATGATGGGAATCACCTGGCCAACAGTGAGTGACATGATCACAATGGACATCGTTGGCAGTTGTGAGGAGCGTCAACATCTGTGAAAAGTTAAAGAAGTACAGTAGCTTGCGAAAGTATTCACCCCCCTTGGCATTTTTCCTATATTGTTGCCTTACAACCTGGAATTAAAATTGATATTTTGGGTGTTTGTATCATTTGATTTACACAACATGCCTACCACTTTGAAGATGCAAAATATTTTTTATTGTGAAACAAACAAGAAATAAGACAAAAAAACAGAAAACTTGAGCGTGCATAACTATTCTGCAAGTCTCTTGGGGTATGTCTCTATAAGCTTGGCACATCTAGCCACTGGGATTTTTGCCCATTCTTCAAGGCAAAACTGCTCCAGCTCATTCAAGTTGGATGGGTTCCGCTGGTGTACAGCAATCTTTAAGTCATACCACAGATTCTCAATGGGATTGAGGTCTGGGCTTTGACTAGGCCATTCCAAGACATTTAAATGTTTCCCCTTAAACCACTCGAGTGTTGCTTAGCAGTATGCTTAGGGTCATTGTCCTGCTGGAAGGTGAACCTCCGTCCCAGTCTTAAATCTCTGGAAGACTGAAATAGGTTTCCCTCAAGAATTTCCCTGTATTTAGCGGCATCCATCATTCCTTCAATTCTGACCAGTTTTCCAGTCCCTGCCAATGAAAAACATCCCCACAGTATGATGCTGCCACCACTGTGGGGATGGTGTTCTCGGGGTGATGAGAGCTGTTGGGTTTGCGCCAGACATAGCGTTTTCCTTGATGGGCAAAAAGCTCAATTTTAGTCTCATCTGACCAGTGTACCTTCTTCCATATGTTTGGGGAGTCTCCCACATGGCTTTTGGCAAACACCAAACGTGTTTGCTTATTTTTTAATTTAAGCAAATACTTTTTTCTGGCCACTCTTCCGTAAAGCCCAGCTCTGTGGAGTGTACGGCTTAAAGTGGTCCTATGGACAGATACTGCAATCTCCGCTGTGGAGCTTTGCAGCTCCTTCAGGGTTATCTTTGGTCTCTTTGTTGCCTCTCTGATTAATGCCCTCCTTGCCTGGTCTGTGAGTTTTGGTGGGCGGCCCTCTCTTGGCAGGTTTGTTGTGGTGCGATATTCTTTAAATTTTTTAATAATGGATTTAATGGTGCTCCGTGGGATGTTCAAAGTTTCTGATATTTTTTTATAACTCAACCCTGATCTGTACTTCTCCACAACTTTGTCCCTGACCTGTTTGGAGAGTTCCTTGGTCTTCATGGTGCCGCTTGCTTGGTGGTACCCCTTGCTTAGGGGTGTTGCAGACTCTAGGGCAGGGGTATCAAACGTCCGGCCCGCGGGCCGGATCAGGCCCGCAAACGGGTTTAATCCGGCCCGCGAGATGATAAAAAAAAAAAAAAAAAAAAATATATATATATATATGTTTTCTTTTTTTTGTTGTAAAGTATAAAAATGCGCTGCAATTTTTCAATAAAATAAACTGCTGTTCCAATTGCGTCCACTGGATGGCGCAATAGCAATTGTGTTAAGCAAGCAAACTGTTTATACCGGGGCAGAGCAAGTAGGTCAAGCACGTGCAGCCAATGAGCTACTTTGTTTTGCCTGCGATATTTATTACGGCTTCTACTTTTAACATTATGTGCTTTGGCACCCTCATTGCCCCAATATGTCTCTGTCAAAACAGAGAAAAGTGGACGCAGAGTGCAGAGTGTTCCAAGAAAAATGGTCATCCTATTTATTCACAGAATTGAATGGGAAAGCTGTATGTTTGGTGTGTTCAGAGCATGTTGCAGTGCTGAAAGAATATAACCTTTGTCGCCACTATGTGAGTCTTCATGCCGACAAATATGACAACTTTCAAGGACAGCGGAGATGAGAGAAGGTGAATGAACTGTTGGCGGGTCTGAAGAAACAGCAGTCTGTGTTTACTCACAGCCGAGACATCAGTGACGCTGCAGTGAAAGCTAGCTACCTCATTGCTAATGAAATCGCAGTGGCTTCAAAACCATTTAGTGAGGGTGAATTTGTAAAAACATGCATGATGAAGGCAGCGGAGATTGTGTGCCCTGAAAAGCGGCAGGCTTTTGCAAATATCAGCCTGACAAGAAACACAGTTGCAGACAGGATTTCCGATCTTTCAGTGGATTTGGACAGCCAGTTGAAGCAAAAAGTAAAGTCATTTATTGCGTTTTCGGTTGCAATTGATGAAAGCACGGACATTACAGATGTTGCACAACTGGCCATTTTCATCCGCGGAGTTGATGACACATTGACCGTCACCGAGGAGTTCGTGGAGTTGGTGCCGATGACAGATACAACGACAGCAGCTGATATTTTTACCGCACTCGTCGGCGCGCTGGACAGTGTCGGAGTGGACTGGTCCCGCGCTGTCAGCCTGGCTACAGATGGTGCGCCCTCAATGATCGGGAAAAAAGCAGGCGTTGTGACAAAGTTCAGAGAGAAAGTGCAATCTGCAAATGGAGGACGTGATTTTTTGACTTTTCACTGTATTTTGCACCAGGAGGCTTTGTGTTGCAAGTCATTAAAGATGGATAACGTCATGAAGGTGGTCATCCAAACTGTTAATTTAATCCGATCCAGAAGCCTGAATCACCGTCAGTTTGACAGCCTTCTCAGAGAGAAAGACCACATCTATGGCCCGCCATACCACACTGAGGTAAGATGGTTAAGCCGAGGTGCTGTGCTGAGGCGTTTCTTTGATTTACGAGAAGAAATTAAACAGTTCATGGAAGAAAAGGGCAAACCAGTGTTAGAATTTCATTCCGCAGAATGGATGCAGGACCTTGCATTTATGGTGGATGTTACAGAGCACCTGAATAACTTGAACAAACAGCTGCAAGGGCGCAACAAAGTTGTCACGCAGTATTATGACAGCATACGTTCTTTCAAGTTGAAGCTGTCATTGTGGGAGACGCAACTTGCCGGTGGTGATGCAGCTCACTTCCCCTGTCTGAAAAATGTGTGCGCGACCCAACATGTGGCAGACATGAAGCGGTTCAAAGATAAAATAACGGGACTGTTACGGGAGTTTGAGCAACGCTTTCAGATTTATATTTATATGTTTTTATGTTGATGTGCTATTGTTTTTAATTGATTTTATTTTATTTGTATATTTAACCTATTCTTGACTTTGTGGTTCTTGCACTTGTTTGGGGAACAGGATTTCATTATTTTTATCTACATTTCTGCCTGAGAAATGACACCCTGATATAGTTCTGTGATCTGTGATATACTTCTGTGAATCACTGAGGCATTGTGTGTTTGTGTGTTCTTTGTCCTCAGAACTTTCAAATAACTTGAGGTGTTTTATGATTAATAGTGATGTTGTGCTTTTGGTCACTGTCCTCAGGCTCCAGCTTTATGTTTATATGTTTTTATGTTGATGTGCTATTGTTTTTAATTGTTTTTATTTTATTTGTATATTTAACCTATTCTTGACTGTGTGGTTCTTGCACTTGTTTGGGGAACAGGATTTCATTATTTGTATCTACATTTCTGCCTGAGAAATGACACCCTGATATAGTTCTGTGATCTGTGAAACAGTTCTGTTAATCACTGAGGCATTGTGTGTTTGTGTGTTCTTTTTCTTTAGAATTTTCAAATAAACTTGACGTGTTTTATGATTAATAGTGATGTTGTGCTTGTACTATTTTGGACACACTGTCCTCAGGCTCCAGCTTTATGTTGTATGTTGATCGTATTAAAACAAAGAAAACAATCTGAAGTTGTTGTTTTTAAGTTATATATACCATGATTTTTCCGGTCCGGCCCACTTGGGAATAGATTTTCCTCCATGTGGCCCCTGAGCTAAAATGAGTTTGACACCCCTGCTCTAGGGCCTTTCAGAACAGGTGTATATATACTGAGATCATGTGACAGATCATGTGACACTTAGATTGCACAAAAGTGGACTTTATTTAACTAATTATGTGACTCCTGAAGGTAATTGTTTGTACCATATCTTATTTAGGGGCTTCAAAGCAAAGGGGGTGAATACATATGCACGCACCACTTTTCCGTTATTTATTTTTTTTAATTCTTTGAAACAAGTTATTTTTTTCATTTCACTTCAGCAATTTGGACTATTTTGTGTATTTCCATTACATGAAATCCAAATAAAAATCCATTTAAATGACAGGTTGTAATGTAACAAAATAGGAAAAATGCCAAGGGGGATGAATACTTTTGCAAGGCACTGTATATCCATGGATCCCAAACAGATGCTGTTACAGCAGGTTTCCCAGATGCAAATGCAACTTCATAACATTCTCATAGAAAAATACCTTTCAATGTTAATGCATCTTATTACGTGCATTATGCTACTGTAGGAGATACAATGAACCACACCAATGTAATGAGTAGACCTGAAGACTTGCCTATGCTTTAGCTCAGCGGATTATTACACTCCTGTGGTGTGCAGCAGACCCAGCTTCTAACCCAGTCAATCACACCAATCATACCACAAGTGGAGTCTAAAATATTGGACCTCATTGACTAACCCACTTCTGTGGCCACAGGCCAGACAGTCTGTCTGTGTTTGTGATAAAAGGAAAATCTAAAAACTCCTGAGGTGCAGTGCCGTGCATGATATGAGGAGGAGAGGAGAGGCGTACACAAATTATACATCACCTCATTGGCATAGTCTGGATGGGAATAGCAGTGTAACATGAAACATTACCCCAATGAGCTACTGTATACAGTGCCTTCAGAAAGTATTCACACCCATTGACTTTATCAAAAACAAATGTCTTACAGCCTGAATTTAAAATGGATTAAATATATTTTTGGTCACTGGCCTACACACAATACCCTATAATATAAAAGCAGAATTATGTTTTTCAAAATGTTTACAAATTAATTGAAAATGAAAAGCTGAAATGTCTTGAGTCAATAAATATTCAACACCTTTGTTATGGCAAGCCTAAATGACTTCAGGAGTAAACATTTGCTTAACAAGTCACATAATAAGTTGCATGGACTCACTCTGTGTGCAATAATAGTGTTTAACATGATTTTTTTAATTACTACCTCATCTCTGTACCACACACATACAATTATCTGTAAGGTCCCTCAGCCGAGCAGTGAATTTCAACCACAAAGACCAGAGAGGTTTTCCAATGTCTCGCAAAGAAGGGCACCTATAGGTAGAAAAACTACAAAGATACAGGTGTCCTTCCTAACCTAATCGACAGAGTGAAAACAAGGAAGCCTGTACAGAATACAAATATTCCTAAACATGCATCCTGTTTGCAATAAGGCGCTTAAGTAAAACTGCAAAAAATGTGGCATAGAAATTAACTTTATGTCCTGAATACAAAGCGTTATGTTTGGGGTAAATCCAACACAACACATCACTGAGTACCACTTCATATTTTCAAGCATGGTGGTGGCTGCATCATGTTATGGGTATGCTTGTCATCAGCAAGGGAGTTTTTTAATGATCAAAATAAACGGGATAGAGCTAAGCACAGGCAAAATCCTAGAGGAAAACCTGGTTCAGTCTGCTTTCCAACAGACACTGGGAGACAATTCACATTTCAATAGGACAATAACCTAAAACACAAGGCAAAATATACACTGGAGTTGCTTACCAAGATGACGTTGAATGTTCCTGAGTGGCCTAGTTACAGTTTTGACTTAAATCGGCATTAAAATCTATGTCTAGTGATTATCAACAACCAACCTGATAGAGCTTGAAGAATTTTAAAAATAAGAATGTGCCAATATTGTACAATCCAGGTGCGCAAAGCTCTGAGAGACTTACCCAGAAAGACACCCAGCTGTAATTGCTGCCAAATGTGATTCTAACATGTATTGACTCAGGGGGTTAAATACTTATCTAATCAAGATATATGGGTGTTTATTTTTATTTTTTTATGTTTTTTATGTTTTACAAATATTAGTTTTTCTTCCACTTTGACATCACAGAGTATTTTGTGTAGATTGTTGACAAAAAAATGACAATTAAATCCATTTTAATCCCACTTTGGGCAAGTTTGGCAAAATGGCAAGTTTCCTGGCCAACCCATTGGAGCAACGTGTGAGAAATTTCACCCAACAAAGGCAGGAGTTTGACTCTGTGAGCTCAGACAGAGTGAAACTTTTGTATGGTTGCCAGTACCTTTTTATTTTCTAGGTCAGCCACACACCAAATGAATGAGTCCTTTCTCTGTGTAACCTTTGTAAAGTCAAATAAAAGAATAGAAAAAACTTGATAGATGATAGATGGACATCATTTACAGTAACTAAATCTCCTCATTTATTATCATTAACCTCATTTGAAGACAATAAAGTTAGCATAAAAAATATATATTTAAACCCACATGGGCAGTTTCTGAATATGTTGAATGATAGTGACCTGCCAAAAAAGGAACATTGTTTCTTCAGAACTTGCAGGAAGGCCACTGTGCACGACTTGCTAAAGAAAGCGTGAGCTCATCTCCATCTACACACTCTTAAAATGAACAACATTGTCATTTCCTCCAAAGTTGATCTGATTTCTTGTGTTTAGTACAGCAGGGTGTCAAATTCTTCAGTTCCCTAGCAACGTTTTGAACCTGTGTTGAGGCAGGTCTCCCTCGACACTTGGCTGATTGCTCCCCAGGGGCTGGATTAAGTTTGCAGAAGCTCCATGCCTGTCCCCACCTGTCCTGCCATCTCTGCGATTCTGAAGCTCTACTCAATTAGAGTATTTCCCACAATCCTTCTGTTTACCAGCTTGTATAAAGCCTTTTGATTGTGGGGGCAATCAGGGTTAACAAGGATATTCCCATTAATGTCATCCTTGGCTTGCAACGATCTAGTTTCCATCTCGCAAAAACAAAGGTGGCTTTGTGGTGTCTGGCGCTTCTCTCTCATAGGCCAATAATAATTGAGGTAAGTAATTCTGCTCATAGATTATGCATGTACAGTTGAAGTCGTAAGTTTACATACACCTTAGCCAAATACATTTAAACTCCGTTTTTCACAATTCCTGACATTTAATCCTAGTAAAAATTCCCTGTTTTAGGTCAGTTAGGATCAGCACTTTATGTTAAGAATGTGAAATGTCAGAATAATAGTAGAGAGTGATTTATTTCAGCTTTTATTTCTTTCATCACATTTCCAGTGGGTCAGAAGTTTACATACACTCAATTAGTATTTGGTAGCATCGCCTTTAAATTGTTTAACTTGGGTCAAATGTTTCGGGTAGCCTTCCAAACGCTTCCCACAATAAGTTGGGTGAATTTTGGCCCATTCCTGCTGACAGAGCTAGTGTAACTGAGTCAGGTTTGTAGGCCTCCTTGCTCGCACACGCTTTTTCAGTTCTGCCCACAAATGTTCAATAGGATTGAGGTCAGGGCTTTGTGATGGCTGCTCCAATACCTTGACTTTGTTGTCCTTAAGCCATTTTGCCACAACTTTGGAAGTATGCTTGGGCTCATTGTCCATTTGGAAGACCCATTTGCGACTAAGCTTTAACTTCCTGACTGATGTCTTGAGATGTTGCTTCAATATATCCACATAATTTTCCTTCCTCATGATGCCATCTATTTTGTGAAGTGCATCTGTCCTCCTGCAGCAAAGCACCCCCACAGCATGATGCTGCCACCTTCGTGCTTCACAGTTGGGATGGTGTTCTTTGGCTTGCAAGCCACCCCCTTTTTGCTCCAAACATAACGATGGTCAAACAGTTCTATTTTTGTTTCATCAGACCAGAAGACATTTCTCCAAAAGTACGATCTTCGTCCCCATGTGCAGTGGCTTCTTCCTTGCTGAGCGGCCTTTCAGGTTATGTCGATATAGGACTTGTTTTACTGTGGATATAGATACTTTTGTACCTGTTTCCTCCAGCATCTTCACAAGGTCCTTTGCTGTTGTTCTGGGTTTGATTTGCACTTTTCGCACCAAAGTACATTTATCTCTAGGAGACAGAACGCGTCTCCTTCCTGGGTGGTATGACGGCTGCGTGGTCCCATGGTGTTAATACTTGCGTACTATTGTTTGTACAGATGAACGTGGTACCTTCAGGCATTTGGAAATTGCTCCCAATGATGAACCAGACTTGTGGAGGTCTACCATTTTTTTTCTGAGGTCTTGGCTGATTTCTTTTGATTTTCCCATGATGTCAAGCTAAGAGGCACTGTGTTTGAAGGTAGGCCTTGAAATACATCCACAGGTACACCTCCAATTGACTAAAATTATGTCAATTAGCCTATCAGAAGCTTCTAAAGCCATGACATCATTTTCTGGAATTTTCCAAGCTGTTTAAAGACACCGTCAACTTAGTGTGTGTGAACTTCTGACCCACTGGAATTGTGATACAGTGAATTATAAGTGAAATAATCTTTCTGTAAATATTTGTTGGAAAAATTACTTGTGTCATGCACAAAGTAGATGTCCTAACCGACTTGCCAAAACTATAGTTTGTTAACAAGAAATGTGTGGAGTGGTTGAAAAACAAGTTTTAATGACTCCAACCTAAGTGTATGTAAACTTCCGACTTCAACTGTATGAACTACACATTGACACATCCAGCCCAAAGCGGGACGTTTAAAAAATACTTAGTAGTCACCCAAGTTCCCGGAGCATGTCTTTAAAGGGATTTGGATGCAGCCAAGAGTCCTGGTTTTGGCTCTCAAGTTTGGTAAAAATACTTTAGGTCCAGTAACGTGAAACCCAGTAGTAGTCTCCACAGTAGATAACAGACCATGTCCAATAATGTCACATAAGTCACATTCTGAATGGTACTGTGTCTGTCATCCTTATCATCATAGTATGAACCCTTCAGGAACATACAGAAATGCTAATTATCATGAATATCAGGAATGTCCAAGGCAGACACAATGACCATACCTTCAGGGGACAAGTATGTCAGATTAGGTTGAGGTAAAAAGTTTATCTTATAAGGCAGAACCGCTTGAAGAGGACTTCAAAGAAGTTGTGTTATGAGTTGTGCTCTTTCTCTAGTATCTCCAAATCCGTCACATTTACAACAGAGTCTTGTCTACAGCTGTGATTAGAACAACTGGCCATGGGGTGATACTGACAGGGAAAATGCAGCTAAATCTTTCTGTTATTTTTAAGTGTGGAGAGACAGAATGGGTCTGCACAGTCTGTGGAGGACGATAGAGCTGTGACTCCTTTCCTTAAGGCATTTAAGATGATCTGTTCCAAGCCTTTGTAAACTGTGAGCTGACATTGAGACAGTTCAGAGAGGTTGTGAGGCTGTCCTGGAATGCGTTGCTTCCGAGACATTCTTCCAAATCGATTTCTCAGTAAAACATTGTCCATCTACAGTACAGTCAGATGTATCCAAGTGAAAGCATGGATCCATCCCTGATGGGAACTGTTTTATTTCGGGAGGCAGGACGGTCTTCGTCCCCCGGTGAGGAAAGCCAGGTCAGGAAGCAAAGAATGTCACACAGCGGAAATAACAAGATTAAGGGAAGTATCTCTTGGCTACGCCCCAACATTTAGCTGAGCTATCTCCATCGAAAGATGGTTTAAGAGAGGGAGCAGTCGCCAAAAGACAAGTCGACCAGATGTGGTGAAATGTAAGCAGGGATCGGGGAGCACTAACATGTTTGTCAATAATGGGAGGGCAGAGGAGACGACTTTAAAGTTGAATTTGCATACCCACCTCTTGAATGAACAATGCAAATATCCCCACAAGGTAAATCATGGAAATACTTACGCCACATGAATCAGTTTGTGAGCTGCAGAGCAAGACCTTTGTGATTTCGATTGACGTAACATTAATTTGGACACATTACTTAAGAGGGGACATTATCATAATATTCTGGGATATTTCTAAAGGCCATAGATGATTCTTCGTCACAGTGACTTGGGTCATAAAAACCCAATTTGCTATTGTACAATCAGATTTGGCAACAGTCTTTCTTTACATTATTTGTTTGAGAAATTCAGCATTATTGGATGTAAATGCAAAACATATACTTGATGAGTATATGTACTGTATGGACTTCACAAAGGAAAAGCCCAGAACAGTAACATAAATCCATCATGACAGTAATATTGGCACGTTTGTCTATGAAAATCTGAATTTACAGGTCAGAAAATGATATTAATATTATGTAACAAATCTTTACTCATCGATAATTTGAGTCCTAAAAAAACAAAATTAGTTTTTTCATTGAGGGATTTATTTTCCCACCAGAAAAATAGTTCCATAGCCAATGCAGCTGGCCGTCCTCTATCAACATCCAACAACCTTCCCATGGCAGTGTGGAAATGGACTCTCCAGCTAACACAACAATAACTAGTACATTACAAGAACTGCTCTCTCCCAAAAAATATAAAATAATTCAAGTCACCGTGAAATTCTCATCTTAAACCATGGCAGCGCAACAGTTTTAATGGACATAGGAGCAGAAGCTTGTTACACAAGTCCTTTATGTTAGGCTAGCCTTCCCCACCTACTCTTTTCCCCTGCCCTTTGAGTACGACCTCATGATTGTCTCAAGTCCAACCCTTTCCAGCCCTGATTCAAACAATCGGACAGTAAAATTAAATTTGTTCAAGAGCCACAGAAACAGAAATACAGTGAGTGTTTTGGTCACTACTTAGTTTTTGTTGAACCTTTCTTAATAAAAGTTATTCTCATTTAGATAAAATCTATTTTGCAAGCGAGACCTGTTCAGTAAAAGACTTCCAACATTATTGATCAACCTGTGAGGGGGGAATGTTTTGGGTGACACATTTTGGAAAATGGACCACCTTGTTGTTATCAGCTTGCATCTAGACTCAGGGGTCAGATAAAGGGTTAACCAGATGTATTTGGGGTGGGTAAACGAAGCCAGAAGCCAGCTGCAGAGCTAACACAGCCTGACTAAAGCGTGGTAATGGTTATCTCCCTGTGGTGGTGTTACCCATACTGACATGCAGGAAGCTAGAGGAGCATATCCTGCTAACTGTGTCAGCTAAACAGAGAGCAGCTAGACTGCTTGTAAGCTGATGAGCAATTCCCACCACATGGAAAACCACCCGTGAGTGAAAGCTTACTGAGCTGTCCGTGTGGTTTATACTCAAATCAATGGCTGGATAGAAATGGCAGCATACAGTATATGGGTTTAAATAAGAAAGATGGGCTCTACACAATGGATGCGAATCCCCTGGGGCTATATAAAAAAACAACAAGGCCTTTCTCAAGACCAGTCTCAATGAAAACAGTGCACTTTTCAATGAGACTGGTCTTGAGAAAGACCTTGTTGTAAAAATGTTGACGTCGACATGTTATATCCATTGTCCTTGTTTTTCTCCAAGCATGTACAGGTTAACATTAAATAAGCAGCCCCTAATGACATGAAGTTTCACGTGGATTTTCACATGTGATCAGATAACCTTTCACATTTGAAATCATGTGAAACCATGTGGTTTTGGAACACTTCACATGTGGATATTTGTCACATGACATTTCACAGGTAATTCCCTGCAAACAAAAATGTGTCGTTAGGATGTCCCCGGAACATCACGCAGTCAAAGTGTTTGCAACTTACATATTTGACACACTTTGTATGCTTATTTATACAGTAATTATTAATCAACATGTTCTCACCAGGGATTTGAACTCACAATCTCTTGATTCATGGCATTCCGATCTTTCTGCAACGCCACCATGTCAATATCAATAACTGATTTCACCTCTATTCCTAGATTTCGGACTTCAAAGTAAATCTCAGCTTTGTTAAAAGGCCCAGTGCAGTCAAAAACGTGATTTTCCTGTGTTTTATATATATTCCCACATTATGAATTTGGAATAATAGTGTATTTTTAGTGTAAGAGCTGTTTGAAAATGTCAGCCTGTTTTGGCGGGATGGATTTTTGGCATGCATGGTGATGTTACCATGCGGTAAATTAATTAATAGACCAATAAGAAAGAGATTTACGAACCTCTCTGCCAATAACAGCAGGGCCGCAGGTAGCCTAGCGGTTAAGAGCGTTGCGCCAGTTTGCTGGTTCAAATCCCCGAGCTGACTAGGTGAAAAATATGCTGATGTGCCCTTGAGCAAGGCACTTAACCCTAATTGCTCCTGGATAAAAGTGTCTGTTAAATGACTAAAATGTAAACAGCTAGTATTCAGTTATCCCCAGACAGTCCCAGCAAAATTCTTGCTGGAGAAATTGCTCTTTGTTAAGCAGCTATTTTTGTTTCTTTTTGACCATTTCATTGAAAACAATCACAATAAGATACATAATTGTTACTCAGAAATGATTTAATATTGAGATAAAAACGGCTGCATTGGACCTTTAAGACTAACAGGCTTGATGTAATTTTGGCCTCCATTTCACTCCGTAGACATCAACACATTGTTGACAAGCAATCACACCCCATTGTACTTCATGTACCCGTAGGCATTGGAAATGAAATATGAAACCCATCTTCGACAAAAGATATGTTGGACTAGTGGATAGATTATGTCTCTCTGTAAGAAGATTGAAACACAACTACAGTACTCCTGGTAATGACTAACAGGGTAATTATCAAAGTAATATCACGTTACTGTCACAAAGAGCACATGCATCCATAAAAGGGCATGATGCATGGAGCCATTTACTCTAATAACTAACAGTTGCCCTTAAAGCCAAGAAAGGGAAGAGGAAAAATGAATCCAGTCTGTTTCACATTAAAAACGTTGATGTATGAAATACCACCCCTCCAAAATAATGGCTTTAAAAAAGTAGAATCTTGCCCTGTCGTGAACCCTAACTAAATGCATAGCTGTCAGATTTGTACGGGTCATTAAGCTTTTGCCTGAATAAACCACAAAGAAAGAGCTTAAAGTCTCCTCTTTGAAAGTAATGCAGTTTGGCTTCTGATGCTCGCCATCAAAGTCGGCATCCTTCATTTACATTTCACAAATGCTTCTTTCTCTGCTGTCGTTAATCCAGGCTGAGGGTATCATTACAGCTGGCTCAAACAACCATAGCAGCGCTTTCCATCATACTTAGACCACACTTTTGTGCTGTCACAGCAGCCATCACACTCTAGAATTCTGTCTGTGAGAGAGGCATTGAACAGAATATGTGAGTTGACTTGCTGACTCAGTAAACATAGCACACTTCAATGTGGACAAAGGCAGACCTGGGTTCAAATTCTGTTTGATATCATTTCAAATACTTTACCTGTGCTTGATTGAGCTTGCCTGTTGCAATGGAACCAATAGAAACATCAAAAAAGTGCAAACCCCACCCACCTAGCACTCCATGCAGGTTAAAGCAAATGCTCAAAGTATTTGAAAGATTTCGAATAGTATTGGAACTCAGGTCTGGTCAGAGGACATTCACTTTACAGAAAGCAGAAAGTGCAAAGGTGCACATGATGAGGAATCCCTCTGTCTATTTAATTTAAAAACAACATCTTTGTTTTATTATGGCAATCAATGTGTATGCGCAATTTCAAAGAATCTGAATAAATGCTGACTAAGCATTACTACTCTGCAAATGAAAACTCCACTAACAAACATTAGCTTTGACCTTTTCTGAAATAAAGCTCAGACACACTACATAAAATTACATTTTGAACAACAAGAAAAGCAAGCAATGGGGATGAATTAAAACACTCATGTATAAAACAAAGCTATATAAATAAGAGATAGCTTGCTCTTTATATGTTAACTAAATATATTAATCAAAAGCATATGTTCTTACCTTAAACTCAAGGCCAGAAACATCTTACTAACTCCATGACAAGAACACCATACAGGTACATGGTGAAACCTGATGATAGCAACACAAAGCTCACTATCAATGACCTTAAAACTCGTTCTCAGTGATGTTGCAGAGTGTAATATGACCGTCTCTGTGTCTGTCTGGAAGGTGACCCTCACCACTCAAGAGTCAATCAGGCAACGCATTACCTTTGACACCAGCTCCTCTTTGCTGTCCTTGGAGCGTAACGCCACTCCGATGCTCTTCAGCCAGGCCTGCAGGGTCACCACGTGGATCTTTGAAAGCTGAATAGTAAACAGGACACGTTCAGTCAGACAGACAATCAATCAATCAAATGTATTTCATAAAGCACTTTTTATATCCGACTTATCCTTCTGTAGGTCGAGAAAGAATCTGAGATGGTAGAGAATCTCCTGACATGTATACTGTAATCTTTGAATAATGTCATCTTTCGGATGCTTACTTTGCTTACTTTAGTTTCTGATTAATAGCTCTTGAATCGACAGATAAGGAAAGCTTATGAGAGTTGAGAGTGATGTCATCAGACACAGTAGTGAGAAACCTTCACCTTCTGAGGGGGAGCACCTCAAACGTGAAGACATATGTGAGTATTCTCCATACATTATGTGTTGAGATCCCTAGTTTTCTTTATTGTACAGAGACTTTCTGTAGATTGTGTGTAGATGTAAGCAAATTTCCTGGGTCCATTGGGTGTTTTCTAAAAGATAAACTAAATTCGGACTTCCATAGTTTATCTTACCTGTGTAATTAATTCAAATAAAACCAAACCCAATGCAGCTACAAAAGATAAATGACTTTTGTTGTAATAATTAACTATGCAGTAACTGTAAAGTTATTTTGAAGAGTAATAACCCTGTAGATTTCATCTGGCCCTCCCTAAAGTATATTGAGCCAATTGCAACCACTGATGGCCACTAGGTTATCGCCAGCTGAGCTCTCATTCAAAGCATCAATACGTGCTAAAATCAGCAGAACAGATGATCTCACTTGCAACCATCATCCACCACCGATTTATCGCTCCATAACACGGATGTCAGGGGTTATCTTTTAGTCCTGATTAGGGTTGCAAAGGGAGGGTATATTACAGTAAACTACCAGAATTGTTGTAACTTTCAAGGATTGTATGTAATTTATCACAAAATGTCACTAGTGGCTCTTTTGGGTACTTCAGATTATCACAGGTGTCTGTAATTATATCTGTCCCTCTGTGTGGCCTTATCACATGTAAAATATACTGTATCAAATAATCAAATAAGATAATACAAAATAATAATAATAGAATGACAAAGCTGTAAAACATTATCCTAAATCCAAACCATCAAATCTAAACCATCCTCTGTAGCTCAATGGGTAGAGCATGGTGTTTGTAACACCAGGGTATTGGGTTCGATCCCTGGGACCACCCATACGTAAAAATGTATGCGCACATGACTGTAAGTCGCTTTGGATTAAAGCGTCTGCAAATGGCATGTTATTATTATCAATTTAGTGAAAACCATTGGTGTTTAATATGAGGGTTTCAGCATGAAATATTTTTTTACAAGCTTTTATTTACTTTACTATGTCAATATGTCTTTGTTGTAAATGTTTGGGCGCCAAACTGGTGGCAGTTGTGAAAAAAAGTCATTAGTTGGAAGAGTTGCAGAGTTTATTTAAAATAATACCATTGTTGATTAGATGCTTTTTTTATTAATTAGGCTATTTTCTCTTGAACCATATGGTCTATCCACTACAAACTCGTGGAAAATATGGACACAGATATAAAAAATGAATACTATATATGAATACATTTTTTAAAAGTTATTCAAGTATAAATTACCAAAGTTGCCATTGATTGCCATAGATTACCTGTTAATTACCAAAACTACCTTAGATTCTGGTAACTTTTGTAAATTACCGGTAGCTTTGCAACCTTTAGTCGTGATTGCAACCAATATTTTCCAAGATTATTTTGCCCTCTGGTGGGTATTATCATCGGAACATTTTAATCTTGCTATTTGAGCAGACTAAGGGCGACTTATCTATTTGACAATCATTCCAACTGAAATAAAGTATTTAATTTCCTCGTTTAACACAACAAATCTACTATGGCAATGAGCCTACCGACACATCTTATGAATGTAATAATCATATTTTTCATTTTCAATTTATGTAATCCATTACTGGCCTTACTTGTCCTAATAAAACATGGTGTAATTTCTTATCAAGAGGGGAAAATGAACTATTCCTGAACTGTAGGCTACACATGTGACATTTGAAACTAAACCGTGATTATGTTGAATTTTGAATGAAATTATATTGTATTCTAATAAAGTTATTCAAAGCTGCACAAATGTTTATCATGTTTGTGGTTAGGCTAGTATCAGTAACATTTCCTATGCTGTGTGGATAGTGGAGATTATTTATTTTGTAGAAAAACATGATAACACTCTACTGTGGCGTATTGCAGTCTATTGAAGAAACAATGTCTGAATTGGAAAGAAATGTGGTAGGAAGAGTAATTTCTTATTATTTGGAAGTCATTATCTTAACCAAAGAAATAGACGCAAAGTGCTTCATTTTATAATGATATTCAGGTTGTCTATCACACATTGCTGCATTCCATATCACTTTAATTTACAATGTGGTAATTAATTAAAAGCTGGTCTTCAATAACTTTATTTTCGCAGAAGAGTAGCCTTGATGCAGGCATCACTTGGCTAAGTAATTGTCTGCAAATCACTGTGTTAACTAAATCATCATAATTGACATAGACTACATTTCCAGTCAAATCGTTTTATTTCATTTCTAATGTGTCACATTCTTCCATGTATCTTATTCCTATTTCATTTAGTTTGTCCTGATAGGATGTTATTTAATTGGGCAGACAATGACAATTTCCCATGCCATTTCCGCTGTCTAGTATCAAGCCGGCATGACATGTAACAGCATCAGATCAGCTGGTCTACTAGTTTTATTCCGCCATTTTTTCGTTGCAACTAGGGATATTTTAGCTCGGAGCTCCTTGTAACCTTCCGTTAGTAGCATGTTAAAGTAACTGTCCAGTAAAAATCTATTTTCAAAAGCTCATATTCTTTTTGCTCATACCCAAATAATGTTGTTGACTCGTCCTTTACTTGTAGTTCTTGCCAAAGCATAAATGAGTGAAAAACCATTCAGTTAAACCCCATCTCAAACTTGTTTTTGAAACAAAATATTTTTTTAAATGCTTGAAATTTGCCTGGATAATGACATCATCCTATTTGGCCTAGACAGGCCTGTATGTGATTGGTCCAGCAGCTTTTGCCTTTTTTCAAAATTCTCCAGTGGGGATCAGGAGTGCACACTCACTTCACACAAGCAAGCTAGCTAGCAAGCCAATTAATCCATAGCTGGTGTTAGCAAAAAAGGAAAAAGCCTATGCAACAACTATCTTGCCAGTCATTTCTATTTCAAATTATGTGGTTTGTAAGAGTTGGCCTGCTGGCTGTTTAGAAGTGGTTAGCTGGCTAGCCAACAATAAATCAAGTCAAAGCAGATCCTCCACACAACAACCATCTCACCATTCCCTTCTATTTTAAATCCTGTGATTTGCAGCTAAATTGTTTAGGTCAAGAGGAAACCTAGTTAGCGGTTGTTGAATGATATAGGTAGCAGCAGTAGCTAGCTAGCTAGCTAGCTTCATGACTAGCTAACTAGCTAGTTAGGTAGCTAACAAAAAAACCATAAGGAATATAGTGACAAAGCAAAGGACAGAAAGGACTCATGTTTGTGAAATAATCATCTGCATTTACTGCTGTTATAGTAAAAACTGCAGACTTTGGCTGATTTGGTTTTGACTCAAACCAGTCCCACTGAGAGGTGAGAACCCATTACTTTAATGACAGTGTAACAATGTATCTTTATATTTTTTTTAAAACGTGCATTTCCATCGTGCATTTCCAAATCCTGACTCCTTCCATACTATTCGACTTGGTAGAGCTTTGGTAGTGCCGGGCATACTGTATATCCAAGTGTATGCGCATCTCATTGGCTGAGCTGTCAAATCAGTCACAATTTTACCAGTATATATTATGCCCAATATATGCCCAAACCACTCTGTTGTTTCCTAACAGGCCAAGCAGGGGCACAGAGAAAAGCTTAATATATAATATTTCATTCATATTGTAATACATTTAAGGTAATATTTTATACAACATCTGGAACACTGGACAGATACTTTAAGAAATCCAGGGGTAGCCTGCAGGTTCCGAGTCTTCATTTCAATGCTGCCATTAAGTCAATATGTCCATTTAGTGGCCATGTGTGTCCCAGTCTGAAAATGAATCAGTCAAAATGGCAGAAATAATTCTAACAAAAGGCTCCCTCGTAAAAATGATCAACCAAGTCATAACTTTTATTAAAATAGTATCTGTAAAATAATATACTGTCTATATGGCTCGGGAACAAGACACTTGATGGATCTCATTTAGTAAAAGCTTGTAATGGAATTCAATTAGGAGTGCAATGGGACAATTCATTTGGTTTATGGATCCTGTTAAAAACGTACCCTGATGTAGCGTCTCCTAAATCAACCTGTTTTGGTGGAATGTTTTGCCTCCCTCCCTCAAACCATTTGTAGAATTTATCACCCAAATAAAACATTTTATTTTTATCTCTCAACCTGCAGAACATTTGAAAAATACATCATTTTCATTGTAAATCAAAGCTATGGTAGAGGTCAAGGTAAAGGTATACTAAAAGACAGACCTGGTTACTTATCACGTGCTTCTCCACGTCCACATCCTGCACTGCAGACTTTGGCTGATTTGGTTTCAACTCAAACCAGTCCCACTGAGAGGTGAGAACCCATTACTTTAATGACAGTGTAACAATGTATCTTTATATTTAAAAAAACTCAGCAAACACATTCACATAAAACATATTTGACTT
The DNA here is from genome assembly GCF_964263955.1 of Coregonus lavaretus. Taxonomy (NCBI): domain Eukaryota; kingdom Metazoa; phylum Chordata; class Actinopteri; order Salmoniformes; family Salmonidae; genus Coregonus; species Coregonus lavaretus. Next base: position 27,503,398 of record NC_140021.1, read on the forward strand.
CTGTACATATAGTGCAGTGCATCAAATGTACGGTACAAGTCCTCACCAGAGAAAAATGTTGATGTTGGGCGTGCTAATCTCAACTCCTAAAATTGAAACTATACTGAACAAAAATATAAACGCAACATGCAACAATTTCAACGATTTTACTGAGTCAGAGTTCATATAAATTAATCAGTAAATTGAAATACTAATCGATCGATTTCACATGACTGGACAGGGGCGCAGCCATGGGTGGGCCTGGGAGGGCAAAGGCCTAACCACTTGGGAGCCAGGCCCACCCACTGGGAAGCCAGGCCCAGCCAATCAGAATTAGTTTTACCCCTGAAAAGGGCTTTATTACAGACAGAAATACTTATCCGTTTCATCAGCTGTCCGAGTGGCTGGTCTCAGAAGATCCTGCAAGTGAAAAAGCTGGATGTGGAGGTCCTGGGCTGGCATGGCTACACGTGGTCTGCGGTTTTGAGACCAGTTGGATGTACTGCCAAATTCTCTAAAACGACGCGGCTTACGGTAGAGAAATTAACATTAAATTCACTGGCAACAGCTCTGGTGGACATTCCTGCAATCAGCATGCCAATTGCGCGCTCGCTCAAAATTTCGACATCTGTGGAATTGTGTTGTGTGACAAAACTGCACATTTAAGAGTGTCCTTTTATTGTCCCCAGCACAAGGTGCACCTGTGTAATGATCATGCTGTTTAATCAGCTTCTTGATATGCCACACCTGTCAGGTGGAAGGATTATCTTGGCAAAGGAGAAATGCTCACTAACAGGGATGTAAACAAATTTGTGCACAATATTTGAGCGAAATAAGGTTTTTGTGCGTATGGAACATTTGTGAGATCTTTTATTTCAGCTCATGAGACATGGGACCAAAACTTTACGTTTATATTTTTGTTCAGTATACACTACCGGTCAAAAGTTTTAGAACACCTACTCATTCAAGGGTTTTTCTTTATTTTTTACTATTTTCTACATTGTAGAATAATAGTGAAGACATCAAAACTATGAAACAACACATATGGAAGCATGTAGTAACCAAAAAAGTGTTAAACATATCAAAATATATTTTATATTTGAGATTCTTCAAATAGCCACCCTTTGCCTTGATGACAGCTTTGCAAATTCTTGGCATTCTCTCAACCAGCTTCACCTGGAATGCTTTTCCAACAGTCTTGAAGGAATTCCAACATATGCTGAGCACTTGTAGGCTGATTTTCCTTCACTTTGCGGTCCGACTCATCCCAAACCATCTCAATTTGGTTGAGGATTGTGGAGGCCAGGTCATCTTGTGCAGCACTCCATCACTCTCCTTCTTGGTAAAATAGCCCTTAAACAGCCTGGAGGTGTATTGGGTCATTGTCCTGTTGAAAAACAAATGATAGTCCCACTAAGCCCAAACCAGATGGGATGGCGTATCGCAACAGAATGCTGTGTTAGCCATGCTGGTTAAGTGTACATTGAATTCTAAATAAATCACAGACAGTGTCACCAGCAAAGCACCCCCACACCATAACACCTCCTCCTCCATGCTTTTCGGTGGGAAATACACATGCAGAGATCATCCGTTCACTCACACCGCGTCTCACAAAGACAAAGCGGTTGGAACCAAAAATCTCAAATTTGGACTCCAGACCAAAGGACAAATTTCCACCGGTCTATGTCCATTGCTCGTGTTTCTTGGCCCAAGCAAGTCTCTTCTTCTTATTGGTGTCCTTTAGTAGTGGTTTCATGCAGCAATTCGACCATGAATGCCTGATTCACACAGTCTCCTCTGAACAGTTGATGTTGAGATGTGTCTGTGACTTGAACTCCGTGAAGCATTTATTTGGGCTGCAATTTCTGAGGCTGGTAACTCTAATGAACTTATCCTCTGCAGCAGAGGTAACTCTGGGTCTTCCATTCCTGTGGCGGTCCTCCTGAGAGCCAGTTTCATCATAGCGCTTGATGGTTTTTGCGACTGCAAAAGTTATTGACATTTTCGGGATTGACTGACCTTGATGTCTTAAAGTAATGATGGACTGTCATTTCTCTTTGCTTATTTGAGCTGTTCTTGCCATAATTTGGACTTGGTCTTTTACCAAATAGGGCTATCTTCTGTATACCCCCCCCCCCCCCCTACCTTGTCACAACACAACTGATTGACTCAAACATATTAAGATGGAAAGAAATTCCACAAATTAACTTTTAAGAAGGCACACCTGTTAATTGAAATACATTCCAGGTGAAGCTGGTTGAGAGAATGCCAAGAGTGTACAAAGCTGTCATCAAGGCAAGGGGTGGCTATTTGAAGAATCTCAAATATAAAATCTATATTCATTTGTTTAACACTTTTTGGGTTACTACATGATTCCATATGTTATTTCATAGTTTTGATGTCTTCACTATTATTCTACAATGTGGAAAATAGTAAAAATAAAGAAAAACTCTTGAATGAATAGGTGTTCTAAAACTTTTGACCGGTAGTGTACATCTCAAACTTAAATGTGATTGGACTAAATCTCAAAGTACAAATACATCTACAGTGTGATTGGTGGTGACACACCTCTGTTGCTGGGGATCTCTGAGGGCATTTAAAAGTGAAACTGTACTGCAAACACATTTACTTCAAAGTGGATGTAACTGGACTGTCATGACATGGGTTATTGTAAAATGATTGCTCTAAAACTTGGCATTTGGTGCCACCCTGTGAGAGTTTATTACATTAACGATGTACAGGTACCTGCCAAAATAAAGTAAACACTTGAGTAAATGGCCATTATTTTGGCTACCATGGCTAGAAGACGAGATCTCATTGACTTTGAAAGAGAAGTCGCAAAGGAGCATGGATCTCAACCCAATTTAACATTTATGGGAGATTCTGGCGCGCCGTCTGCGACAACGTTTTCCACCACCATCAACAAAACACCAAATGATGGACTTTCTTGTGAAAGAATGGTGTCGCATCCCTCCAATATAGTACCGGACACACCAAGTTGCATTGAAGCTCTTCTGGTGGCTTGTGGTGGCCCAACGCACTATTAAGACACTTTATGTTGGTGTTTCCTTTATTTTGTCAGTTACCTGTACCTTGCTACAGCAGGGCATTTTGAAAAAGTATTATCTAATGCCCAGAACTGCACCAGTTTTATATACTATAAATGTGCAAAATGAATCATTCCATAATCAAGGTACCTATACATGTATTACTCCTGTAAAACAAGTGATTACTGTGAGAGTGCTAAAAAACTGTGAATAGGGTGTGTAAACTTCTCATTGGCATAAAACGAACTGACATCTGTGTCAACTCCGCTGAAACACACTGCTTTTTCAATCAAGCTCACAACTCGTTTGTCAAACTTTAATATCACTGTCACATTACAGGTCCAGCACAAATAAAACTCTGTTCACTTTGGCAGCCAGCGCTTCCACCACTTCCACCATCTGTGAGCCATTACAAACCAGGGTCATATTCACTAGGAACCTAATTGAACAAAATATATTTAAAAAGTGAGGAAATAACCTGAAGTTGTCCAATAAGAAACATTAGTTTTTGTGGCAAAACATCTTCCTTTGTAGAACGTTTTGCTACACGTGCACTAATGAATACGATCCACAGAAGATATGATCTTATGGCTTTGTCATTGTTTCGACTTGGAAACTCAAGGATTTAATCTGCCTTGTATTATTCACCCAAGTTGTACTAATAAATCACCAGAAATAGTGGGAGGATGGAGGAGGGAACCGGCGCCTTCTCTCTCTGTCTGCTTGTTTCTCACATCCTGTTGGGAGGACCCAGACATTTATCATCACAGCTCCTTTCTGACAGGCAGGGGATGAGAAAAATATGTTGAACACTATTTTGGATCTTGAGAAATGTGATGCTTTAATCCTCTTTTGTGATAATAAATTCTACAGATAAAACTGAAATATCAACTTACTATTAAAATCTTAATGAACAAATCTTGTGTGTGTAATTTGAAATACAAGAGACATTTATGAGAGGCACAATGGCACAATATCAAATCAAATCAAATCAAATCAAATTTTATTGGTCACATGCGCCGAATACAACAGGTGCAGACATTACAGTGAAATGCTTACTTACAGCCCTTAACCAACAGTGCATTTATTTTAAACAAAAAAGTAAGAATAAAACAACAACAAAAAAGTGTTGAGAAAAAAAGAGCAGAAGTAAAAAATAAAGTGACAGTAGGGAGGCTATATATACAATAGAATAAAGTGACAGTAGGGAGGCTATATATACAGGGGGGTACCGTTGCATAGTCAATGTGCGGGGGCACCGGCTAGTTGAGGTAGTTGAGGTAGTTGAGGTAATATGTACATGTGGGTAGAGTTAAAGTGACTATGCATAAATAACTATGCATATAGTACCAGTATGTGCGTTTACGTGTGAAAATGGCATACGTCGTATCAATGACAGTTCTGTACTTATGCGTAGCGATGTGGTAGCAGGGCTTGCTGGTCATGTGGGCTGGAAATCCACAGACAGTCTGCAGGCTCTCCCTCAGGTGGGACAGGAAGGAGCTGAGCGCCACCTGGAGGTCCACTCTGGGACAGTCCTGCACCGGCTCAGTCCGGATACAGCTCAGAGGGTATCTCAGCAGACTAGTTAAGAAACGGACCACCTTCGCTGTCTGGAATGAACTCACTTTAACCCTCCAGTTGTCCTAGGGTCAAAATGACCCACCACTGTGTTGAACCAACTTTATTTAATTTTTATATTTTTGGGATCATTTGTGAGAAGGAGGCAGTGAGACAAATATAAAAATTTAATAAAGTTGGTTCAACACAGTGGCGGGTCATTTTGACCCTAGGACAACGGGAGGGTTAAAGGTGCAATCTGGGATCGGTACATCAATTTTTGGACTTTTAAATTAATTGAAGCCATTGATTCTTGAAGAATATAAGTTATAAATGCCTCACGAGCTTAGTTCAACTGTCGTACGCTATCAGAAGCCAAAATATACTGTAAGCTTGTTTTACTACATTGTTTGTAACAATGTAATTGCCATTTTACCATTACTTGAAATGTCTGCAATGTTTAAAAAATAAATAAACAGAGAGTGAACACTGATTTAGAGAGCAACATATGTAACCACATGGGAACCATTTTACACCATATTTTTATTTTCTCTCTCCCCCTTTCCATTATCGTTTCATTTTACAGCCTATCAAGGGACACATGCTGGTTACAAGAAGTTACAAGTTACAAGCAAACAATAGCTGTAGCCAGTTGCAATAAGAGTTGCATGAGTAGACATAAAAGTTACAGTTTTGAGTCAGTGTAACAACATAACAGTCAACAGGTGGGGTAAAGGTAGAAGCCTCAGGTGTATCCCAATCCGTACCAAGGGTGTAAAAGTATAAGTGAACAGCCTTTCTCTGACCAGTTTGAAGTACATGCTGCAATAGATCACTTCTTCCTCATCAATTTGGGGGAGTCAGCAGCCATACTGAAAAAAAAAAGGGGGAAAAAAAGGAAGGAAGGAAGGAAGAAGTAGTAAGGACAAATAAATTCACAAGTTAACTGTGTGTGTGTGTGTGTGTGTGTGTGTGTGTGTGTGTGTGTGTGTGTGTGTGTGTGTGTGTGTGTGTGTGTGGTATGTGTATTGTGTGTGTGTAAGCTAACAGTGTCAAACAGAGGGGGTGAGTAGAAGAGACAGCAAGGGAGAGTTTTTGTTTGTGATCAAAGGTTAACCCTAAAAATGACCCATCTTTTATTTTATTTATTTCACCTTAATTTAACAAGGTAAGCCAGTTGAGAACAAGTTCTCATTTACAACTGCGACCTGGCCAAGATAAAGCAAAGCAGTGTGATAAAAACAACAATAACACAGAGTTACATATGGAATAAACAAAAACCTACAGTTAATAACACAATAGAAAATAGAAAATCTATATACAGTGTGTGCAAATGTAGTAAGTTATGGAGGTAAGGCAATAAATAGGCCATAGTGGAAAATAATTACAATTTAGTATCTCTGGATGTTAAAGGCCCAGTGCAGCCAAATTCTGTTTTTCCTGTGTTTTATATAATATTGTACAACAGCTGATGAAACTAACATTGTAAAAGTGCAAACAAATTTGATCAGTGTTATTAACTGATAGTTGCTGGTTAAAAATACAATCTACAAAGGACATTCTAATCAGCAGGTTTGCATGGATGGGAGTTTTGGCTTTCCATGGTGACATCATCATGTGGTAAATTGGTTAATAGACCAATAACAAAAGAGAGTTCCAAACCTCTCTGCCAATAACAGCTAGTTTTCATTGATCCCCTCCCCACTCAGACCATTCCCAGACAGTCCTAGCTAAATTCATGCTTGAGAAATCGTTTTTTTATGAATTGTAATCTATTACAGTAAGGTTACTGTTACCCAGAAATAATTTGATATTGATCTAAAAATGGCTGCATTGAGGCTTTAACTACACACAGATGTGATGAACGACCAACACTTGTAACTTGTCAATAATTAATATCAGCCAGCTCTCCCATCCATATGTTCTATCCACCGGCCCAACCCAACGTGCCAGTGAAAACTCTTGTTCAAGGCTGACATGCAATAGTCATACAGCACTGTATACTCGATTGATAACACGTGTTTGAGGAGAGGGCTTTGGCGGCCATGTTTATGGGCATTTAAGGAGCAACGGGACCTAGGGCTGGCACAATTACCATATTACCATGTGAACCAACGGTTATGGATGAAGACTGTCATGAAAATAAAATAACTGTCATAACCTTTAAAATGTTATTTTGGTAGCGCTTTATACAACTCCACGTAATAAAGCATTTATAATGGTTTAGTAAATAGTTTATTAATCATTACTCCATTCATTAGATGTTTAATATAATGTAGTTCCTCAAAATAGCCTAGAACATATCAATGGTAAAATAATAAGCACACAACACAGGATGTTGAAGGAAATACTGCATATTGACCATTTTATTCACAAAAACTGTTGTGAAACAACTGTTGCAAGGATTTGAGGAAGAGTTGTAATGTGAATGTTTTTCTAATGTTGTCAACCTTGCGACCTAATCATAAAACATGGCAATGTAGCCTACACACAACAACTGGCCGGACTGGACAGTTTTTCTCTAGTGGATTTTTATTCCTTCATTACTACTGATATGTGATTGAGGTGGAAATGTTACATATATAATTTGCAGGTATAAATGTTACATGTATAAGCTTTAAATGCTTCCGGTGCTTCAGTTATCAAAAGAAAGGAGGACCAAGGCACTCTTCATATAATTAATTAAATGCCTTTATTAGTTTGCATGTTCAATAGAAACAAAGATTTAAAACTCTGACGTGTTTCGGCTGCATGTCCTTTGTCAGGGAGTACAAAGATATGATAATACAATGTCCTCTTTTGAACAGCTTTTTCCAATCAACCCTGATTTGAAGAGGGAGTGGTTACAGAATTCCTTGGACAACACCTAGTAAGCAATAAGTAAGCAGTAAGCAATAAACATTAAAACGTAAAGTACTGTAGATATGTTATCAAAATGCAAATCAAGGCTAGAAGCATCAGAACCCCTAGAAAAGTAGTTCTAACCTTGAATATGACTGGGCAAAGTGGTAAGAGTAGGAGAGCCATCTATTGTATTGTACACTAGATCACAGCAAACATGGACCACAGCAGTCGAAACATAGCTGAGGGCAATAGAGCAATGTGTCCACTAGATGACAGCAAAGAGACCTATCACGACCCTACAGGAAAGGTGAGAAATTAATATCTTCATTTAAACCAGGGTACTTAGTGGCCTGTAGTTTGTAAATTCCAAAACGTTCCCTTTGGTTTATCTGTTTAAGACGGTCCCCTTTTCTAATTGAGGCCGGAACATCAATACCCATAGCTTGTAGGGAGGCAGGGTTACCATGGTGTAAGGACTTGTAGTGCCTTGCCATGGGGTAGTCTTCATTGCCTACCCAAATGGCGTACTTGTGTTCCGCTAAGCGGTCTTGAAGGCGTCTCTTTGTCCGTCCAATGTAGAACACCTTGCACTGTGGACATTCCAATCTGTTGATGGCATGAGTGGTTTTGCAGTTAATGAAATGCTTGACTTGATACTCTGTTTCAGAAGCTGTGTCAACAAAATACTTTCTGTGCAATATTTCTGCAATTTTTTATTTTATTTATTTTATTTTATTTCACCTTTATTTAACCAGGTAAGCCAGTTGAGAACAAGTTCTCATATACAACTGCGACCTGGCCAAGATAAAGCAAAGCAGTGCGATAAAAACAACAACACAGAGTTACAGTGAGGGAAAAAAGTATTTGATCCCCTGCTGATTTTGTAAGTTTGCCCACTGACAAAGAAATGATCAGTCTATAATTTTAATGGTAGGTTTATTTGAACAGTGAGAGACAGAATAACAACAACAAAATCCAGAAAAACTCATGTTAAAAATATTATAAATTGATTTGCATTTTAGTAAGGGAAATAAGTATTTGACCCCTCTGCAAAACATGACTTAGTACTTGGTGGCAAAACCCTTGTTGGCAATCACAGAGGTCAGACGTTTCTTGTAGTTGGCCACCAGGTTTGCACACGTCTCAGGAGGGATTTTGTCTCACTCCTCTTTGCAGATCTTCTCCAAGTCATTAAGGTATCGAGGCTGATGTTTGGCAACTCGAACCTTCAGCTCCCTCCACAGATTTTCAATGGGATTAATGTCTGGAGACTGGCTAGGCCACTCCAGGACCTTAATGTGCTTATTCTTGAGCCATTCCTTTGTTGCCTCGGCCGTGTGCTTTTTGTCATTGTCATGCTGGAATGCCCATCCACGACCCATTTTCAATGCCCTAGCTGAGGGAAGGAGGTTCTCACCCAAGATTTGACGGTACATGGCCCCGTCCATCGTCCCTTTGATGCGGTGAAGTTGTCCTGTCCCCTTAGCAGAAAAACACCCCGAAAGCATCATGTTTCCACCTCCATGTTTGACGGTGGGGATGGTGTTCTTGGGGTCATAGGCAGCATTCCTCCTCCTCCAAACACGGCGAGTTGAGTTGATGCCAAAGAGCTTGATTTTGGTCTCATCTGACCACAACACTTTCACCCAGTTCTCCTCTGAATCATTCAGATGTTCAATGGCAAACTTCAGACGGGCCTGTATATGTGCTTTCTTGAGGAGGGGGACCTTGCGGGCGCTGCAGGATTTCAGTCCTTCACGGCGTAGTGTGTTACCAATGGTTTTCTTGGTGACTATGGTCCCAGCTGCCTTGAGATCATTGACAAGATCCTCCCATGTAGTTCTGTGCTGATTCCTCACCGTTCTCATGATCATTGCAACTCCACGAGGTGAGATCTTGCATGGAGCCCCAGGCCAAGGGAGATTGACAGTTATTTTGTGTTTCTTCCATTTGCGAATAATCGCACCAACTGTTGTCACCTTCTCACCAAGCTGCTTGGCGATGGTCTTGTAGCCCATTCCAGCCTTGTGTAGGTCTACAATCTTGTCCCTGACATCCTTGGAGATCTCTTTGGTCTTGGCCATGGTGGAGAGTTTGGAATCTGATTGATTGATTGCTTCTGTGGACAGGTGTCTTTTATACAGGTAACAAACTGAGATTAGGAGCACTCCCTTTAAGAGTGTGCTCCTAATCTCATCTCGTTACCTGTATAAAAGACACCTGGGAGCCAGAAATCTTTCTGATTGAGAGGGGGTCAAATACTTATTTCCCTCATTAAAATGCAAATCAATTTATATATTTTTTTATATGCGTTTATCTGGATGTTTTTGTTGTTATTCTGTCTCTCACTGTTCAAATAAACCTACCATTAAAAATATAGACTGATAATTTCTTTGTCAGTGGGCAAACGTACAAAATCAGCAGGGGATCAAATACTTTTTTCCCTCACTGTACATATGGGGTAAAACAAAACATAAAGTCAAAAGATACAACAGAAAATATATATACAGTGTGTGCAAATGTAGCAAGTTATGGAGGTAAGGCAATAAATTGGCTATAGTGCAAAATAATTACAATTAGTATTAACACTGGAATGATAGACGTGCAAGAGATTATGTGCAAATAGAGATACTGGGGTGCAAATTAGCAAAATAAATAACAATATAGGGATGAGGTAGTTGGGTGGGCTAATTTCAGATGGGCTGTGTACAGGTGCAGTGATCGGTAAGGTGCTCTGACAACTGATGCTTAAAGTTAGTGAGGGAGATAAGAGTCTCCAGCTTCAGAGATTTTTGCAATTCGTTCCAGTCATTGGCAGCAGAGAACTGGAAGGAATGGCGGCCAAAGGAGGTGTTGGCTTTGGGGATGACCAGTGAGATATACCTGCTGTCGGTTGGGCGGGTGCCAACATGTAGTGAGGACCAGCCAACAAGAGCGTACAGATCACAGTGGTGGGTAGTGTATGGGGCTTTGGAGACAAAACGGATGGCACTGTGATAGACTACATCCAATTTGCTGAGTAGAGTGTTGGAGGCTATTTTGTCAATTACATCGCCGAAGTCAAGGATCGGTAGGATAGTCAGTTTTACGAGGGCATGTTTGGCAGCATGAGTGAAGGAGGCTTTGTTGCGAAATAGGAAGCCGATTCTAGATTTAACTTTGGATTGGAGATTCTTAATGTGAGTCTGGAAGGAGAGTTTACAGTCTAACCAGACACCTAGGTATTTGTAGTTGTCCACATACTCTAGGTCAGACCCGTCAAGAGTAGTGATTCTAGTCGGGTGGGCGGGTGCCAGCAGCGTTCGATTGAAGAGCATGCATTTAGTTTTACTAGTGTTTAAGAGCAGTTGGAGGCTACTGAAGGAGTGTTGTATGGCATTGAAGCTCGTTTGGAGGTTTGTTAACACAGTGTCCAATGAATGAAGGGCCAGATGTATACAAAATGGTGTCGTCTGCATAGAGGTGGATCTGAGAGTCACCAGCGGCAAGAGCGACATCATTGATATACACGGAGAAAAGAGTCGGCCCGAGAATTGAACCCTGTGGCACCCCCATAGAGACTGCCATAGGTCCAGACAACAGGCCCTCCGATTTAACACATTGAACTCTATCTGAGAAGTAGTTGGTGAACCAGGCGAGGCAGTCATTTGAGAAACCAAGGCTATTTAGTCTGCCAATAAGACTGCGGTGGTTGACAGAGTCGAAAGCCTTGGCCAGGTCGATGAAGACGGCTGCACAGTACTGTCTATTATCGATCGTGGTTATAATATCGTTTAGGACCTTGAGCGTGGCTGAAGTGCACCCATGACCAGCTCGGAAACCGGATTGCATAGCGGAGAAGGTACGGTGGGATTCGAAATGGTCGGTGATCTGTTTGTTAACTTGGCTTTCAAATACTTTCGAAAGGCAGGGCAGGATGGTTGCACTGGTTGCATTTAAAAGAGCCCCTGGGTTTGTGGTCATTCATGTTTTTTGAGTGTCACCAGGAAGGTAGCTGTGGACTAATGTGTCATTTAGGGTAGGACGTCTCTTAAAGGTTATGACTGCTGGCTCTGGGAAGACTTTGCATAGTAGCGGATCACTTTGGATGATTCCCCTTTTTAATGATTATTTTAATGTTCTCTGCTTCAGTGCTATATTTCGTAACAAAGTACACTCTCTCTGGTGCATCATGAAGAGCTCCCCTTCACAACAAGTTCTCTCTGTCAAGTCGTCCGGCACTTACAGTGCATTCTGAAAGTATTCAGACCACTTGACTTTTTTCACATTTTGATATGTTACAGCCGTATTCTAAAATGTAATACATTAATATTTTTTCATCATTAATCTACACACAATACCCAATAATGACAAAGCGAAAGCAGGTTTCTATAAATGTTTTCACGTTTTATTTACGTACCTTATTTACATAAGTATTCAGACCAAAATTGAGCTCAGGTGCATCCTGTTTCCATTGATCATCCTTGAGATGGTTCTACAACTTGATTGGAGTCCACCTGTGGTAAATTCAATTGATTGGACATTATTTGTAAAGGCACACACCTGTCTATATAAGGTCCCACAGTTGACTGTGCATGTCAGAGCAAAAACCAAGCCATGAGGTCGAAGGAATTGTCTGTAGAGCTCCGAGACAGGATTGTGTCACGGCACAGATCAGGGCAACGGTACCAAAAAAATTCTGCAGCATTGAAGGTCCCCAAGAACACAGTGGCCTCCATCATTCTTAAATGGAAGAAGATTGGAACCACCAAGACTCTTCCTAGAGCTGGCCACCCGGCCAAACTGAGCAATCGGGGGAGAAGGGCCTTGGTCAGGGAGGTGACCAAGAACCCGATGGTCACTCTGACAGAGCTCCATAGTTCCTCTGTGGAGTTGGGATAACCTTCCAGAAGAACAACCATCTGCAGCACTCCACCAATCAGGCCTTTATGGTAGAGTGGCCAGACGGAAGACACTCCTCAGTAAAAGGCACATGACAGCCCACTTGGAGCTTGCCAAAAGGCACCTAAAGCACTCTCAGCCCATGATAAACAAGATTCTCTGGTCTGGAAACCAAGATTGAACTCTTTGGCCTGAATGCCAAGGGTCACGTCTAGAGGAAACCTGGCACCATCCCTACGGTGAAGCATGGGGGTGGCAGCATCATGCTGTGGGGATGTTTTTCAGAGGCATGGACTGGGAGACTAGTAAGGATCAAGGGAAAGATGAACGGAGCAAAGTACAGAGAGATCCAGCTCCAGAGCGCTCAGGACCTCAGACTGGGGCGAAGGTTCACCTTCTAACAGGACAACGATGCTAAGCATACAGCCAAGACAACGCAAGAGTGGTTACGGGACAAGTCTCTGAATGTCCTTGAGTGGCCCAGCCAGAGCCCGGACTTGAACCCGATCCAACATCTCTAGAGAGACCTGAAAATAGTTGTGCAGCGAAGCTCCCCATCCAACCTGACAGAGCTTGAGAGGATCTGCAGAGAAGAATGGGAGAAACTTCCCAAATACAGGTGTGCCAAGCTTGTAAAGTCATACCCAAGAAGACTTGAGGCAGTAATCGCAGCCAAAGGTGCTTCAACAAAGTGCTGAGTGAAAGGTCTGAATACTTATGTAAAGCTGATATTTCAGTTGTTTTTATTTTTTATACATTTGCAAACATTTCTAAAAACATTATCAATATAGCGTCCCACCATATAATCCAGTCAAATAACTGGTTTTTAGAAGGATCCAAAATGAAGTCATTTTCCCATTTACGTAAGTACAAACCAGCGTAGGAAGGGCTGTAGCAAGCTCCCCTGGCACATCCTTTGACTTGCTTAAAGATACGGTCCTGAAAGACAACAATGTTATAATTAAGAGTCCATTCAGTCAGCGATACAATGAATTCTGTGGGAGGCATCTCAATCTCCGGACAGGTACTCAAGAAATGGTGCATAGCTGCCAATCTTTGATCATGTTCAATGGTGGTGTATAGAGACCACATCCATGGGGACAAAAAAATGTATCTGTACCTATATTGTTCAATTCCTTAATTTTGTTCAACACATCTGTTGTGCCTTGAAGACAGGCTGGGAGTGATGGCAGAAAAGCCTTAATAAAGTAATCAATGTATTTGGAGATGGGTTCTGTCAGACTTTCATTACTGGTCTGCCTGGAGGGTTCTTAATAGAAGCCATACACAGACTGCCATTTAAAATAAATTTGAACTCATTGTCTGAAATGTAGCCATTCTCCTTAGCTTCTGTGAGGATCCCTTTCAATTCAGTTTTTAGGTTCTCTGTAGGGTTGAAGGTAAGAGATTGGTAGAATTCATCATTGTCTAATTGACGTCAGGCTTCTGTCACATATTTGTCTTTACCGCACACTACTGTAGCGCCACCTTTGTCTGCTTTTTTAACCACAATCTGTCCATTTTTAGACAATGATTCATCTGCATCCCTCTCTGTCCTAGAAAGGTTATGTTGTGTTTGGTTAGAGTCAATTTTACCCTTAAACAGATTCTCCACATCAAAATTCACCTTCTTGGCAAATGTATTTAGTGTGGCATTCTGGACAATGGGACAAAAGGTGGACTTGGGCTTAAAAGGTGTTTTTGAGGGCACAGAAACTGCCTGACCTGAAACACTGGTGTCTGTAGTTGGATAAGTGCTCTGCTTGTACCAGGCCTTCAGATGTAGATTTCTGTAGAAACTAAATAGGTAAATCTTTGTATTGAATTCAGTAGTTGAGTATGTAGGGGCAAAGGATAGTCATTTAGACAAGGCCCTTACACAATCATCAGAAAGGGATTCTCCAGAAATGTTGATCACAGCCTTGTTCTGGTCCTGCTCCGTGTGGTTGGATAGTCTTGATTTCTTCCTCCACCTCTGTGTTGTCCTCTTCCGTGTCCTCTCCCTCTTTTGTTGGGGAACCTGGGTGGCTCCTCTTCCTGGTCTAAAACATCTTGGGAGGAGCTGTCTGAGTGTCTGGGGTGATCCTCATCGTCGCTGAAAGAAACAGATCTAGGCTTCTTTTAACCGCATACTATTTTCACACATCGCTTTGTTTGGTGACATCTCTACTGGGCCTTTAAAGGTAGTAACTCTTTTAAAATAATGGGATAGTTCAGCAAAATAATGTATTCAGTTTTTTTTTTTTCTTACCTCTTAAGCAGTCTATGGACTGCTCTTAATCTCTCGTGGACAGATTCTACTCGTAAACCAAATAATCTGTTGATATGGGATGGAATGCGTAGGAAGGGTTCCCCAACTGGCAGCCCTGCGGTTGATTTTATTTGGTCCCCCAAGTTTTCTGAGCCAAAAAATTATATGTTTTTATTTTTTTGACATAGAATATATGTGATCGTATACAATTTTAAGCAAGGTTTGAATATTATGTTTTCGTCAAATATTATATCTGTTTGGGCTACAAATTATTTGTAATTATGTTCCGGCCCCCTGACCATCCGTATAAGAAAAATCGCCTTGCAGCTGAATCTAATACATGATCTCGTCACTGATTATTTGGACGTACCAGGATTGGCCGAAGGCAGTGCTTAAACTTTGACTGCTTCTCTTGTGTGGTGAAATTAGCGGAACACCCCATTTCTAACACGTATGGACCCAGAACTTAATCACGCAGCTGGCCAAATTATGTATGATTTTTACTTCTGGGTTAACCAAGATTAGACTGCTCTAAGGAGTGACTGCAATCCACACTTTGGTTTTGGTAGAAAAGTCACTGCTAAGAAACACTTATGTTAGCATTTTTGGATGAAAAACGTAATTTTACTCTGCATCGAGAGTGTCTATTACAACAGTGTGACTGTTTTGGAATACAATTTTCAATATATTTTCTTAAACATCCTCTGTATTATTGTTTAACCATTGATATGTTCTAGGGGTCATTTTGAAACCTTAAGGAGCATCCGGTACTACTGGAATATCTACCAATGGCATTTTTGTAATAATCTTTTTCCGAGCAGCTGACTGAAGACAGGACAGCCGGGCATTTGTGCTGTTGAGTCCATTTCTGCAATAACATGGACTCTTAACAACGTGATGAAACAAGCAAGGTGTTGTAGAAAAGTATTAATAGAATGGGCATGGAACCTCTAACCCTGAAAATTTGACTGGTAAACTTGTGGATTCACTCGCAATGGCTACCTGGTATTGTGATGCAATAATTTCCATGGTAATGTAGAATGTTAATTACATTTATGTTAACTAATGTGTCTCATGCAATGGAACGTACAGTATTTGTAATTCCAGTTGAGTTGAATCAACAAATCACAGCACATTGATGAGTACACTTCCTACTTTTATTTCCTTATTTTACTTCCTGCTTTGCTCCTATGGGTACACTCGCAATGGCCGCCAGTCCACCAATTATGCCATCATTCACTTGAATCGGGATGCCTGTTCTATTCATTCTATTTCAATGGTAGCACATGCAGTCAGGAGGAGGAAAGGAGAAAATGGTTGTCCCAAAAATATGTATATTATTTTTGCTATTCGAACAGTTATTACGGTGACCGTCATCCAAAATTCCATCAGCGTCACAGCCCTAACGGGTCCTTAATTAACAACATGAAGGTAGAGTAAACTGTTAGGCAGAGTGGGTGTGAAATCTGCTGGCTTGTTTTGAGCCAACATTAGTGAGTTATACTGTCATTTTGACAGGCCAAGTCCACACATACACACACACACACATGGCCATGTCCATGTTTAGTTGCTGACAAATGTTGACAGACATGGACGTGAGCGATGGGATCTCATTCACCACCATCTGGTGGTTGAACAGGGTTCGGTCCTGTGGTTGCCATTAGAATAACATTTCACTGGAGTAGTCCACGTGTGTGTGTGTGTGTGTGTGTGTGTGTGTGTGTGTGTGTGTGTGTGTGTGTGTGTGTGTGTGTGTGTGTGTGTGTGTGTGTTACAGCGATGTGAGTTTGCACTGTTGTTGACATAACATAAATAATTTACAGTTATGACAGTTGATGTCAACTAACTCGACATGGTTGTGACACTACATATCATTTAGGTAAGCTAGCAAGCAGGCGTTATGCCTAGACAATTAGGTGACCTATTAGTGAATAAGTCTGTTTTTACAGTTACACATGGTTTATTAAGGTCAACGTGACCAGACTTGGAATCATGACCTTTAACTAGGGTGCAGAGCTTTTCCAAGTCAGGTAACGTGGTCTCTTCATGGCAGCTTTATGCAACCCTTATGATGCTAGACTGGTCTCAGATCTGTTCTGTCTTGCCAACTCCTATGTCCATTGTCATGACAGTGACGGTAGGAGTTGACAAGACAGCACAAACAGATGTGGTACCAGGCTGAAGCCTACCAGACTGCTCCAGTGATTCTGGATATCAGCTTAGCACTGGATGGGCTCTCGGTGGGCATCTGGTGACTGATGCTGATGATCTGACCCCTCTTCATACTACACACAACACAGACGGAAGGAAGCTTTATATCAACAGCATATATAACATTTTAGTGAAGATACAAAATACACAGGGAGTATCTTCTATTTTGATCAGGTTAGGGGTCATTCCATTTCAATTCAGTCAATTCAGGAAGTAAACTGAAATTCCAAAATGTATGGTTCACTTCCTGAATTGACTGAATTGAAATGGAATTGACCCCAACCATGATTTTCATGTTCTTATGTTTTATCTTATTATCTGTAAATATATGCGACATAAGAATGCATGTTCTCTGGCATATCAACAGTTCAATCCAACCTGCCATTGTAACACTTGTTATTCTAAAAGCGTCATCCCGCTAAACTGTGTATGATGATGTGACTGCTGTGATATCGCTGAGTCTACCTTTAAAAGGAAAATAAAACATGTGGAAGTGCTGCCCTGGCCAGAATGTATTACCAGTTGCTGGACATGGAGAAGGTCTGGATAACAGCACCTGGCTGGCTATGGAAGGTCCTCAGGACCGTGGGAGGGACTTCAAAGTCCTCCAACTAAATGTCAACCATACAATCCGTTATCAAATACAGATATGATATAGGCTACTGCACATTACGCACGACAGAAAAACTTAAAAGCCCATAGATGTAGCTAGCTATATGCTCTCTTGGGTAAATAAATGAAACTAGCTCCAGAAGTCTAATCTTTTTGAGTGTGAACTGTATTACTGTACTGTACTGTATTATACTGTATTATATGGACTGGAATTATGCACATATTTCAAATCATGATAAAGAAGAAGAGAACATGCTATTCTGGTGCAGCACATGCGGCCTACAAAGTTACAAGTACAGGCTAGCTAATTTGATTTTAATTTTGAAATATAATAGGGCCTATTTGTATAATTAGTGGGCTGACGCGTATATACAGTACCTTTCATAATATTTCCCCATATGTTATTAGCCTACCTCCTCTTTCTCTCTCTATGGTTGCTTCATTCCTTCCTTGCTTCCGTTACCTTATCTTCATAATATTATGAATGTTGATGCTACCATGATTATGGATCATCCTGAATTATTCATGAATATTGATTAGTGAGAAAGTTATAGACGCACAAATACCATTCCCCCAAAACAAATGAACCTCCCCTGTTAATGTAATGGTGAGAGGTTAGCATGTCTTGGGGGTATGATATTTGTGTGTCTGTAACATTCTCACTCATCATTATTCACGATTCATTCAGGATTATCCGTAATCATGGTAGCATCCACATTAATGTAGAAGTGTTTAGAAACATACTACATTCTTATTTACAATAAAAGTGACTCCAAAATGACACAATACATTAATTACCATTCATTTCTATTGGGCACGAAATAATCTGAAACACAACCAAAACAAACAGCAAATGCATCCAACAAATATTTAGAGTCAGAAGCTTGATGTAGTCATTGCATGCTATGAATGTGGGACCAAAGACTTAACTTTTTACTACTTAAATACACATACAAGTGAATTTGTCCCAATACTTTTGCTCCCCTAAAATGGAGGGAGTATATACAAAAAGTGCTGAAATTTCTAAACGGTTCACCCAATATGGATATATGTTTGATGCACAGAGAGAATATAGTGTATTGCATCTGCAAAAGTTCACCTCAGTGCCGTCACAGAATGGTCTTCCCTGGTCCCTGACCCTGCTGAGACCCCTGTCACCATTATCCCCAGATCCCAGACTGTAGCCTACCCATCAACTCAAGATGGAACTTTGTATCCATTCCCTGATTGTTATAATATACTGCAAAATACACCTGAGCTCTGTAGACTGGTCTTCCCTGGCTGACTGACCTTGCTGGGACACCTGTCACCATCTGATACTGCTAAGACATGATGAGAATAGTGTTGTGTACTAACTGTGCACCATGACAGTGAAGCCTCTAGAGCTGTTTATATCTTGTCAGTGTGAAAAGTAAGGAATTAGCTAGGGAAACTGACAGATCAATAACATTACATTGCTATACTGACTGTGATTGGGGCAAAAATAATATCTAACGGTAGCCAACTTTTGGCTAGCTCTAATGGTACATCAACTGGCGAAAACGAGCCAAGTGAATTTACTTATGTTGAAACGAGACAAAACAAAGGCTACAAAACATCTCCAACAGCTGTTCCTCGGCGTACACATCACTGACAATCTGAAATGGTCCACCCACAGAGACAGTGTGGTGAAGAAGGCGCAACTGCACCTCTTCAAACTCAGGAGGCTGAAGAAATCCGGCTTGGCCCCTAAGACCCTCACAAACTTTTAGAGATGCGCAATTGAGAGCATCCTGTCGGGCTTTATCACCGCCTGGTATGGCAACTGCACTGCCCGCAACCGCAGGGCTCTCCAGAGGGTGGTGCGGTCTGCCCAACGCATCACCGTGGGCACACTGCCAGTCCTCCAAGACACATACAGCACCCGATGTCACAGGAAGGCCAAAAAGATAATCAAGGACATCAACCACTCGAGCCACGGCCTGTTCACTCTGCTACCATCCAGAAGGCGAGGTCAGTACAGGTGCATCAAAGCTGGGACCGAGAGACTGAAAAACAGCTTCTATCTCAAGGCCATCAGACTGTTAAATAGCCATCACTAACTGGCTACCACCCGGTTACTCAACCCTGCACCTTAGAGGCTGCTTCCCTATATACAGTTGAAGTCGGAAGTTTACATACACTTAGGTTGGAATCATTAAAACTCGTTTTTTTCAACCACTCCACAAATGTCTTGTTAACAAACTATAGTTTTGGCAAATCGGTTAGGACATCTACTTTGTGCATGACACAAGTAATTTTTCCAACAATTGTTTACAGACAGATTATTTAACTTATAATTCACTGTATCACAATTTCAGTGGGTCAGAAGTTTACATACACTAAGTTGACAGTGCCTTGAAAAAGCTTGGAAAATTCCAGAAAATGATGTCATGGGTTTAGAACAGGGGTGTCAAACATACGGCCCGCGGGCCGGATCAGGCCCGCAAACGGGTTTAATCCGGCCCGCGAGATGATTTTGAAAAAAAAATATATATATATATTTTATTTTTATTTTTTTAAGTATAAAAATGCGCTGCAATTTTTCAATAAAATAAACTGCTGTTCCAATTGGGTCCACTGGATGGCGCAATAGCAATTGTGTTAAGCAAGCGAACTGTTTATACCGGGGCAGAGCAAGTAGGTCAAGCACGTGCAGCCAATGAGCTACTTTGTTTTGCCCGCGATATTTATTACGGCTTCTACTTTTAACATTATGTGCTTTGGCACCTTCATTGCCCCAATATGTCTCTGTCAAAAAAGAGAAAAGTGGACGCAGAGTGCAGAGTGTTCCAAGAAAAATGGTCATCCTATTTAATCAAGGAATTGAATGGGAAAGCTGTGTGTTTGGTGTGTTCAGAGCATGTTGCAGTGCTGAAAGAATATAACCTTCGTCGCCACTATGTGAGTCTTCATGCCGACAAATATGACAACTTTCAAGGACAGCGGAGATGAGAGAAGGTGAATGAACTGTTGGCGGGTCTGAAGAAACAGCAGTCTGTGTTTACTCACAGCCGAGACATCAGTGACGCTGCAGTGAAAGCTAGCTACCTCATTGCTAATGAAATCGCAGTGGCTTCAAAACCATTTAGTGAGGGTGAATTTGTAAAAACATGCATGATGAAGGCAGCGGAGATTGTGTGCCCTGAAAAGCGGCAGGCTTTTGCAAATATCAGCCTGACAAGAAACACAGTTGCAGACATGATTTCCGATCTTTCAGTGGATTTGGACAGCCAGTTGAAGCAAAAAGTAAAGTCATTTATTGCGTTTTCGGTTGCAATTGATGAAAGCACGGACATTACAGATGTTGCACAACTGGCCATTTTTTCATCCGTGGAGTTGATGACACATTGACCGTCACCGAGGAGTTCGTGGAGTTGGTGCCGATGACAGATACAACGACAGCAGCTGATATTTTTACCGCACTCGTCGGCGCGCTGGACAGGGTCGGAGTGGACTGGTCCCGCGCTGTCAGCCTGGCTACAGATGGTGCGCCCTCAATGATCGGGAAAAAAGCAGGCGTTGCGACAAAGTTCAGAGAGAAAGTGCAATCTGCAAATGGAGGACGTGATTTTTTGACTTTTCACTGTATTTTGCACCAGGAGGCTTTGTGTTGCAAGTCATTAAAGATGGATAACGTCATGAAGGTGGTCATCCAAACTGTTAATTTCATCCGATCCAGAAGCCTGAATCACCGTCAGTTGACAGCCTTCTCAGAGAGAAAGACCACATCTATGGCCTGCCATACCACACTGAGGTAAGATGGTTAAGCCGAGGTGCTGTGCTGAGGCGTTTCTTTGATTTACGAGAAGAAATTGAACAGTTCATGGAAGAAAAGGGCAAACCAGTGTTAGAATTTCATTCCGCAGAATGGATGCCGGACCTTGCATTTATGGTGGATGTTACAGAGCACCTGAATAACTTGAACAAACAGCTGCAAGGGCGCAACAAAGTTGTCACGCAGTATTATGACAGCATACGTTCTTTCAAGTTGAAGCTGTCATTGTGGGAGACGCAACTTGCCGGTGGTGATGCAGCTCACTTCCCCTGTCTGAAAAATGTGTGCGCGACCCAACATGTGGCAGACATGAAGCGGTTCAAAGATAAAATAACTGGACTGTTACGGGAGTTTGAGCAACACTTTCAGATTTATGTTTATATGTTTTTATGTTGATGTGCTATTGTTTTTAATTGATTTTATTTTATTTGTATATTTAACCTATTCTTGACTCTGTGGTTCTTGCACTTGTTTGGGGAACAGGATTTCATTATTTTTATCTACATTTCTGCCTGAGAAATGACACCCTGATATAGTTCTGTGATCTGTGATATACTTCTGTGAATCACTGAGGCATTGTGTGTTTGTGTGTTCTTTGTCCTCAGAACTTTCAAATAACTTGAGGTGTTTTATGATTAATAGTGATGTTGTGCTTTTGGACACTGTCCTCAGGCTCCAGCTTTATGTTGTATGTTGATCGTATTAAAACAAAGAAAACAATCTGAAGTTGTTGTTTTTAAGTTATATATACCATGATTTTTCCGGTCCGGCCCACTTGGGAATAGATTTTCCTCCATGTGGCCCCTGAGCTAAAATGAGTTTGACACCCCTGGTTTAGAAGCTTCTGATAGGCTAATTGACATCATTTGAGTCAACTGGAAGTCCCTCTTTGCTTGACATCATGGGAAAATCAAAAGAAATCAGCCAAGATCTCCGAAAAATAATTGTAGACCTCCACAAGTCTGGTTCATCCTTGGGAGCAATTTCCAAACGCCTGAAGGTACCACGTTCATCTGTACAAACAATAGTACTAAGTATAAACACCATAGGACCACGCAGCCGTCATATCGCTCAGGAAGGAGACGCGTTCTGTCTCCTAGAGATTAACCGACTTTGGTGCGAAAAGTGCAAATCAATCCCAAAACAACAGCAAAGGACCTTGTGAAGATGCTTAAGGAAACGGGTATAAAAGTATATATATCCACAGTAAAACGAGTCCTATATCAACATAATCTGAAAGGCCACTCAGCAAGGAAGAAGCTACTGCTCCAAAACCACCATAAAAAAGCCAGACTACGGTTTGCAACTCCACATGGGGACAAAGATCGTATTTTTTGGAGAAATGACCTCTGGTCTGATGAAACAAAAATAGAACTGTTTGGCCATAATGACCATCGTTTTGTTTGGAGGAAAAAGGTGCAGGCTTGCAAGCCGAAGAACACCATCCCAACCGTGAAGCACGGGGGTGGCAGCATCATGCTGTGGGTTGCTTTGCTGCAGGAGGGACTGGTGCACTTCACAAAATAGATGGCATCATGAGGAAGGAAAATTATGTGGATATATTGAAGCAACATCTCAAGACATCAGTCAGGAAGTTAAAGCTTGTTCAGAAATGGGTCTTCCAAACGGACAATGACCACAAGCATACTTCCAAAGTTGTGGCAAAATGGCTTAAGGACAACAAAGTCAAGGTATTGTAGTGGCCATCACAAAGCCCTGACCTCAATCCTATAGAAAATGTGTGGGCAGAACTGAAAAAGCATGTGCGAGCAAGGAGGCCTACAAACCTGACTCAGTTACACCAGCTCTGTCAGGAGGAATGGGCCAAAATTCACCCAACTTATTGTGGGAAGCGTTTGGAAGGCTACCCGAAACGTTTGACCCAAGTTAAACAATTTAAAGGCAATGCTACCAAATACTAATTGAGTGTATGTAAACTTCTGACCCACTGGGAATGTGATGAAATAAATAAAAGCTGAAATAAATCATTCTCTCTACTATTATTCTGACATTTCACATTCTTAAAATAAAGTGGTGATCCTAACTGACCTAAGACAGGGAATTCTTACTAGGATTAAATGTCAGGAATTGTGAAAAACTGAGTTTAAATGTATTTGGCTAAGGTGTATGTAAACTTCCGACTTCAACTGTACATAGACATGGAATCACTGGTCACTTTAATAATGGAACACTAGTCACTTTAATAATGTTTACATACTGCTTTACTCATTTCATATGTATATACTGCATCCTACTGTATTTTAGTCAATGCCACTCCGACATTGCTCGTCCTAACATTTATATATTTCTTAATTCCATTATTTTACTTTTAGATTTGTATGTATTGTTGTGAATTGATAGATACTACTGCACTGTTGGAGCTAGGAACACAAGCATTGCGCTACACCCGCAATAACATCTGCTAAATATGTGTATATGACCAATACCATTTGATTTGATTTGATTTGAGATACTGCTACCTGACAGATAGCTAAAGGATGGAGCTAAACTGGCTGTGGTAGCTACTAGCTAGCTAGCTAGTTCATTCACTTCAGACAGAACTTCAGTCGAGAGGGGATGAAACATTAGCTAACGTTACATGTCAGTTAGAATACTAGCTCAGCACTGGGAATATATATTTTTTTCTTCTGTTAAGTCAAACAGCAATTACCTTGCTAGCTAAATCAGTCAAATAAAGAGTAGCCAGTTTCTGCTCTGCTTGCTTTTACAACTCTGAGAAAAGGCACAACACACACAGACAACAGCTACCTCTGTTCGCACCCTCTGTGGTGTCGGCACGGTCCTAAATCCAGCTGTCTGAAACCACCAAACAGCCTACCCGACCGCTCTGAGGCATCCGCATGGTCCTAAAGCACACCGATGCCTCTTTTTGTAATGCAATGATAAAACTGGGGGGGACAAAAATACAATTTCAGAATGTGTGTGGGGGGGTCATGCCCCTGTATTGGGCTATATACAGTGAGGGGGGAAAGTATTTGATCCCCTGCTGATTTTGTACGTTTGCCCACTGACCAAGACATAATCAGTGTATAATTTTAATGGTAGGTTTATTTGAACAGTGAAATCCAGAAAAACGCATGTCAAAAATGTTATAAATTGATTTGCATTTTAATGAGGGAAATACGTATTTGACCCCTCTGCAAAACATGACTCAGTACTTGGTGGCAAAACCCTTGTTGGCAATCACAGAGGTCAGACGTTTCTTGTAGTTGGCCACCAGGTTTGCACACATCTCAGGAGGGATGTTGTCCCACTCCTCTTTGCAGATCTTCTCCAAGTCATTAAGGTTTTGAGGCTGACGTTTGGCAACTCGAACCTTCAGCTCCCTCCACAGATTGTCTATGGGATTAAGGTCTGGAGACTGGCTAGGCCACTCCGGGACCTTAATGTGCATCTTCTTGAGCCACTCCTTTGTTGCCTTGGCCGTGTGTTTTGGGTCACTGTCATGCTGGAATACCCATCCATGACCCATTTTCAATGCCCTGGCTGAGGGAAGGAGGTTCTCACCCAAGATTTGACGGTACATGGCCCCGTCCATCGTCCCTTTGATGCGGTGAAGTTGTCCTGTCCCCTTAGCAGAAAAACACCCCCAAAGCATAATGTTTCCACCTCCATGTTTGACAGTGGGGATGGTGTTCTTGGGGTCATAGGCAGCATTCCTCCTCCTCCAATCACAGCGAGTTGAGTTGATGCCAAAGAGCTTGATTTTGGTCTCATCTGACCACAACACTTTCACCCAGTTCTCCTCTGAATCATTCAGATGTTCATTGGCAAACTTCAGACGGGCCTGTATATGTGCTTTCTTGAGCAGGGGGACCTTGCTTGCGCTGCAGGATTTCAGTCCTTCACAGCGTAGTGTGTTACCAATTGTTTTCTTGGTGACTATGGTCCCAGATGCCTTGAGATCATTGACAAGATCTTCCCGTGTAGTTCTGGGCTGATTTCTCACCGTTCTCATGATCATTGCAACTCCACGAGGTGAGATCTTGCATGGAGCCCCAGGCCGAGGGAGATTGACAGTTATTTTGTGTTTCTTCCATTTGCGAATAATCGCACCAACTGTTGTCACCTTCTCACCAAGCTGCTTGGCAATGGTCTTGTAGCCCATTCCAGCCTTGTGTAGGTCTACAATCTTGTCCCTGACATCCTTGGAGAGCTCTTTGGTCTTAGCCATGGTGGAGAGTTTGGAATCTGATTGATTGCTTGCTCCTGTGGACAGGCGTCTTTTATACAGGTAACAAGCTGAGATTAGGAGCACTCCCTAATCTCAGCTCGTTACCTGTATAAAAGACACCTGGGAGCCAGAAATCTTTCTGATTGAGAGGGGGTCAAATACTTATTTCCCTCATTAAAATGCAAATCAATTCATAACATTTTTTACATGCATTTTTCTTGATATTTTTTTTTTTGTTATTCTGTCTCTCACTGTTCAAATAAACCTACCATTAAAATTATAGACTGATTATTTCTTTGTCATTGGGCAAAGGTACAAAATCAGCAGGGGATCAAATACTTTTTTCCCTCACTGTATCAATCTAGAACAGGATTATCTATTTTGGATGTCATTTGAATGGAGTTAATGGAGAGAGAGAAAGACTGTGAGAGTGCTCGTACATGCACTGATTTAAAACAACGATAGGCTGTTTTAAAACCCTGCAGCTGCAAAAAAAATTTTTTTACAATCTTTACAATTAAAAAACAAGGGACCCCCGAAACCCAGATGGAGATAGGTAAATTAGACGAGCAAAAAGTGTTACCATGATGAGATAATAGGTCTACATGCATTGTGAACTGCACTCCATACTGAGATGGGCTATCTGTCCCCACCCTGAGCGTTGATTAATCATGCAGATGCTGTAGAGAAGCCAGATTTAGACATCACAGATAATTTAACAGTTCCATTTCACGCCATGCTGTTCATATAAATAATTTATTATAATTTACCGGTTTATCGCAGCTATTTATCCCGGGAAAAGGGAGTGGTTTCGGGTGGTAAATCGGTAAATCTCGATAACCGGGTTCCCGGTATTCAACCCTACCTTATGTGCTTGGGTGCATAGGAGTGTTTTGACCGGCTGCTGGGCTCACCCTGGTTGGAAGGAGTCGGACACACTGACACACATCTGGCTCTCATTGGCACTCAGCTCCATCACTGGCAACAGCATTTGATAAGTGACTACAATTGTCATTATAGCCTTTGCCCCATTGCAACCTTAAACTCAGAGGCATGTATAGTTTATAGTTATCTCTATATCTTTGCCTTGATGACAGCTTTGCACACTCTTGGCATTCTCTTAACCAGCTTCAACCAACAGTCTTGAAGGAGTTCCCATATATGCTGAGCACTTGCTTTTCCTTCACTCTGCAGTCCAACTCATCCCAAACCATCTTAATTGGGTTGAGGCCGGGTGATTGTGGAGGCCAGGTCATCTGATGCAGCACTCCATCACTATGCTTCTTGGTCAAATAGCCCTTACACAGCCTGGAGGCGTGTTAGGTCATTGTCCTGTTGAAAAACAAATTATGGTCCCACTAAGCGAAAACCAGATAGGATGGCGTATCGCTGCAGAATGCTGTGGTAGCCATGCTGGTTGAGTGTGCCTTGAATTCTAAATAAATCACAGACAGTGTCACCAGCAAAGCACCCGTACACCATCACACCTCTTCCTCCATGCTTCACAGTGGGAACCACACATGCGGAGATCATCCGTTCACCTACTCTGCGTCTCACAAAGACACAGTGGTTGGAACCAAAAATCTCCAATTTGGACTCATCAGACCAAAGGACAGATTTCCACCGGTCTAATGCCCATTGCTCGTGCTAGCTAATGTCATCTGTTGTTGCTGAGTTTTTCTTTACTACACCGTATTCAAAAGATTACCCAACTGGCTCTATGGCTGGTTCTGGAGCTGGATTTGTCATAAGCATTGATTTAGGGAAAACTTTGCCAGAGATTGAAACCACTGGCCTATCTTTGACTTCGCCATCTATTGTTATTTCCAGAGTTTCGGCATCATTCATAAATTGAGGCGGCAAATCCGCCGTAGAAATAGTTAGAAAGAATAAGATGAAACTCTGGTAAGATATATATTGAATAACTATTGAAAGAGAGCTGATATGCGTTTTTCTACATTGTAATGGACACCGAGCAACCTTTGGTAGGTACCCACTAAGCATTTATCGACAGCGTCGTCTTTTGGACACCTTTTTTGTATGTTTTTGGTGCAGTCCAGACTGGCCTTGATTTCAACATCCAAGGACGCTGATTTTTGGTCCGGTCTGGACAGGCCTTTAGTTGGCCCAAACATAGACGTCTATGTTAAGTTCAGATTTCGTCCGGTCTGGACGGGCCTTAATTTCAACGTTTACAGACGTCCGGACCGGACGATATTTGGCCCAAACATAGACGTCTATAATTAGTTCAGATTTGGACCGATCTGGACTGGACCATATTTGAAGCAATCATAGACATCTATTTTTCACAAGTTTGGACAGCACAGTACAACACAGTACAGTACAGTAGAGCACAGCATAGTACATTACATTACAGTACACAGTACAGTAAAGAAAAGTAGAGTATAGTACAGTACAGTGCAATACAATACAGTAGAGCATAGCAGAGTACAGTAAAGTAAAGTATAGTGTACTGTATTGTACCCTACTTTAATGTAATCTACTCTACTGAAATAAAATGTACTGTACTGTACCATACTTTACTGTATTATACTGTACTCTACTGAATAAAACTCTACTGTCCTGTACCGGTCCATACCATAATATGATTCGCTCAGATTTGGATCTGGTCTGCACCGACCAAATGTGTACTTGTTTGGAGGTGGTGCACATTAGAATAATACCCAACATGCTTTGCAAGTGTTTGTTTTTACATTTACATTTTGGACATTCAGCAGACACTCTTATCCAGAGCAACTTACAGTCACTGCATTCAATTAAGGTAGATAAACAACAACCTATCACAGTCATAAATCTGTTACTGAGAATGTTACTGAGAATGTTATTGTCTGTTATTGTCTGTTTATTCTGTAGGTTGGAACACTTTGAACATCATTGTTTTTGAAAAAGCTAGCATATGTGCATGTGACAGATGGGAGCAATAATACATATTCTGTTGCAATCTTCAGTTAGCTCCTCTTTCCTATATTAAGAGGCTTGAAAAATTATTATTGTGATATAATGCTTACTTCAATGAGAATATATGTGCAGTTGGAATTTGGCCTTAGAATCTGTAAATGACATATTTTCAACATCTGGAAAATAGGTATTTTTGATGTCCGGAAAATACGTATTTTCACCTTTTATTCGGCACCTAAAATGCACCTGACTTCAACGTCTGGAAAAAAACATATTCTCAACGTCCGGAAAATACATATTTTTGACATTCAGAAAATACGTATTTTCACCTTTCATTCAGCACCTGAAATGCATCTGACGTCTGGAAAATACATCTAAAATACGTAATTTTGATAAATGGGTAGGCTTCTGGCAGGTTTTTGCTGTGGTACAGCAAAGCCAATCAAGCCGTGCTCATGGTTCACACAGGGGAAGTGAAATGATAGGCTACAATGACTTTGCTCATGATCGTGGATGCTGCAAATGACATCACTATAAGTTCCTTGAAATTCCTTTCTCCTTTCTGCCTTTTCATTATCTGGATTGATACTTGAGCGTGGAGCGTGTAGTGAAGCAAAACTTTAGTGGTCAAAACAGTTAATCTTGGGGTAATGGGGGGAGCGGGTTTGCAAAATGCGATCATATCACGCAATTATACCATTTATAAAATGGTCAGATATATATACAGCACAGTACAGTATATATATATATATATATATATATATATATATATATATATATATATATATATATATATATATATATATTGTAATACAGACTAGCTAAAGAAATGACTGAAAATGTACAAATTATCTAATGAATTATGATAATATTCGGGTTACAAAAATGTGGAGGTGCAAATATTTAAGTTTCCACCCCTATTTCAATTTGCTCCATGGCTCAGGCAGCCAAGTGGACACAAGGCTGTTTGGCTCATCTCAGTCCTGAAGAGGAATACATTTGCAGCTGTCTCTGATTAATAAACAATGCCATGCTGGTGGGTGGTAACATTCAAATAAAACGCAGCCCTGAAACGAAACATAAGCTGAAAAAAATGTGAATGTCATATCATAGGAAAATACATCGCATTCACACGGATTTGCACGAAGTGGGCAGTTCGGATTTGTCAGTTCAAGCCCAAATATACACTACATGACCAAATGTATGTGGACACCAGCTCATCGAACATATCATTACAAAATCATGGGCATTAATATGGAGTTGGTCCCCCCTTTGCTGCTATAATAGCCACACTTCTGGGAAGGCTTTCCAATAGATGTAGGAACATTGCTGCGGGGACTTGCTTCCATTCAGCGACAAGAGCGTGAGTGAGGTTGGGCACTGATGTTGGGCGATTAGGCCTGGCTCACAGTCGGTGTTCCAATTCATCCAAAAGGTGTTAAATAGGGTTGAGATCAGGGCTCTGTGTAGGCCAGTCAAGTTCTTCCACACCGATCTCGACAACCCATTTCTGTATGGACATCACTTTGTGCACGGGGGCATTGTCATGCTGAAACAGGAAAGGGCCTTCCCCAAACTGTTGCCACAAAGTTGGAAGCACAGAATCGTCTAGAATGTCATTGTACAGTTGTGGTCAAAAGTTTTGAGAATGACACAAGTATTGGTCTTCACAAAGTTCGCTGCTTCAGTGTTATGAGATATTTTTGTCAGATGTTACTATGGTATACTGAAGTATAATTACAAGCATTCCATAAGTGTCAAAGGCTTTTATTGACAATTACATTAAGTTTATGCAAAGAGTCAATATTTGCAGTGTTGACCCTTCTTTTTCAAGACCTCTGCAATCTGCCCTGGCATGTTGTCAATTAACTTCTGGGCCACATCCTGACTGATGGCAGCCCATTCTTCCATAATCAATGCTTGGAATTTGTGCGTTTTTGTTTGTCTACCCGCCTCGACCACAAGTTCTCAATGAAATTAAGGTCTGGGGAGTTTCCTGGACATGGACCCAAAATGTCGATGTTTTGTTCCCCGAGCCACTTAGTTCTCACTTTTGCCTAATGGCAAGGTGCTCCATCATGCTGGAAAGGGCATTGTTCTTCACTAAACTGTTCTTGGATGGTTGGGAGAAGTTGCTCTCGGAGGATGTGTTGGTACCATTCTTTATTCATGGCTGTGTTCTTAGGCAAAATTGTGAGTGAGCCCACTCCTTTGGCTGAGAAGCAACTCCACACATGAATGGTCTCAGGATGCTTTACTGTTGGCATGACACAGGACTGATGGTAGCGCTCACCTTGTCTTCAAGGTGATTTCCAGATGTCCCAAACAATCGGAAAGGGGATTCATCAGAGAACATGACTTTACCCCAGTCCTCAGCAGTCCAATCCCTGTACCTTTTGCAGAATATCAGTCTGTCCCTGATGTTTTTCCTGGAGAGAAGTGGCTTCCTCGCTGCCCTTCTTGACATCAGGCCATCCTCCAAAAGTCTTCGCCTCACTGTGCGTGCAGATGCACTCACACCTGCCTGCTGCCATTCCTGAGCATTCCTCTGCACTGGTGGTGCCCCGATCCCGCAGCTGAATCAATTTTAGGAGACCGTCCTGGCGCTTGCTGGACTTTCTTGGGCGCCCTGACGCCTTCTTCACCACGATTGAACCTCTCTCCATGAAGTTCTTGATGATCCGAAAAATGGTTGATTTAGGTGCAATCTTACTAGCAGCAATATCCTTGCCTGTGAAGCCCTTTTTGTGCAAAGCAATGATGATGGCACGTGTTTCCTTGCAGGTAACCATGGTTAACAGAGGAAGAAGAATGATTTCAAGCACCACCCTCCTATTAAAGCTTCCAGTCTATTATTCTAACTCAATCAGCATGACAGAGTGATCTCCAGCCTTGTCCTCGTCAACACTCTCACCTGTGTTAACGAGAGAACCACTGACATGATGGCAGCTGGTCCTTTTGTGGCAGGGCTGAAATGCAGTGGAAATGTTTTTTGGGATTAAGTTCATTTTCATGGCAAAGAGAGACTTTGCAATTAATTGCAATTCATCTGATCACTCTTCATGACATTCTGGAGTATATGCAAATTGCCATCATCAAAACTGAAACAGCAGACTTTGTGAAAATTAGTATTTGTGTCATTCTCAAAACTTTTGACCTTTTGATATGCTGTAGCGCTAAGATTTCCCTTCACTGGAACTAAGAGGCCTAGCCCGTACCATGAAAAACAGCCCCAGACCATAATTCCTCCTCCACAAAACTTTACAGTTGGCACTATGCATTGGGGCAGGTAGCATTCTCCTGGCATCCGCCAAACCCAGATTAATCAGTCGGACTGCCAGATGGTGAAGCTTGACTCATCACTCCAGAGAACACGTTTCCACTGCTCCAGAGTCCAAGGGCGGCAAGCTTTACACCACTCCAGCCGACGCTTGGCATTGTGCATGTTGGTCGTGGGCTTGTGTGCGGCTGCTCGACCATGAAAACCCATTTCATGAAGATCCCGACGAACAGTTATTGTGCTGACGTTGCTTCCAGAGGCAGTTTGTAACTCGGTAGTGAGTGTTGCAACCGAGGACAGACGATTTTTACGGACTACGCACTTCAGCACTTGGCGGTCCAGCTCTGTTAACTTGTGTGGCATAACACTGAGCCATTGTTGCTCCTCGGCGTTTCCACTTCACAATAACAGCACTTACAGTTGACTGGGCAGCTCTAGCAGAACTGACTTGTTGGAAAGGTGCCATGTTGAAAGTCACTGAGCTCTTCAGTACACTATCAGCAACGGGTGTGGCTGAAATAGCCGAATCCACTAAATTTGAAGGATTGTCCACATACTTTTGCACATATAGTGTATCATACTTTGACTAAAGACTTAAATCGTTGTGCAACATCATGGGTAAACTCTGGCCATCGTCTTTCAGCTAGAAAAAATGGATTTACTGGTGTGGGTGTTTAATCACAGAATTAACAAGGTTATCTAACCTATGTATAGTCAATCAATAGCATTTACTGTAGCCCATAAAACCTACATTATACTGTATTTTTGTTTTGTTTTTATATATTTATTGTTTTACATTTGAATATAGAGTAGCCCAAACAACAAATAGTTAGACCTGCACGTCCCACATTTCGTTATTTTGTTGAATATGTTTGGTATAATGCAATAGGCCTACATAATGCACAGGTAGAAAGGCGTGCCCATCAGTTTAATTGCATGCGAAATAAATCCTCGAGATGAATTTTTATGAACTTTAGCCTAGTCATCATCCTGAACGGGTTTTTCTCTTCAGGGACAGACTGACATGGATTACACCAATAAGAGAGCCTCTGAATGAAAAGGAAATATAAAAAGAACCAATCACCGCAATCATGTGTAAATCTGGGGAGGTTCCTGATACTACCAGGACCTACAATCGAAACTCTGAACTCTGTTGATACGTGTGTGCCTGCAGTCACT
Source organism: Coregonus lavaretus (assembly GCF_964263955.1). Classification (NCBI taxonomy): domain Eukaryota; kingdom Metazoa; phylum Chordata; class Actinopteri; order Salmoniformes; family Salmonidae; genus Coregonus; species Coregonus lavaretus. The sequence continues at coordinate 27,536,152 of NC_140021.1, forward strand.
GCTTCGAATTATTTGATAGATTGTAACATACTTCTGTTCTGGATTCACATTCATATCAGATATATTTATTGAAAAGATAAATGGAGGATAAAGGCGAGAACGGACACGCTGTAAAATACTACCGACTGTCAGAAATCGAGGAACGGAATTCATTCAAGAGTACATGGATTATAATCAACCATAAAGTCTACGATGTCACCACATTTCTGGAGGAGGTGAGAAAATTGGGCTAAACGAATGGTTCATTTTATAGCCCATCAATTTTTACTTGATTTAGGCTGATCCATAATAGCCATCAACAGGTCAATTTTTCTCAGTAATCATCCATGGCAACATTTCATACCATTGTGTGCGAAGTCAATAAATACTTTTTAATTATGGAGGATAGGGAGATCAGCGCACGAACGTTGGAATTTTTATTTTATTTTTTATCTTAAACGCTTGATTTGTTACCCGAACTATAAACCTGGCCTCAAAGACTAGACGTAACACAGTAAACGTAAATCTGTTACATTCAAATTAGTATGATAGCCTATGTTATGTTTCTTATGGTTACATAAGGCAGAAGGTTACTTAACCCTGACCTAGTCCACAGTATTACAGTAGTAGATCAGAGGACAGCATGTAGTGTTAGGGTTTAACCCTGACCTAGTCCACAGTATTACAGTAGTAGATCAGAGGACAGCATGTCGAGTGTTAGGGTTTAACCCTGGCCTAGTCCACAGTATTACAGTAGTAGATCAGAGGACAGCATGTAGAGTGTTAGGGTTTAACTATAGTTTTTTGACACACCTGTGCATCACATGGTGATGTCATGTTGAACATTGAATAGCTCCCTGTGTGTTTATGCTAGAGACTTACCATTTATTGTAGTAGCTGCAGTGGCTGCAGTATAGAGCTCTTCACGGATGCACCTGTACCTGAATACCCGAGACCAGATCCGGGACCCGTCTGGGTCGGAGCTGATATGATTGTCACGGGTCTCGGGTATGTGTAATTTTAACTGACCCGTACAGATCTGAATGTGACTGCTGCAGTAGAGGGAGGGAGAGACATTGTATAATTTATGCTGCTATTCTTTGCTTTTCATGAGTGGCGCGTGTCGCTTGTTGTTGTAGAGGATCTACGGTCATAGAGCCTCCGTGTGTGGTAAAAGTTAGGGAATATCTCATCAATGGAGGAAGATGGAATTAAAATGATGGAATTAAAAGTTAAAGGAGAAGGATAGGCTACAACGACCAAGAGCCAACAGGTAGGCTGCTACTTTACATTCTGAATGGAGTTGTTGTTGTTTGTAACTGTGTTGGACAAGAAAGCGCATGCAGCCTCAATTAGCCTAGCTAGCTAGCTTAACTAGCTTCTCCTGGTTTGATGCAGTCAAGACGGGTACTACGTAATCATATTGGATGATAAATAACCTAGCTATGGCAGCTATTAGTCTATTATAGCGCGAGTCGGCTTGGTTGGTTGCTGTCTCTCATCTCTCCCTCCTCCCTGTTCCCGTGTCACTCGCACACAGCTCCGGTTTTAATAAAGTAGCTTAAAAATGGACTTTTCTGCTTCTTCTCTCACTCGAACTGGGTATAGTGAGTAGTGATGGGGGGAAAAAAACAATACAGATAGATATTGGGATATTATTTTTGTACCTGCATCAAAACTCCAGTATTTTTCCTTCGTAGCTTCTTCTCCATCTTCTTTTTAAATAGGGAGCTTTTTTTTTTCAGCACTTGTATTTCCATGACTGATCAAAACTTGTTTTCTCATGGCTCTCTCTTGGCTCTCTGCAGCAGACATATGGTGAGCAAGATGTTTGGAACATCGAATCGCAGTAAAATCACAGTATCGAATCGCAATAAATATAGAATTGTGAGAATTGCAATTAGGGATGGGCATTTGAACTTTTTTGACTGTTCGAATACCCGCATAATTTTTTTTAGAGTACTTGGCCTGCACTGGAAAAAAATATGTGCGCGTTTATCAATATGCCAACCGTGAGCAACAATGGCTTATTTATCATAACCATTACAGATATAGAATCCTAAATGCTGAATTGCCTCATATATTCAGTAATTTAAGATTCATTTATTGAAACAATATATATTATATTGTGGAAGACAATCTTTAAAAAGGTAGTAACCTCAGCAGTGTAGCACTTGCTTGTAGAAGCCTATGGCTGTGCAATGGCATAGCCTTGTTTTGTTGATTTAGCAGACAACTGTTATTTCCCATCCTTATCACAGTCAAAACACACCTATTTTATAGTAAACAACATGATGTAATATAACAGAATAAAATATAACAGAATAGTGCAAAGTGACGCATATCTTGCATCTGGAAGTTATTCTCAGAGTGCTAATTTGAAAGTGGCTCAATTTGGCGATTTTGAATGACACATTTTTCAGGGTTACAAACCAAAATCTATTATTTTCGATATACAGACGTTCAATTTAGTTTATTCTGCCTGTTCTTTGCAATTAAAAAAATGGATTAACAATTCCACTTTGAACACTGCATGGGGATGAATTATGGCCACGACATCTGTTTGGTGAGTAGGCCTATGCTTAATAATTCTGATGAAAATACGCTCTTTGTCGTTATCAAACTAATATTTTTGCGTATTTTCAGTGCAGAACCTGTCTATGTTTAGGGGGTTATAGCCTAGGCTAATCAATTCTAAATGACACTAATTTGCAAAGTAGGGGTCATCACTAGTTACCACAGCCACAAAGTCATAAACCCTGCCTATTTCTAAAATGTATTTTCTTAAAATCAGATTTTAAACCTAACCATAACCACACTTCTAACCACATGCCTAACCTTAAATTAAGGCCAAAAAGCAAATGTTTGTGTTCATTAATTTTTTACGATATGTGACCCGTTTCAGGAAACTAGGCGTATGTCGCGGGTCACTACTTCACAGGAGAGCCATTTGAACGTAAACTTTAAAAAAAAGTCTAAATGTGTTTTTTGGCAGAAATGCCTTCTCGAACATGTGAACTTTCATGTGCCTTAATAACAAACTTGTATGCCATCTTTAAATACGAATAAAACATTTAAATTACGAGCCTAGTTGGTTTAGCGAAAGAAAAAGACAGCAACCTTCCCACTAGCCATGATTGGCTGAGATAATGAGTGGGCTGGACATGCCGAGAGATGAGTTTGGATTGGTCTGCCATATAGCACGCTTCTGTCTATTTGAGCTGGTCAGTATGTCCTATTTCTGGAGGACTGAGTTTTGAAATCAGTGGAATTTGAGTATGATAGCTAAGGAGATGGAGAAAACACCTCCGGATTACATCTTCAAGCTAAGGGCAACCATGGCATCCGACAGGAGACTCATCTATCCATGAATTATGTATATGGGTAAGATAGTCTAGCTAGCTACATTTTCAGATATTACACGTTTCAAGTTTTGACAGAAAGAGCCATTTGCTTGAGCCTAATGTTAGCTAGCTAACATTGAACCTGGTTGGTTAGCTACCTGCAGATTCATGCAGGGTAGTAATGTCATGAGTTGTGATTATGGTTCATTGTTTACTTAGCTAGCTAGCTACATGTCTTAACAAAAGACTTCACTATGCAAGTAACCATTTCGGGTGCATTCGTAAATTCAGTCTGGCCATCTACTCCGATTTCAGAGCACTCTCGTCTGAGTGTGCCAGAGCGAAGAATAACTGATGAATTTACGAACGCTCAACACCCGTTGAATACGGCCGGTGTCAGTAAACGTAGTTTAAAAAACATAATTAAGTTGTTGCCAGCAGCACAGTTGCAGTCACCAATGCTGTGGATAACATAACAGCCTAACCAGCTCTGCTAGGGCGAGTAATGTTCAGTGAGCTGTTCTGTCATTTGTGTCTGAAAGTAGCTAGCAAGTTAGCTTGGGTGCTTGACTTCTGTTGTTAGTACAGAACGCTCGGATTAACCCTTAAAGAGATAGGTGGGGCTAAAGCTTAAGAGGGTGTGAACGATGCTGAATGGGTGTAGACAAAGAAGGGCTCTCCAGTAGTAGTACCAAAAGATTCAAAGGTAATTTTCTCAAAATTGAGTTTACAAGTTTATCAACATTCAAAGCAAAATGACTTTCCCATTGTTCCTCAATTGTAGTGTATGATATACCATTTTGTAGCTCCGAGTCTCTACTTTTATCCAATGTAAAAAACACAAATGTCAAATTTTGCTACATAAGACCAATTTGTGCCGGTCGGTCACACATAGCCAATTTTGACTTTGTGGCTGTGGTAACTAGAGACAACCACAAAGTAGCATTTGCGGAAAATGACGCAATTATTCCAAAACTTCAGCTCATTGTTGGAACACATATTTCCGTACTTCAGTCAACCAGTCCATTTTGAATTTGTGACAAAATTGTAGTCATTTGGCAAGGGATGTAGCTTGTGTATCCCATCTGTTAGATATGACTCCCGAGTGGCGCAGTGGTCTAAGGCACTGCATCGCAGTGCTAGCTGTGCCACTAGAGATCCTGGTTCGAGTCCAGGCTCTGTCGCAGACTTCCGTGACCGGGAGACCCATGGGCGGCGCACAATTGGTCCAGTGTCGTCCAAGGTAGGGGAGGGTTTGGCCGGCAGGGATGTGGGTTCGTTTCCCACGGGGGGCCAGTATAAAAATTAAATAAAAATATCAACAACAAAAAAAATAACATGTATGCATTCACTAACTGTAAGTCGCTCTGGATAAGAGCGTCTGCTAAATGACTAAAATGTAAATGTCAATGTTTTTATAGGCATTTATTTCTGTAGGCACACTCAACACGCGTGTGTAGAGGGAGCGGTCGGAACGCAATTGAGTGAGCCACAGAGGGGAAAGGGGATTTATGGAGCAGAACTGTGTGATGCTTGGCTTCTTTTTAGTTGTGTCCTGCAAATGCACATGTATAAATGGAACGATAGAGTCAAAGCAAATTAACGTTGTCTTCAAGATACAATTTCAACCAAATAGTTTTATAATATTTAAAAAATATATGATCTCTGGTCAATGATCGAGTTTTGACGTCAGTTCGATTACTCATGCCTATCCATAATCGCAATACATATCATATTGGCACCTAAGTATCATGATAATATCGTATTGTGAGATCCCTGGCAATTCCCAGCCCTAAAAGTGAGTGATCATAACCATCACCAATGTCGTTTTCTCTCCTGGGTTTCTTTGCACTTTGGATAGACCTAGCTTATTGTTATTATAATGTGGCCTATTGACAATTAGATAAGGCCAGATAAAATAGTATACAAATTAGACGAGTAAAGCTAGCTATCTGATCCGTCCTCTGAAAGACTGGGTTCAGTCGAGGACACTGAATATCCCCAACAGCTGGCAAGTCACACTTGTCCTGGTTACAGATTAATTTACCCTTTGGATCAGACAGTACAGGGTAGGTAGCTCAGAGGTGAGGAAGGCAGACCAGTAGGCAGAAGGTCGCTGGTTAAAGTCCTATGCTGGGTGATGAAAAGTGGGAACTGAACTGGCAATTGGAAGGCTTCTGGTTTCAGACCATATCCCATATCCACTACTGTGTTGCCCTTGAGCAAGAAACATAACCCTTAACTTCTCCAGGGCTTCTCCAGCGCTATGCTGTTGCTGACTATGTGTTCCCCCAAAATATGTTCTGTATGTTTCTGGGGATTGGGAGCAGAGCAGTGAAGAGAGATGAAGAGCAATGAAGTACTATTCTATTCTACATTGTTCAATTTGAGTAGGGTAAATAGTAGCGTTCAGTTGGGTTTCATGAGGCTACCTTACACAAGAGTTTATAGTGACATTTTAGGGATTTCTTATTTAGGCCAATAACACTCAATAGGTCAAGCATGATAATTCTTACTGTTCCATCGGGTTCAACCTGTTGTGTACAGTCTCCAAATGTAGGTGTGAGTTCAATACCTTTTCACAAGTTTCTATAATGTTATGCAAAAAAAGCTATACTTATGTGTCTTGAATAACGTGTGTAACTAGCAGAATAGGTTTTGCTGAAAGATGATTGTTAAATATGATTTAAACTTGGATAGTTTACTAAAATTACAAATGTACCTAATCTTGTGGATACCTAGTCCAGTGGTTCCCATACTTTTTTTACTCCGCCAACAAGAAGGGTGTGAACAGTTTGTCTCATGAACAGTGCTTGTGCCCATAGAAGTAGATGTGGCACGGGCATGGAATCTTTCCCAATGCTGGAAGGGGGGCTTGAGTGAAAAAGTTTGGGAACCCCTGCCCTAGTCTATGAACACAGAGAACCAGTGATCCAAGATGTGATTTTGTCTATTTAGCTACAGCTTAGCATTAAGGTTTCAGGTAAAACAATGGGATGGACTCCTAGAATGCATTTAATAAGCCTAAATTGTATAAAAACAACTACTGTGACATGTATAATACAGCACCCAGGTGGAGAGGAGGTCTTGAGAGAGCAGGCTGGCGGCGACGCCACAGAGAGCTTTGAAGATGTCGGACACTCATCAGATGCCAGGGAGATGGCTGCCAACATGGTCATTGGAGAACTACATCCAGTAAGCACTTATCCAGTACCTTAAACCTATCTTTTTAAAGGCTTTATGAACATTTTGCCTCTGGGGGTGCTCTTGAGCCAAAAGGGGTCCGTCCCCTAAATCATCAGAAATATTGTCCAGAAATGACCTCATTGGACAGAAAGAGGTATACCCAGTGATGTAGTAGTAAAAATAAATAGGTGGGTAAGCGCTAATCGGCGTTCCCGGTGAGTAAAGTAATGCTCCCTAAACTTTCAATGCATTTTTCCACTAAAGGTGGGTAAACGATTGAGCAAAATAAAAATGGTGCGTAGCTCACGTTTTACGTACATTTACCCTCCACTACACCACTGGGTACACCTTCCCACACCCATGAGCAAAAGCAAACATTGTTTGCCTGAAAGATTTGTGGTTTCATCAAACTGTCATGAGATTTAAAAAAAAATTGTAATATTATATCATTTATGAACCGTACAGCCAATATTCCACCCAACATTTGATGTAAACCATCGATAATACACTCACCGGACAGTTTACATGGGCCGTGGCTTGCTATATAAAGCAGGTAGACAGGCATCGAGGCATTCAGTTACTGTTAGATTGATCTTTAGAATGGGGAAAAATGAGTGACCTAAGCGAATTTGAGCGTGGTATGTCGTTATTGCCAGGTGCGCCGGATCCAGTATCTCAGAAACGGCTGCCCTCCTGGGCTTTTCACGCACCATTCTAGGGTTTACCGAGAATAGTGTGACAAACAAAAAACATCCAGTCAGTGGCAGTCCTGTGGGCAAAAACATGAGAGAGGTCGAAGAAGAATGGCAACAATCGTGCACGCTAACAGGCAAGCCACAAACAGGAAAATAATGGCGCAGTACAACAGTGGTTTGCAGAACGGCATCTCGGAACGCACAACTTGTCGGTCCTTGTCATGGATGGGCTATTGCAGCAGACGACCACACTGGGTTGGACTTCTATCAGCTAAAAACAAGAAGAAGTGGCTCCAGTGGGCACACGATCACCAACACTGGACAATAGAGGAGTGGCAAAACATTGAGATGTAATGGGCTGTTCGCAGCATGAATGTACCGCTGTCCAATCTGCAGCAACTGCATGATGCCATCGCGTCAGCATGGACCAACATTTCCAACAACTTGTAGAATCAATGCCCCGAACAATTCAGGCTGTTCTGGAGGGAAAGGGGTTCCGACCCAGTACTGGATGGGTGTACCTAATAAACTGTATCTATGATGTAAACAATCAGCAACTAAGCTTCCTTTCTGGATCTCTAACAATGGCTAATGCCGGGAGATTCTTCCTGTAAGGAGGGGTGGTGGGTCTTCCTAGTGATATTGGTACATCCATTTGAATTCAATTACATTTTGACAGCATCCCTTTGATTTAAACATAACTTCTATACATATTAACTTTTTGAACCTGAGGGCCAAAACATTCAGGAGAAAAGTGCTCAAAGTTGACCTGTTTTGCATACCCCACCCAACCAGCTCTCACAGTTTCACTTCAGAATCCCTGTTCATAACCAAAACCTACTTGAAGGTAAGAGCGCTCACTGTTGCCCCTAGTGGCCGGTTTCCATGTCATCTCTCAACGTCCTCAGACAAGGACGGACGTCGAATACTGACTTGTATCATGGGTGACCTGGCTGACCCCACCATGAGACAGCCATGTTTTCATCGCTGGAAAAGATAAACAGTTGACTTTGATATAATTTTAAAAGCTTACAAACAGGGTTGTCAAACAATTTGAAATTATCTTGGAGAAAAAAAAGGTTTTAATAAAAATGATCTAAAAATGCCTAAACTCTGAATTTTTTCATATTTGCTTATGTTGTAGCTTAGACCCTACTTTACATCATCTGAGGTTTTTATATTTTACCCCCCATCAGTTGAGACAACATGCTTTTGAGTACAGGGTGGGTGTCATTTTAATCATAGAAATAGAACTCATAGAATGGAACTATCCCTTCAGACCACTGCAATTAAGCTGGTACACCATATATGTTTTTGTATTTTTATTATTATTTGTACTTTTACCCCTTTTTTCTCCCCAATTTCATGATATCCAATTGGTAGTTACAGTCTTGTCCCATCGCTGCAACTCCCCTACGGACTCGGGAGAGGCGAAGGTCGAGAGCCGGGCTGCTTCTTGACACACTTCTCGCTTAACCCGGAAGCCAGCTGCACCAATGTGTCAGAGGAAACACCGTCCAGCTGGCGACCGAAGTCAGCTTGCAGGCGCCCGGCCCGCCACAAGCAGTCGCTAGAGCACGATGGGATAAGGAAATCCTGGCCGGCCAAACCCTCCCCTACGTATTGGATCACAAAAAAATAAAACTTTTACATTACCGTGTAGTTTACCAATAAAATGGTCTGATGGTGATGTGGATATACAGGGTATAATGAAATGATCTCACTCCAATAAATGTTAATAGAAAGTTTGCAAAAATAGATAAGATCTTGCTACCATGGAAAGGTAAATACCTGTCTTTGTGGAAAAAATCACCCTGATTAACTCTTTAGTAATATCCCAGTTTACCTATTTGCTTATGGTCTTGCCTATACCTAGCGAACAGTTTTTTTTAATTATATGAGAAAAAAACTATTCAATTTCATTTGGAACGGCAAGCCAGACAAAATTAAACGGGCCTATTTATATAATGAATATGGAGGGCAGAAATAGTTAAATATTAAAGCATTAGACCTCTCACTAAAGGCGTCAGTCATACAAAAGTTATACTTAAAACTGAACTGGTTCTCTAGCAAATTAGTAAGAATGTCTCACCCTATGATCACAAATGGCCTTTTTCCCTTTATTCAGATTACAACCTCTCACTTTCAGTTTTTTGAAAAGGAAATAATCTCCCAAATATCACTATTTCTAAAACAAGTCATAGAAAGTTGGTTGCAATTTCAATTTCATCCACCAGAAACGACAGAACAAATAATACAACAAATATTGTGGTTAAACTCAAATATACTAATTGATTTGAAAAAATAAGGGGAAAAAAGTACAATCTTCGTAAATGATATCATAGGGAGGACTGGTGGCGTTTTGTCACAAATGCAGCTAACAAAAACATATGTCTGCTCTACCCAAAATTACAACCAACTAATTGCAGCATTACCACAAAAATGGAAGAGGAAATTGGAAGGGGGGAAAAGTAAGGAACTTGTCTGTCGGCCCTGCATTAAAGACCATAATTGGTTAAAGAAAATTGTGATTAAAAAAATGTTTTATACCGGAATCATTAGATCATTTTGTTTTGGTACTGTCCATATGTAGCTTGTTTTTGGTCACAGGTCCAAGAATGGCTGAATAATTTTTGTGACACATCACAGCACAGTTGAAACATACAGTGGGGAGAACAAGTATTTGATACACAGCCGATTTTGCAGGTTTTCCTACTTACAAAGCATGTAGAGGTCTGTAATTTTTATCATAGGTACACTTCAACTGTGAGAGACGGAATCTAAAACAAAAATTCAGAAAATCACATTGTATGATTTTTAAGTAATTAATTTGCATGTTATTGCATGACATAAGTATTTGATCACCTACCAATCAGTAAGAATTCCGGCTCTCACAGACCTCTCACCTCCTGTTCTCCACTCATTACCTGTATTAACTGCACCTGTTTGAACTTGTTACCTGTATAAAAGACACCTGTCCACAGAAGCAATCAATCAATCAGATTCCAAACTCTCCAACCATGGCCAAGACCAAAGAGCTCTCCAAGGATGTCAGGGACAAGATTGTAGACCTACACAAGGCTGGAATGGGCTACAAGACCATCGCCAAGCAGCTTGGTGAGAAGGTGACAACAGTTGGTGCGATTATTCGCAAATGGAAGAAACACAAAATAACTGTCAATCTCCCTCGGCCTGGGGCTCCATGCAAGATCTCACCTCGTGGAGTTGCAATGATCATGGGAACGGTGAGGAATCAGCCCAGAACTACACGGGAGGATCTTGTCAATGATCTCAAGGCAGCTGGGACCATAGTCACCAAGAAAACAATTGGTAACACACTACGCCGTGAAGGACTGAAATCCTGCAGCGCCCGCAAGGTCCCCCTGCTCAAGAAAGCACATATACAGGGCCGTCTGAAGTTTGCCAATGAACATCTGAATGATTCAGAGAAGAACTGGGTGAAAGTGTTGTGGTCAGATGAGACCAAAATGGAGCTCTTTGGCATCAACTCAACTCGCCGTTTTGGAGGAGGAGGAATGCTGCCTATGACCCCAAGAACACCATCCCCACTGTCAAACATGGAGGTGGAAACATTATGCTTTGGGGGTATTTTTCTGCTAAGGGGACAGGACAACTTCACCGCATCAAAGGGATGATGGACGGGGCCATGTACCGTCAAATCTTGGGTGAGAACCTCCTTCTCTCAGCCAGGGCATTGAAAATGGGTCGTGGATGGGTATTCCAGCATGACAATGACCCAAAACACACGGCCAAGGCAACAAAGGAGTGGCTCAAGAAGAAGCACATTAAGGTCCTGGAGTGGCCTAGCCAGTCTCCAGACCTTAATCCCATAGAAAATCTGTGGAGGGAGCTGAAGGTTTGAGTTGCCAAACGTCAGCCTCGAAACCTTAATGACTTGGAGAAGATCTGCAAAGAGGAGTGGAACAAAATCCCTCCTGAGATGTGTGCAAACCTGGTGGCCAACTACCAGAAACGTCTGACCTCTGTGATTGCCATCAAGGGTTTTGACACCAAGTACTAAGTAATGTTTTGCAGAGGGGTCAAATACTTATTTCCCTCATTAAAATGCAAATCAAATCTGCATTTTTGACATGCGTTTTTCTGGATTTTTGTTGTTGTTATTCTGTCTCTCACTGTTCAAATAAACCTACCATTAAAATTATAGACTGATCATGTCTTTGTCAGTGGGCAAACGTACAAAATCAGCAGGGGATCAAATACTTTTCTCGTGTGTGTGTGTGTGTGTGTGTGTGTGTGTGTGTGTGTGTGTGTGTGTGTGTGAGTATATTACTGAGTAAACACTAAACAGAAACAAAAAAGACAAAGTCGTGCTGGTCCTTCTGGGGGATTGGAAGTGATGCAGACCATTACATTGATGGAAGCTACAATTTATCTGCAATATTAAAGCCTCATGGGTCTCCCGGTCATGGCCTGCTGTGACACATTCTGGGATCGAACCTGGGTCTATAGTGACACCATTTCAATTTTTTATTGAATTCAAATTTAAACTTGTAATTACTACCACAAAGATGGCTGCCGGTCCATCCACTGTCGAATGTCAACTTAAATGGTAATGTATATTCTATTATCTATATTTCTATGATTTCAATAGGTTTCGTATGGAGGATTGACAGTATAATTTAAAACAGATATTCTCATTCAAGTCAATATTCTCTGATGTGTGGACCTCCAACCATCTTTTTGGTACCATTTGAAAGTCGAAATTAAAATGTTACCTCCATTGACACCCACCTTGCATTCAAGAGTATGTTGTGTCTCAACCGATGGCAGGCACAACACAAAAACTTCAGATATTGTCAAATAGGCTGTAAACTACAACATATGAACGCGTTTCTAGATAATTTACGCTTTAAGGTTAAAAAATTACCAATTTTATTTAAAAAAAATCACAAAATTATTAAATAGTTTGACCATCCTGTTTGTAAGCTTTTAAATTATGTCAATCTCAACCGTTTGTTTATCTTTTCCAGTGATTAAGACATTGATGTCTTATGGTATGCAAAATAGGGAAACTTTAAGCACTTATATTTCTTGAATGTTGGCCAATATGTATGGAAGGTTTCGTTCAAATATAAAATGGGAGCTGTCAAAAAGTGATTGAATTCAAATGGATTTACCCTGTTACAGTATCCCAAAACCCCATGATGTGGCGTTATTTGGTCATGGGGACGAGAGGTATGTTTAGGGTACTACAGTTTAAATGCTCTAATTTGATGCTCTCTCTCTCTCTCTCTCTCTCTCTCTCTCTTCTCTCTTCTCTCTTCTCTCCTCTCTCTCTCTCTCCCCCCTCCTTCTTCTATCTCCTTCACTCTCTCGTGTAGGATGACCGGCCGAAGATTGACAAACCTTCAGTAAGTAAAACAAATGAATGTGGATATCAGGCAACTGTATCTCAAATGTGAAAATGTACGCTACTCATATTCCAGCACACATAGTATGTTTTTGCTCCAACATTAATGAAAGTCACCAACGTTTCGACAGCATGCTGCCTTAATCAAGATTTATTTTCTAAACACTGCAGTTTACATGTACAGCACATCTGACACATTCACACTGCATCATAAAGATAGGCCTACTCAAAGATATGGAGACAAACATGTCAATATTTGTGGTGGCCTCACAGAGTTTCCTTTTCTTACAGGAACCAATCAAGGAAACCTCAAGGTACGTAGGCACCCCTGATGCTTTTTTCAGTTTCGTGGTTTTATATAAGTTAGAATTCATTTTGCAAGTTTGCATCTGAATGAGTAATGGATGCTTCAGATGCTTGTTTGTGTTTATGTAAGGAAATGTGCTTCCTCATATATGTTTAGAATTCTATGGGAGGATTTTTCAAATGCAAGACAGTCCTGCAGTCTGCCCAAACCTATTGTTTAATCCAAAGTTTGAATCGCGTGCCATTGTCTTGCTATTCTTTAAAGTAAGAACTGAAGACACGCGCAATTGGTTGTCGAGGGGCAGACTAACGAAAAACCTACTGCCGATGTTCCCTTGAGCAAGGAACTTAAACCCCTAAACTGCTCATTGGGCACTGCACTGCGGTTGCCCTCTGCTCCAGCCTCTCCAACCTAATGTTTGTTTGTGTGTGTATACCAGAGGGGTTGGGTAAAAGCAGATGACAATTTACCGTCTGGTCAAATAAAGTATCTTATATTTATTCCAGTGATTTAATGGGGAACCAATATTGCTATTCTATGACATTAGGGTTTTATCATCTTTGTACCCTTTCAGCTGACGGTTTTACTGGTGTATTGTATCTGAGCTCTTGTTGTTCCTCTCTCCTCAACAGTTGGTGGACAAACTGGTTGTTCCCCGGTTTGGCTGCGGCTGTCGTCACGGTGATGTACCGCATGTACACGTCCGAGGAGAAGTAACTGCGCCATCCGTCCGTCACCCTTGCCAATCAAATGTCAATCAAAATAACTGGCTTCAGAATGACAGCTACAGAGCCTGCGTTTGATCTCCTGAGAAACCATTGCTGCCTTTTGGGATTTGTACAGCTCATATGCAGTACTACAGTACCCAGGATTCATGTAATGTTTTTCATCCAATCACTCAGAAGTATGTTAATGAAGGCTTATACATTAGTTGTTATTGTGTTAACCTTCTTTTTCAACTCCTGATTTACATATTGATATATACAGTCTTGTGAAAAAGTATGTATACCCCCTGGAAAGTTTGTTTTGTACATATTTGGACAGATGGATATGTAATCTTCACTTCAACACTATTGACAGATAAAGTTAACCTAATTTAACCAATGACACTGAAAGATTATACTTTGCAATCATTTATTCATCAAAAATCAACAGAAATGCAATTCCATAGTGCGGAAAAAATAAGTACACCCCTAGCTTCAATAGCTGGTGTTGCCCCCTTTGGCTGAAATAACTTCATGTAGTCGTTTCTTGTAACTGTCTATCAGTCTCTTACATCGACTGGGAGGAATTTTTGCCCAATCTTCTTTACAGTACTCCTTCAACTGTGTCATGTTCGAGGGCTTTCTTGCATGCACAGCCTGCTTCAAGTCCTCCCACAGCATTTTGACAGGATTGAGATCTGGGTTTGACTCGGCCATTCCATAACATTTCTTATTTTTGAGCCATTCTGTTGTAGCTTTGCTTGTGTGTTTTGGATCATTGTCCTGTTGCAAGATCCATGTTCGGTTCAGCTTCAGCTTTTTGACAGATGGCCTCGCATTCTCCTCAAGAATTCTCTGGTACATTATGGAATTCATGGTTGACTCAATGATGGCAAGTTGGCCTTGCCCTGAGGCAGCAAAGCAGCCCCAGACCACAATGCTACCGCCTCCATGCTTTACGGTTGGTATAAGGTTCTTCTGTTCAAAGGCAGTGTTTCGTTTTCGCCAAACATGGCGTCTTGCATTGCGGCCAAACAACTCCACCTTTGACTCATCTGCCCAGAGTACATTGTTCAGTTAGTTTTGGTCTTTACCCAGGTGTTGTCTGGCAAATGTCAGTCGTGTCTTGATTTTCTTTTTTGAGAACAGAGGCTTCTTTCTTTCTGACCTCCCATGTAGGCCAAGTTTGTGCACTCTCTTTCTGACAGTTAACTCATGCACTTTGACATTGATTGTGGCAAAAGAGGCCTGTAGATCCCTTGATGTTACCCTGGGGATCTTAGATACTTCTATGAGCATCTTTCGGTCAGCTCTTGGGCTGAATTTGGTAGATTGCCAGTGGTCTGGAATTTTCTCAATTTGTGACTCATTTCAGGAAACTAGCCGTATGTCACATGTCACTACTTCACAGGAGAGCCATTTGAACGTAAACTTTTGCAGAGAGATCGAGTTTCGAAATCAGTGGAATTAGAGTATGATAGCTAAGGAGATGGAGAAAAGACCTGTCTCCGGATTACATGTTGAAACTAAGGGCAACCATGACAGAGCGGGAGATGCGTCCATCCAAGATAATCTAGCTAGCTACGTTTTCAGATATTGCACGTTTCTAATTTTGTCAGAAAGTCGTTTTCATTTCAAGTTAAAGTGTACTGTTAGCTAGCTAGATGGTTGGCTCGCTAGGTAATGTTACGTGTATGATCTGTGTAGTAATATTATTCGTATATCAGAGCCATTTGCTTTTCTAGTTATAGCCTAATGTTAGCTAGTTAACATTGAACCTGGTTGGTTAGCTACCTGCAGATTCATGCAGGGTAGTAACGTCATAAATTGGGATTATGGTTCATTGTTTAGCTAGCTAGCTAGCTAGTAGCTACATGTCTTAACAAAAGACACTATGCAAGTAAACATTTCAATAGAATGTTCATGATGTCAATGCGACAACTGTTGATAGACGTAGCTGGTAAATTCGCTCTGGCTATCTACTCCGATTTCAGAGCACTCTCATCTGAGTGTAACTGAGAATAACTGACGAATTTACGAACGCTCAACACCCGTTGAATATGGCCGGTGTCAGTAAACGTTGGCAAAAAAGCATAATTAAATTGTTGCCAGCAGCACAGTTGCAGTCACCAACGCTCTGGATAACATAAAAACAGCTTAACCAGCTCTGCTAGGGCGAGTAAAATGGTCAGTGAGCTGTTCTGGAAGTAGCTAGCAAGCTAGCCAACGTTAGCCAATTAGCTTGGGTGCTTGACTGCTGTTGTTAGGAAGAATGCTCGGATCAACCCTGCTCCTCGGCCAGAGCGTCCAGTGTGCGCTCTGAACGCTCCGAGAGCGAAACGCTCTGAATTTACTAACGGACAATATGACAACGCTCTGAATTTACGGGCTGGGCTATAGCTTAAGAGGGTGTGAACAACGCTGAATGGGTGTAGACAAAGAAGACCTCTCCAATGGGTGTACCAAAACATTCAGAGGCGATTTTCTCAAAAGTGAGGTTACAAGTTTATCAACTTTCAAAGCAGAATTACTTTCTCATTGTTCCTCAACTGTATTGTATGATATAACGTTTTAATGCTCTGAGTCTCTACTTTCATTGAATAAAAAAAAACACTATTTCAAATTTTGCTACATAAGACCGAATCGAGCCGGTTGGTCACATTTGTAGATGATCCATCCGACAGTGGAATTATGTACTTCGAATTGCTTGGAAATGGATTTGTAACCCCTCACAGTCTCATGGGCATCAATAATGTTTCTTCTGAGGGCCTCGGAGAGGCCTTTTGATCTTGGCATGATGTGTTACCACACACCCATATGGTTAAGACCAAACCAGACCAAGTTTCTAGTCTTTATGGAAGGCTGGACCCTCCCAAGTTACTCTTTAATGATTTTCTAATCATTTGCACTTGTTTTGGTGAACCTGATTCAAATTTCTGCCATTTTATGTGATGGTAAAGGTAGGGGTGTACCAACTTTTTCCACAAAAGGAAATATGCAATTAAAATAAACAAAAATGCAAACATTTTCAAAGATTACATTTTTTGTGTGTGATTTGATAGATTGGGTTACCTTTATCAATGAATGTGGTTTGAATTTAGCTCAAATACTTAGGTTGGAGTCATTAAAACTCACATATTTCTTGTTAACAAACTATAGTTTTGGCAAGTTGGTTAGGACATCTACTTTGTGCATGACACAAGTAATTTTTCCAACAATTGTTTACAGACAGATTAAATTCACTTATAATTCACTGTATCACAATTCCAGTGGGTCTGAAGTTTACATACACTAAGTTGACTGTGCCTTTAAACAGCTTGGAAAATTCCAGAAAATGATGTCATGGCTTTAGAAGCTTCTGATAGGCTAATTGACATCATTTGAGTCAATTGGAGGTGTACCTGTGGATGTATTTCAAGGCCTACCTTCAAACTCAGTGCCTCTTTGCTTGACATCATGGGAAAATCTAAACAAATCAGTCAAGACCTCCGAAAAATAATTGTAGACCTCCACAAGTCTGGTTCATCCTTGGGAGCAATTTCCAAACGCCTGAAGGTACCACGTTCATCTGTACAAACAATAGTACGCAAGTATAAACACCATGGGACCACGCAGCTGTCATACCGCTCAGGAAGGAGACGCGTTCTGTCTCCTAGAGAAGAACGTACTTTGGTGCGAAAACTGCAAATCAATCCCAGAACAACAGCAAATGACCTTGTGAAGATGCTGGAGGAAACGGGTACAAAAGTATCTATATCCACAGTAAAACAAGTCCTATAGTCGACATAACCTGAAAGGCCAAAACTGCCATAAAAAACACAGACTACGGTTTGCAACTGCACATGGGGACAAAGATCGTACTTTTTGGAGAAATGTCCTCTGGTCTGATGAAAAAAAAATAGAACTGTTTGGCCATAATGACCATCGTTATGTTTGGAGGAAAAAGGGGGTTGCTTGCAAGCCGAAGAACACCATCCCAACCGTGAAGCACAGGGGTGGCAGCATCCTGCTGTGGGGGTGCTTTGCTGCAGGAGGGACTGGTGCGCTTCACAAAATAGATGGCATCATGAGGAAGGAAAATCATGTGGATATATTGAACAACATCTCAAGACATCGTCAGGAAGTTAAAGCTTGGTCGCAAATGGGTCTTCCAAATGGACAATGACCCCAAGCATACTTCCAAAGTTGTGGCAAAATGGCTTAAGGTCAACAAAGTCAAGATATTGGAGTGGCCATCACAAAGCCCTGACCTCAATCCTATAGAACATTTGTGGGCAGAACTGAAAAAGCGTGTGCGAACAAGGAGGCCTACAAACCTGACTCAGTTACACCAGCTCTGTCAGGAGGAATGGGCTAGAATTCACCCAACTTATTGTGGGAAGCTTGTGGAAGGCTACCCGAAATGTTTGACCCAAGTTAAACAATTTAAAGGCAATGCTACCAAACACTAATTGAGTGTATGTAAACTTCTGACCCACTGGGAATGTGATGAAAGAAATAAAAGCTGAAATAAATCATTCTCTCTACTATTATTCTGACATTTCACATTCTTAAAATAAAGTGGTGATCCTAACTGACCTAAGACAGGGAATTTTTACTAGGATTAAATGTCAGGAATTGTGAAAAACTGAGTTTAAATGTATTTGGCTAAGGTGTATGTAAACTTCTGACTTCAACTGTATATAGACCCCTTTCCAGGGGGTGTACTTACTTTTTCACATGACTGTATATATAAATAAAATACTTATTGACATATTGAGATATTTTACACAAATGTACATTCATGTATTGACAATATAAAATTGAAATATACAGTTAACTGCCTAAATAAAGGTAACCCCAACATAAGGTTTCTTAATAGGGCATTGGGCCAGCTCGAGCCAGAACAGCTAGTACTCTGTCTGGAACTCGAGGGATGCGACACCATTCTTCCACGAGAAATTCCATCATTTGGTGCTTTGTAGATGGTGGTGGAAACGCTGTCTCAGGCGCCGCTCCAGAATCTCCCATAAGTGTTCAATTGGGTTGAACTCTGAGGGGTATTCTATGAAGCAAGCTAGATCTACTCAGGGTTTTCTAAAGCTAACCAGCTTCAGTTAGCTTCACATTCCAGCTCAGGCTTCATCCGTACTATGATGGTGGATATTGCTCGTCCGCCTGCCTCTAACTCTAGCAGGCTTGTAACTGCGTATGCATGTCACACATGGCTAGTCGAATGCTAAACTCTTCATTGAGACAATGCTGAAACGTCAATCCATGGGCGAGTTAAAATCAAAGTGAAATATCGCAATCTTTGCAAGAGGGAGGGTATCTGATTTCATTGGTCCTCAACTCACAGCTCAGTCATTTCATTCAGGGTAAGTGGAGTTAACAGTGAGTTAGCCTTTACCGGAGCAGGTTAGTTCTGAAGGATTCGTTGCCATAGAAATGTACCTGGCTAAAAGGTGAACCACTTTCGTATGACCGGTTATCCCGAGTTGAACTCACAGTTGACCAAAGTTACCTCACTAACTCCTCAAATCTGCTTCGTAGGATACGCCTCTGGAGACTGAGATGGCTATGGCATATGGTTTACATCGTTTTCATGCTCATCGAACCATTGAGTGACCACTCGTGCCCTGTGGATGGGGGCATTGTCATCCAATGGCCTGCCCAGCATTTTTATACATAGAATTTGAATTGCTTAATTCACCCCGGAACCACACCTGTGTGGAAGCACCTGCTTTCAATATACTTTGTATCCCTCATTTACTCAAGTCTTTCCATTATTTTGCCAGTTACCTGTATATATTTCTATGTTATTGTCATATCACTATTACTCTAACATACTGTAACCCTGCAATTGAAACAGAACATGGCAGTTTAGGCTTATAAAAGCAGGCTATGATATCTTATATGTGCTTCACATCTTACCTTTGCATTTAACATATGCAAAACTGTGAACCCAATGGTCCCAAAACCCAGTATGCAAAACTGTTAACTTAATGGTCCCACATTTCTGGTGCCATGGGTGATTGACACCCATGGCACCAGAAATGTGGGACCATTAAGTTAACATAGACAGAGTAGGCCTCATGCTTGCACTGATTTTAAGTGACTACTGTGTAGAGACTCACGCTTTGGGAGCCAAGAGAGCTACAATTTAGTGGGGATTAAGTTGACCCCATATGACTTCCCTTGACCAGTACAATGTGTTTTTTTATGAAAGAAATCATGGTTGTCCCTGCTTTTAAACTGCTAGTGTGTGTTAGAAGGCTGGGGAACTCATCACTGAATGTTCTACAGTTGCTCAAATGTAATTGCACAGCTTCCATTTTTGTTGAATAAAATGATTCATAAAAAGTGTTGTATTACAGTAGTCTATTCGATCATATATCAACAATTAAGCTTTGGTCCACAGATAATCAGGTGGATATTAAACCATCAAAATAATGCTAATTAGTGCCATGCCTCTAACTTTATTATCATACTTTGATTGGGTATTAATTTCGCAAAATTCACCTTTGTGCAGGCCCATTATATAATTTGAAGTCTGTGGCCTTATAGAACAGTTATAGACCACCATCTAGTGGAAAAATAATTGCTGTGCTGAGAAAAGTTTTATTATAAATCAATATCAAATCAAATGTTTTTGGTCACATACACATATTTAGCAGACGTTATTGCGGGTGTAGCGAAATGCTTGTGTTCCTAGCTCCAACAGTGCAGTGGTATCTAACAATTCACAACAATAAACACAAATCTAAAAGTAAAAGACTGGAATTAGGAAATATGTAAATATTAGGACGAGCAATGTCAGAGTGGCATTGACTAAAATACAGTAGAATAGAATAAAGTATATACTGTGGGGAGAACAAGTATTTGATACACTGCCGATTTTGCAGGTTTTCCTACTTACAAAGAATGTAGAGGTCTGTAATCATAGGTACACTTCAACTGTGAGAGACGGAATAAAACAAAAATCCAGAAAATCACATTGTATGATTTTTAAGTAATTAATTTGCATTTTATTGCATGACATAAGTATTTGATCACCTACCAACCAGTAAGAATACTGGCTCTCACAGACCTGTTAGTTTTTCTTTAAGAAGCCCTCCTGTTCTCCACTCATTACCTATATTAACTGCACCTGTTTGAACTCGTTACCTGTATAAAAGACAGCTGTCCACACATTCAATCAAACAGACTCCAACCTCCACAATTGCCAAGACCCGAGAGCTGTGTAAGAACATCAGGGATAAAATTGTAGACCTGCACAAGGCTGGGATGGGCTACAGGACAATAGGCAAGCAGCTTGGTGAGAAGGCAACAACTGTTGGCGCAATTATTAGAAAATGGAAGAAGTTCAAGATGACGGTCAATCACCCTCAGTCTGGGGCTCCATGCAAGATCTCACCTCGTGGGGCATCAATGATCATGAGGAAGGTGAGGGATCAGCCCAGAACTACACGGCAGGACCTGGTTAATGACCTGAAGAGAGCTGGGACCACAGTCTCAAAGAAAACCATTAGTAACACACTACGCTGTCATGGATTAAAATCCTGCAGCGCACGCAAGGTCCCCCTGCTCAAGCCAGCGCATGTCCAGGCCCGTCTGAAGTTTGCCAATGACCATCTGGATGATCCAGAGGAGAAATGGGAGAAGGTAATGTGGTCTGATGAGCTAAAAATAGAGCTTTTTGGTCTAAACTCCACTCACTGTGTTTGGAGGAAGAAGAAGGATGAGTACAACCCCAAGAACACCATCCCAACCGTGAAGCATGGAGATGGAAACAACATTCTTTGGGGATGCTTTTCTGCAAAGGGGACAGGACGACTGCACCGTATTGAGTAAGAGCATTGAAGATGGGTCGTGGCTGGGTCTTCCAGCATGACAACGACCCGAAACACACAGCCAGGGCAACTAAGGAGTAGCTCCGTAAGAAGCATCTCAAGGTCCTGGAGTGGCCTAGCCAGTCTCCAGACCTGAACCCAATAGAAAATCTTTGGAGGGAGCTGAAAGTCCGTATTGCCCAGCGACAGCCCCGAAACCTGAAGGATCTGGAGAAGGTCTGTATGGAGGAGTGGGCCAAAATCCCTGCTGCAGTGTGTGCAAACCTGGTCAAGACCTACAGGAAACTTATGATCTCTGTAATTGCAAACAAAGGTTTCTGTACCAAATATTAAGTTCTGTTTTTCTGATGTATCAAATACTTATGTCATGCAATAAAATGCAAATTAATTACTTAAAAATCATACAATGTGATTTTCTGGATTACAGACCTCTACATGCTTTGTAAGTAGGAAAACCTGCAAAATCGGCAGTGTATCAAATACTTGTTCTCCCCACTGTACATATGAGGTGAGTAAAGCAGTATGTGTTCCATTATCAAAGTATGTTATAGAGCCCACATCAAGGATTCTGCATGTTATCAGGGAAGCTTAGGTTGTTTTGTTTCAGCATTGTCTCAAATGGCTTCTTTTTTAAAGTATTTTTTATTTTATTTTATTGAGATCGTGATAGCCCTAGGTTTGAATGAGGGGGAAACTTTTCACTTTCATTTTCTGGATGAAATATGACCCTAAGAAGCAAACATTAATCAACTTGATATTATCTACACAGAGATTAACAATATAGGCCATTTGATGACATGCGAGATATGACTATCTAGATGTTGTTGATGTTAACAGATATTACCACTTGCTTGAACAAATATGGTGAAAAATCCAACAAAGTGAACCAAATGTCGTGGCATGACGTACATGCAGAGGACCTCTATGGATTTTGTGAGAGGTTTTGTCTACAGTCGTGGTCAAAAGTTTTGAGAATGACACAAATACTTATTTTCACAAAGTCTGCTGCCTCAGTTTTGATGATGGCAATTTGCATATACTCCAGAATGTCATGAAGAGTGATCAGATGAATTGCAATTAATTAAGTTCAATAAAATGAACTTAATCCCAAAAAACATTTCCACTGCATTTCAGCCCTGCCACAAAAGGACCAGCTGCCATCATGTCAGTGATTCTCTCGTTAACACAGGTGAGAGTGTTGACGAGGACAAGGCTGGAGATCACGCTGTCATGCTGATTGAGTTAGAATAACAGACTGGAAACTTTAAAAGGATGGTGGTGCTTGAAATCATTGTTCTTCCTCTGTTAACCATGGTTACCTGCAAGGAAACACGTGCCGTCATCATTGCTTTGCACAAAAAGGGCTTCACAGGCAAGGATATTGCTGCTAGTAAGATTGCACCTAAATCAACCATTTATCGGATCATGAAGAACTTCAAGGAGAGAGGTTCAATTGTTGTGAAGAAGGCATCAGGGCGCCCAAGAAAGTCCAGCAAGCGCCAGGACCGTCTCCTAAAGTTGATTCAGCTGCGGGATCGGGGCACCACCAGTGCAGAGATTGCTCAGGAATGGCAGCAGACAGGTGTGAGTGCATCTGCACGCACAGTGAGGCGAAGACTTTTGGAGGATGGCCTGGTGTCAAGAAGGGCAGCAAAGAAGCCACTTCTCTCCAGGAAAAACATCAGGGACAGACTGATATTCTGCAAAAGGTACAGGGATTGGACTGTTAAGGACTGGGGTAAAGTCATTTTCTCTGATGAATCCCCTTTCCGATTTATTGGGGCATCCGGAAAACACCTTGTCCGGAGAAGACAAGGTGAGCGCTACCATCAGTCCTGTGTCATGCCAACAGTAAAGCATCCTGAGACCATTCATGTGTGGGGTTGCTTCTCAGCCAAGGGAGTGGGCTCACTCACATTTTTGCCTAAGAACACAGCCATGAATAAAGAATGGTACCAACACATCCTCCGAGAGCAACTTTTCCCAACCATCCAAGAACAGTTTGGTGATGACCAATGCCTTTTCCAGCATGATGGAGCACCTTGCCATAAGGCAAAAGTGATAACTAAGTGGCTCGGGGAACAAAACATCTACATTTTGGGTCCATGGCCAGGAAACTCCCCAGACCTTGTGGTCAATCCTCAAGAGGCGGGTGGACAAACAAAAACCCACAAATTCTGACAAACTCCAAGCATTGATTATGCAAGAATGGGCTGCCATCAGTCAGGATGTGGCCCGAAGTTAATTGACAGCATGCCAGTGCGTATTGCAGAGGTCTTGAAAAAGAAGGGTCAACACTGCAAATATTGACTCTTTGCATAAACTTAATGTAATTGTCAATAAAAGCCTTTGGCACTTATGGAATGCTTGTAATTATACTTCAGTATACCATAGTAACATCTGACAAAAACATCTCATAACACTGAAGCAGCGAACTTTGTGAAGACCAATACTTGTGTCATTCTCAAAACTTTTGATCACGACTGTACTGTGATGCAACTGGAACTACAGGAAGCTATCACTTATCAATGCAATTTTGTTGTTTTGATGGCTGAAATCACAGCAATGATCATTCATAATCAACAAAACAATTATAGGCCTATTTGATTGTGCTTATAAGGTAAATAGGTTATTTTCATATCAATGGTTTGAAAGGGTCTCGAATGTGGGTCTATTTATTTTCTGATGCAAAAATGGCCTACAGTATTATATTGTCATTAAACTATATGTAGATGTTGGCATAAAATATAAATTTGTTAATATTGAATAATGACAATTTTGATAATGAATAATTTGATGATTTGATAGATAGCCCAATACCCTAATGCCTCTGGCACACACTCCAGCATGCTGTGCAGGTCAGCTCTTTGTAAGTTTAGGAGATCTTATACGTTTTGTTCTATGAGATAATATCAGTCCGTTAACATGAACCTTTATGTGCTTTATGTGCATGTTTTGATTGGATAAATGCTTTAAAATTCACAAAATGTGTACAGGTGAGCTCTTTGTAAGCTTGAATAGAGCTCGCCAGCTTATAGTCCTAAAAACCATAAATGAGTTCTCTCTGGTTCGTTCAGCCATTCCTATGGGGGAAATGAATGAGGTTCTGGGAAATGCCGAAAATAAGGTCTGAGGTTAACACAGGCTTAGGAGATCTTATACGTTTTGTTCTATGATATAATATCAGTCAGTTAAGAAAACCTTGATGAATTAAGTATTTTACTGAAAAAAGTATTTAGTCAGCCACCAATTGTGCAGGTTATCCCACTTAAAAAGATGAGAGAGGCCTGTAATTTTCATCATAGGTACACGTCAACTATGACAGACAAAATGAGAAAAAAAAATCCAGAAAATCACATTGTAGGATTTTTAATGAATTTATTTGCAAATTATGGTGGAAAATAAGTATTTGGTCACCTACAAACAAGCAAGATTTCTGGCTCTCACAGACCTGTAACTTCTTCTTTAAGAGGCTCCTCTGTCCTCCACTCGTTACCTGTATTAATAGTACCTGTTTGAACTTGTTATCAGTATAAAAGACACCTGTCCACAACCTCAAACAGTCACACTCCAAACTCCACTATGGCCAAGACCAAAGAGCTGTCAAAGGACACCAGAAACAAAATTGTAGACCTGCACCAGGCTGGGAAGACTGAATCTGCAATTGGTAAGCAGCTTGGTTTGAAGAAATCAACTGTGGGAGCAATTATTAGGAAATGGAAGACGTACAAGACCACTGATAATCTCCCTCGATCTGGGGCTCCACGCAAGATCTCACCCCGTGGGGTCAAAATGATCACAAGAATGGTGAGCAAAAATCCCAGAACCACACGGGGGGACCTAGTGAATGACCTGCAGAGAGCTGGGACCAAAGTAACAAAGCCTACCATCAGTAACACACTACGCCGCCAGGGACTCAAAACCTGCAGTGCCAGACGTGTCACCCTGCTTAAGCCAGTACATGTCCAGGCCCGTCTGAAGTTTGCTAGAGGGCATTTGGATGATCCAGAAGAGGATTGGGAGAATGTCATATGGTCAGATGAAACCAAAATATAACTTTTTGGTAAAAACTCAACTCGTCGTGTTTGGAGGACAAATAATGCTGAGTTGCATCCAAAGAACACCATACCTACTGTGGAGCATGGGGGTGGAAACATCATGCTTTGGGGCTGTTTTTCTGCA
Organism: Coregonus lavaretus; assembly: GCF_964263955.1. NCBI lineage: Eukaryota > Metazoa > Chordata > Actinopteri > Salmoniformes > Salmonidae > Coregonus > Coregonus lavaretus. Next base: position 27,561,773 of record NC_140021.1, read on the forward strand.
AAGGGACCATGACGACTGATCCGTGTAAAGGAAAGAATGAATGGGGCCATGTATCGTGAGATTTTGAGTGAAAACCTCCTTCCATCAGCAAGGGCATTGAAGATGAAACGTGGCTGGGTCTTTCAGCATGACAATGATCCCAAACACACCGCCCGGGCAACGAAGGAGTGGCTTCGTAAGAAGCATTTCAAGGTCCTGGAGTGGCCTAGCCAGTCTCCAGATCTCAACCCCATAGAAAATCTTTGGAGGGAGTTGAAAGTCTGTGTTGCCCAGCGACAGCCCCAAAACATCACTGCTCTAGAGCAGATCTGCATGGAGGAATGGGCCAAAATACCAGCAACCGTGTGTGAAAACCTTGTGAAGACTTACAGAAAACGTTTGACCTGTGTCATTGCCAACAAAGGGTATATAACAAAGTATTGAGAAACTTTTGTTATTGACCAAATACTTATTTTCCACCATAATTTGTAAATAAATTCATTAAAAATCCTACAATGTGATTTTCTGGAGAAAAAAAATCTCATTTTGTCTGTCATAGTTGACGTGTACCTATGATGAAAATTACAGGCCTCTCTCATCTTTTTAAGTGGGAGAACTTGCACAATTGGTGGCTGACTAAATACTTTTTCCCCCCACTGTATGTGCTTGTTTTGATTGGATAAATGCACAAAAATTCACACAAAGTTACGTTAGCTGATGAAGATTATCTCATAGAACAAAAGCTATAAGATCTCCTAAACCTGTGTTACCACAAACCTTATTTTTCGGGGTTTATAAAAAAAAGACCAAAAACTCCATTAACTTCCCCATAGGCTTTGGCCAACAATCCATTGCAGAGTTACTGCCTACAAAAAACAATGGAATTGCCATGGAAATGTGTGGGTTAAAGGGCCATGGGGGAAAGATCCTGAGTCTCCTCATTGTCCCCCAGTAGAATTAGCCTACATTTAGGCAGTGGTGTAAAGTACTTAAGTAAAAATACTTTAAAGTACTACTTAAGTAGTTTTTTGGTGTATCTGTACTTTACTTTACTATTTATATTTTTGACTACTTTTACTTCACTACATTCCTAAAGAAAATAATTTACTTTTTACTCCATACATTTTCCCTTACACACAAATTCACACACGTATCAAGACAACATCCCTGGTCATCCCTACTGCCTCTGAACTGGCAGACTCAATAAACACACATGCTTTTTTTGTAAATTATGTCTGAGTGTTGGAGTGTGCCCCTGGCTTTCCATTTAAAATATATATATATGGCACCATCTGGTTTGCTTAATATAAGGAATTTGAAATTATTTGTACTTTTACTTTTGATACTTAAGTATATTTAAAACCAAAATACTTTTAGACTTTACTGAAGTAGTATTTTACTGGGTGACTTTCACTTTTACTTGAGTCATTTTCTATTAAAAGTATCTTTACTTTTACTCAACTATGACAACTGGGTACTTTTTCCACCGCTGCATTTAGGCTATTGTTTATATGTGTATTTCACACTATGTTGAGGTAAAAAACTGAGCATAATGCTTGTATGGATGTCAACCCCAACACGTTTATGTCATCCTTACCAATCAACTGCATTATAAAACGACTTTGACTACTACCATCAAATATTTCTGTATGCTAGCTATGCTAACCAGCTTATACAAAAGGCAGTCACATCTTCTAAACCTGAAAAGGGACAACTTCTACATGTTATGCAGCAAAAACAGCCAACTATATCCAAATCGGACTTAAGTAAGCACATTGTGGGCCTGTTACAATACATAAATCATGACGGATTTGATGAATATCCACTTTGTTAAATCAGATTATCTGAATACACGCCAAGTTGGTCAATGGAACGTCTGCATTCCATTGACTCCTTCCTTTACCACATCTAATAGTGCTCTCTATTACGTTGCAATGACGTGATGTGAAGTTGCATTACATTCCAAAGACTGATGCTGAACACAGAAACAGGCAGAGTTGGATGATGAGCTGTTAAGTGGGCGTATCACACTAACTGAAAAGTTCCATGGGAATGTAAACTCCATCATTGGAACTGTTCCGGTGTTTATTCATAACACACGCATTACCAATATGTCCGATTCAGGCCTCCTGTCTGATTCCAAACAGTGTTCTCCGAATTCAGGGGGAACCATGCTATCAGGGATTGAAGAGGAGCCAACAGAAAATGGTGATGAGGAGTTGAAAGATGGCTTATTGGAACCACCAGAAATGTATATGAAAGACAGGCGAAGAGCGAAATCCCTGCCCGCGTACCCCAAGCAGGCTACGCTTTTTCAAGAAATAGCCAATAACGGCCGAAAACGGGTGAAGTTCGCAGACTCCATTGGGCTTGATTTGGCAAGTGTGAAGCACTTCAGCACAGCGGAAGACCCGCAAATCCCTTCCAATGTATTTTCGAGACTGCAGAGCTTCCCCCCTCAACCGCAGGAACGAGAGTATCGAATTGGGGACCTGTGCGTAAACTTTAAATCCACCTTGACCATGGACCGTCTCATCCCAACTTTCAAGATGCCAGTTGAGTCTGATGATTTTGAAACCACGGTATTGCAGCGCCACATTAACCTGGAGAAGGTGACCATCACCCGGTTTGACGTCCGTGGGCAGATTCGGACGAATACTCAAAGTTGTTGCAAGAGGGAAGTTGGTGTGAGGTACACGTTCAACGAGTGGCTGTCTTCCGTGGACGCGCAGGCGATACCCATGCCCGTGGGTGACAATATTGTCGGTGAGCGTTATACCTTTACCTTGTACACACCTCCGTTCCTAGACCCAGCTTCCTCAGTGCACTTCGCCGTGTACATCAGGAATGACCAGGGCGAGTTTTGGGATAACAACAATGGACAAAACTATACTTTGAAATATCACTGTACAGGTATGCTGACCTACAAGAGGGCAGCTTTTGATGCCATCTGAAACGCGCTCTTATGCACGTGCATAAAGTTGGTGTCGCTCAACAAGTGGTCTTGTTGTTCTCTGTCACGTGCATTGATATAGACTTTTCAATAAAGTTTCTTTTTCCCTTTACATCTGGCCCCACCGTTTTATTACCAAGGTGGTTATGAGTTCAAAATGATTATTATGACATGAGGCTTACTGAAGATTTATGTGCTGAATTTGAACCAAAAAAGGGAACCACTCAGATCCATCCTATTTTAAAGTAAAACATGGAGTTGACAAGTTTGCATCTGTCCAGTTGAGTATTCTGACCTGGTCTGGTACAACATGTAATAACACAATAATTGCCATTAGGATCTGTGGATGACTGATGAACATTTCTCAGCTACACTGCCAATGGGGACTGCACAGACCCAAGACCATACTAAAAGACTGCCAATTAAGCAGTTTAAGAGACATGACATTCCATCTCACCTGTAGCAAAGGGGACTTCACCTGTTCTACATCATATTTCCATATCATGTCATCCAATCAGAAGGAGAGCTATCCTACTGTGCCGAGGTGTGAATTGTAATGAGTTATGAATTCAGATATTTTTATGAATTGTGTTATTGTGCTAATCAGTTTCATGATTGTGAATGTTCTCTGCCATATTAACAATTGCAGTACAGTGCACTCCGCTAATATGACTGAATCATATAATCAATTTAGTGATGTAAACATCCTTACAATGTACAATGTCCTTGGCACTGTGCACATTGTCATACTTATAAGCGCCGGGCACTGCACTTCATATAGTCAACTCATACAGTGTGTGCACCACCTAATTCTATGTGAATCAACGGTAAAAGATAAGGCTAAAACTTGTGGCAGCCTATTTCCTATAGAGTGCACTACTTTTGACCTATAGTGCAATACTTTTGATCTCTGGTCAAAAGCATTGCACTAAAGGGAATGGCTGGTCTAAAGTAGTGTACCATTTCAGACATAGCCTTTGATTCAGGGCCCATAATATTGCAGAGTATGAAAATGTGTGATGTATCCTAGTTATAATAAAATCATGTGAAGCAAAATCTGTGAAAGAGTTCTCTGCCACGAAACATATTAATTATTGTTTGTACTCCCATGGGCACCAAGGAAAGATTAACGAGCAATCTGTTATATTGGTGTGCATGGCTACACAGTGAATGGCTTGTAGAGCTTGAACAGTGAATATCTACACTGGATTGTTAATTGGACTCGCTGTCATTTCTTGATTTCTAGTTTATTTTATTTTTAATTATTTGTGTTTTTGTAATATTGTATTTGTGAGACATTCTGCTGCACTGTTGGCGCTAGTAACATAAGCATTTTGCTGCACCTGGTATAACTTCTGCAAATCTGTGTACGCGACCAATCAAATTTGATTTGGATAAAATAGTCTAAAAGGCAGCAGGTTCGTGGAACATAATGTAAAACACATATTTACTGCTCTCTGTAGAGTACTGGTTTCCCTCAATTAATGAGAAGAACAGAGATCTGTGTGTTAGCATTACACAGTGCCCATTGGCAGACAGCATTGCTGTCCAAATTACAGCTATGACTACATTTTAAATATTTTACATATGTTTGAGGGTGGAACTTCGTAATGCTTTACATCAACTGCATATTATAAAGCATACATTACACATCTACGTACCTATACATTCATACATAGGCCAGTTACAATATTCTGTAATACATTTGTTTAATGTAAAACTTATGACATCCATATAATTACATAGAATCTCTATGATGACATCACCTTATCAAAACTCCTCCACTACTTTCTCTACAGTCAGAACTTTCCCAGTGTGTTTGGAATACTGTTGGTGGGTATATGAGCAGCATACTATTGATGCCAGTGATGTCACTTCCCTTGTTAGGCCTGTCATGTACCCTTGGTTGTTGTCAGGTTGTTGTCCCATACTATACCTGTCCCCTGACCAAAGTTCAAGAGGCAAATCAGCAAATCACATGGAGTTGTTCACTCTGTCAACAGAGAATCGCTGGTTTCCAGGCTGCAGCGATAATAATCTCTCCAGACAACATCCACATAGACCAGTGTTCAAATATGAAATCATTTCAAATAGTGTTTGAACTCAGGTCTGGAGTCCGCACAGCATGTCTATGTACTCGTTCCTGTAACGGTCCAGTCTTTTTCAGACTCTTGGCCTACTGAACTGAATGTAAACAGACTATAGACAATGTGAAAATGCAAAGTTCGTCTCAATCTTAAATGGTATGTTGATGTAACAGTGCAACACGGTATGTTGTTTTAACCCTGCGATTCATGCACTAAACATGACATCAATTAGGCTATTGAATATATGAACCAATGAAATGGACGAAGTGTTTCAAATGCAAATGCTATTTTTCTTAAACAGTACATGACATTTTGATAATAAACTGTCCTTATCCAGGATCCTCTTATTATTTAAATGTCATCAGTCCCAGTTGTCTTAGTATTTGAACCCAGGAAGCATCACTATCTGAAATCTTTCAAATACTTTCAGTGTTCACTCCAGCCTGCCTGGAGTGCCATATGGTCAGGACTTGGCATTTGGTACTATTATATTGGTCCATTAAGCCAGGCAAGCACAATCAAGCACAGATAAAGTATTTGAAATGATTTCAAACAGTATTTGAGTCCACGTCTCCTCCCTTGATGTTCATGTACTTCAAAACGGATTTTGTTGATCACCCTAAAACGCTGATCAGAAGCAGACAAGATATTTGGAGATGACATATGCGGGAGCTTTCAACTTTGATCCTTATTATGTGTTAAGTAATATGATCCTTACACTACTAGGTCACTGCTCATCCAAAACCAACAAAAGGGGCTATTTTTAGAACAGGTGGCCTTGTGGGATACATTCACCCAACTCCAATTCACATTTTCAAGTCATGTGTAGCATCATCCATTTCCATTATTTGCCATTGCCCTTACTTAAAGCCTCCAGGTATAATGCATCGTAAGACTTGTCATAACAGAATAATAATAGTGTCATAAAGTGACTTACAGTCATGCGTGCATACATTTTACGTATTCAGCAGGAATCGAACCCACGACCCCTGGCGTTGCAAGTACCATGCTCTACCGACTGAGTCATGACTAAAGAGTATGGAGACAGTAATGTGATTAAGATCTGCTTATCTTTAATCTGTTTATACACCATCTTACATGACGATAAATCATATATACACAATACACAGTTGAACAATATAACAAGGGAATCAAGGGCGTGTACACTGTTGCAACTCTTACGGCTCACAAAAGAAGCTCAACATTATCCTGGTGAAGAGAGGGTATATAGTGACCAAGGACAATAGTTATGTCGTCAACGGCGCACAGTTGCCAAGTCCGAAATCAACGATCCCCTTGCCTCTTCCTACCTCATGTATCTGTAAAGGTGTAAGCAATATGGTAGAATCTCTATTGCCTACCAAAAGGCTAGGTGGCATTATTACCATATTTCTAATGCCTATCTGATGCTTTCAGATCTACGACAGTCCATCACAAAATGTCTAGGGCAGTGTTTCCCAACCCCCTCGTGGGGAACGCTAGATAGTCCACATTTTTGTTCTAGTCCTGCACTGACACTTAATGATTAAAATAATCAACTAATCAGCAAGCCCCTGTCTAGTTGAATCATGTGTGTCAGTGCAGGGCTAGGACAAAAATGTGGAGGGTTGGGAACACTGGTCTAGAGATAAGGGACAATGATTTGATTTTGGACTGGACAAAGTATGCCCAACCCATAGGCTATCTCCCACAACACTTTCCCCCATATCCATCCAATGAGGGCGTCGGAAAATAAAGCTTCTGTGTGGAAGGGCAAGTGAGGTTGAGGTTCAGTGCTCCGTCTCCCATGGTCTCTTGGGCATCGTTTCCTCTCGTTCTGAGACACTCCAATGCCCCAATGCCCATCGGAGGTTCCTCTTCGACCCCTACCCCTCAACAATAGTCTTCTGGGTCGGGTACATCTTGCCTATGGCCACCTGTGGAGAAAGGAGAAAAAAATGACTTAAAGGGGAAGTTCACCGGAATTCCATAATTTCATATGTCGTCCATAAAAATTGTTAGGGTAAGTTGTGTTGGCAATCACAACGAATGCATTGTAAAACGGATTGATTTTGTAAATAATCGTCACTTTATAGGGTTGGTGAGGTTGTCAGACAACCTGGGCTTCATTTCCCCACAACATTTCAGTGGATCAGATGAATCCTGTAGGCAGACTATGTCTGACAAATCGATGTTGAACTGTGACCCTGGGAGCAAAGCTCAGTTCATCGATACGGCAAGTTACAACATTGACCTACAGTATTAAAGTCTAGTGACCTGTTCTGACAGTCCGCTGTGAAATTGGACTGTAGACCGTCAGGACTCCTCATGAGTGCACATTTGACTGCACAATCTGTTTAAATGTGGTGCCAATTCAACAGTTCAGATTGAAATGCATACTTTTCCCATGCTATGGATATCTGTGTATATAGTGCACGCATTCTTGACAGTCACCTGCTACTGCAAATATCAAGAGTCGACTATACTTGTCTATCCTACACACACAGCCTTTGAAATCACATTTCCCATGTTATTCACAGATTTTTACTCTTATCAGCACTCAATACACATACTGTATATACAAGCACATACATACACACACACACACACACACCCTAACCTGCTGCATCAACAGAACCAAAGCAGCTCATCCCTCTCTCTCCTACTGCAGGTAGCCTAGCGGTTAAGAGCGTTGGGGCAGTAACCCAAAGGTCACTGGTTCGAATCCCCGAGCCGGCAAGGTGGAAAAAATCTGCGTTCTGCCCTTGAGCAAGGCAACAACAACTGCTCCCCGGGCGCCGGTGACGTGGACGTCAATTAAGGCAGCCCCCTACACCTCTCGGATTCAGACCTACTCTCTGATTAAATGCTTTAGACATATTTCGGTTGAACACATTCAGTTGTGAAACTGACTAGGTATCCCCTTCCTCAAACACATTGACTGACACTGGGGCTAAACCCAACATTAGCTAAGACATTAAAAGACACCTCAAAGCGAGTCAAGGAAGCCATCTGTTAAAAGCCCGGCTGGTAAAGTGCGGGCAACTTGCTGCCCTCACGGGAAAGGGGGAAAAGCAGTAGCGAGTCGGCTAATGCTGCGCCTGTTCATTTCTCAAAGGGATGGCTCAGCAAAGAGGAGCATTAAGATCCATTTGGCAGAGCCCCCACCCCTGTGTAAATATCCCCGTGTTCTGCCTTTAAAAAGAGCCACAGCCAGAACACGGAGCATAGCCATCTACTGGATGTGGATATATAAACCAACAAGGCCTGTTAAAGACCTGTGTTAAAGTTTGCACCTGCTTATGGCTGGTTTAAAAGTGCAGAGCTACAGTACTGTGCAGGTTTATAAACCTACCAGTACTTCACAACAGGCGCCTGTTTTCTTTGCCATCGTCTTCGTTACTGTGTTAGTTTGTACCAGTTAATATGGCTGGCTTTAAAAAAAACATGGAATATTGCAGTGTACTCCTTTCCCTTTACATGGCAAAAAATGTATGCCAAAGGGCCTTGTTGTTATTTTGGGGGGTATTTGCTTTCTGCCTGGACATTCAAGTATGGGGGAAAGACTTCAACACTGTTGCCTGTCCACCTTTATAAAGACCAAGCCTTTTCAACAGGGTACTGGTTTGGATTGTATTCTGTGCGACATTCTATCGGCTATTTTGTAGTAGGTTATGGGACCGGAACTGTAAAGGGTTTTCACCACTTTTGAATTTGTCAGATGAAGTTCCGCCCCCATTCATTTTCAACAGGGGCACATGGAGCAATGCGCAGGGGATTGTGGGAAGGTGAGCGGCAAGAACCCTGCTAGCTAAAAATATTGCACGTGGCCACCACTGCCGTTACCCAATCCAGATGTTTGCTTGAAAATCTTCCGTTCATGAAACAGTTCCCACCTGTCATTAGTTCCGGGCAAGCAGAACCAAAAAATATGGAGGAAAGTCTATCATTGCTGGGTCTGGTTTTCCAATTCTATAGGATGTCGCTTTGCTAGAATACAGAGACAAAATCAGAAAGTCAATGGCATGGAGGAGGACTGCAGAGTTTGTTGGTGTTGATGGTAGACAAAGAAAGATTTGCACAACGATGTTTGCTTGTGCTGCTTACTAGCTATGAAACTCAATCAACCCAAACCTAAAAACTGGGATCAAAGCCATCATTTGTGAATGTGTTGACTAAATTAAAATTGATGAAATCACCAGTAACACATTACATTTTACATTTACATTTTAGTCATTTAGCAGACACTCTTATCCAGAGCGACTTACAGTTAAGTGAGTGCATACATTTTTCATACTTTTTTCATTCATTGTAAATTACACACTAAGCATGATTTTTCCATGTAATATGCTACCAATTGGATTGGTATTTTAACATGATTATAATTATAGCTTATGGCTCTTTCATTGTGCCTGTGTCAAGACTGCAGTCAAATTCCAGGTGACCGTTTAGTCACGGTAATTAGGCTTCTCCAAGCTCTGATGCTGCTGATGGTCATTAGTAGCCTACCAAACTTGCTAACTGCCTGGTACTCAGCACTCTATTGTCCCTCTAATCACTCTGACATCAATGCAAATGTAATTGAAAATCTAATCAAACACTCCATGAGAGCCCATGAGCTCATGTTGCGCAACATTTCTATAGGCTATGCAATTGCGTGAGAAAACAGAGTGATGGCCTCTATTAAAAAGAGTAGGATCCCATCAGCTTTCTATAGGCTAGGCCTACTATATTTATTTCTCAACTTTCCTAATTTTAAGCACATTGCTTATCTTTACAACAGGAGTATAGCCTACCTGGCTGGCATGAAAATGACCCACGGGAAAATAGTCCTCCATTCGCTATTTAAGTGCATAGATGACTTATTTTTTTCCACTGCCCCTGTTTCAAGACAGGTGCATGACAATGGTCCATTCTAAATCAAAACTAATTTCAAACATATATAATTTAGTATATGTAAAGACAAGATTAAATAAAAAATAGTGTGATGGGTGACAATATTAGCCTATCATTTGTGAATGATGCTCAGCTTAAGGCAAGAAACACGTTTTGTTTTGCAACTTTTTCGAATCATAGTCACACCACCCCTCATGTAGCCTAGCCCATAGGCCTATATGCTTTGATAAGATTTGTATCACAACTAAAGTGGCCAAATTACTTCTTAAAATGAAGCACATTAATCCGCTTTACAACGGGTGTAGAGCCTAACTAGCATACATAAGCAGTGCATGAGTTTCAAGTTTGAGGAAGATAATTTACCATAAAAATGCACAGTTCGCATAATGCATAATCGCATGTGGTCACTTTTGAGAATGGTGTTTTCCTGCTAATGGCAATTCGCTCTTATAGCCTACTGCCGTGTGCACATTGCTGCGCTTATAATGTGAAGAAATAGCCTAATAGTGTATCAACATTTTAAGTTAAACGTTGCATCAGGCTCATTGCCTAAAACAGTTTTTTTTATGTTAGTGGTTGTATTAATTTGGGATCTATCGCATCCCACAACTGTCCCAGACTATTTTTGGAATATTTTTTTGTCCTTTGTACTATGGGAGATAGTAGATTGACATAGGCTAGTGCTGTCACTGTTTGTTTGGCCTACTCATCTTGTTTGCTGACGAAAAGTAAATGTGGACAGTTCTTCCAATATCTTCAATAAGCGCCTTGGAATTGGATTAGGACGCGCCCAGTTGCGTCCCTGATGTGTCAGTCTTCACGTATAGCCTGTGAGAAAGACCCGATCACATGATTGAGAGCCATGTGAGTGAGAGGTGCTTCGGCACGCAGCCGGAAATTATAATTATTATATTCAGCCTAAGGGCACAACGGCCACTGCCCGAAAAAAGCATGGATTTTTTAAGGAGGCATTACGGCCACACAAAGGGGATGCAGTCGGGAAATTCGATGCATTATCAAGTTCTTGTCAAATTGTGAGAGACTGATGAAGTGTGTAAAAGCCTGCGCAAAAAACAAAGCATACAGTGCCTTGCAAAAGTATTCATCCCCCTTGTCGTTTTTCCTATTTTGTTGGTTTACAACCTGTAATTTATATGGATTTTATTTTTATTTAATGTACAGTGAGGGAAAAAAGTATTTGATCCCCTGCTGATTTTGTACGTTTGCCCACTGACAAAGAAATGATCAGTCTATAATTTTAATGGTAGGTTTATTTGAACAGTGAGAGACAGAATAACAAAAAAATCCAGAAAAATGCATGTCAAAAATGTTATGAATTGATTTGCATTTTAATGAGGGAAATAAGTATTTGACTCCTTTGCAAAACATGACTTAGTACTTGGTGGCAAAACCCTTGTTGGCAATCACAGAGGTCAGAAGTTTCTTGTAGTTGGCCACCAGGTTTGCACACATCTCAGGAGGGATTTTGTCCCACTCCTCTTTGCAGATCTTCTACAAGTCATTAAGGTTTCGAGGCTGACGTTTGGCAACTCGAACCTTCAGCTCCCTCCACAGATTTTCTATGGGATTAAGGTCTGGAGACTGGCTAGGCCACTCCAGGACCATAATGTGCGTCTTCTTGAGCCACTCCGTTGTTGCCTTGGCCGTGTGTTTTGGGTCGTTGTCATGCTGGAATAACCATCCACGACCCATTTTCAATGCCCTGGCTGAGGGAAGGAGGTTCTCACCCAAGATTTGACGGTACATGGCCCCGTCCATCGTCCCTTTGATGCGGTGAAGTTGTCCTGTCCCCTTAGCAGAAAAACACCCCCAAAGCATAATGTTTCCACCTCCATTTTTGACGGTGGGGATGGTGTTCTTGGGGTCATAGGCAGCATTCCTCCTCCTCCAAACACAGCGAGTTGAGTTGATGCCAAAGAGCTCAATTTTGGTCTCATCTGACCACAACACTTTCACCCAGTTCTCCTCTGAATCATTCAGATGTTCATTGGCAAACTTCAGACGGGCATGTATATGTGCTTTCTTGAGCAGGGGGACCTTGCGGGCGCTGCAGGATTTCAGTCCTTCACGGCGTAGTGTGTTACCAATTGTTTTCTTGGTGACTATGGTCCCAGCTGCCTTGAGATCATTGACAAGATCCTCCCGTGTAGTTCTGGCCTGATTCCTCACCGTTCTCATGATCATTGCAACTCCACGAGGTGAGATCTTGCATGGAGTCCCAGGCCGAGGGAGATTGACAGTTATTTTGTGTTTCTTCCATTTGTGAATAATCGCACCAACTGTTGTCACCTTCTCACCAAGCTGCTTGGCGATGGTCTTGTAGCCCATTCCAGCCTTGTGTAGGTCTACAACCTTGTCCCTGACATCCTTGGAGAGCTCTTTGGTCTTGGCCATGGTGGAGAGTTTGGAATCTGATTGATTGATTGCTTCTGTGGACAGGTGTCTTTTATACAGGTAACAAGCTGAGATTAGGAGCACTCCCTTTAAGAGTGTGCTCCTAATCTCAGCTTGTTACCTGTATAAAAAAGACACCTGGGAGCCAGAAATCTTTCTGATTGAGAGGGGGTCAAATACTTATTTCCCTCATTAAAATGCAAATCAATTTATAACATTTTTGACATGTGTTTTCCTGGATTTTTGTTGTTGTTATTCTGTCTCTCACTGTTCAAATAAACCTACCATTAAAATTATAGACTGATCATTTCTTTGTCAGTGGGCAAACGTACAAAATCAGCAGGGGATCAAATACTTTTCCCCTCTCACTGTATATGGCATAGCCAGATCATGGCCTAACATAAGGACAACTCAGAGTATGCTATTCTGTTCTTCTGAAAGACTACATTTTCTTCAAATTGTGGCTTTGACTTGCAAACATCGTTGTGCAAATATCTCTTTACCCACCATCAACAATCTCTGCAATCTTCCTCCATGCCATTGACCTTCTGACTGTCTCTGTATTCTAAAATCATTCTCAGCAAATAAACAAGGTAGAATTACAACACTCCCCACGCCTCATTATTTTCCTTTTTCACATTTTTTAAATTGGCCTACAAACTGTCAGCTGCTTATTTTCACGTACAGTACTGTATCTAGAATACAAGGACTGGGTTTGCACTAAACAATTTCATGTTAGAAAAATCATGTAGAAAATATGGCTTACGGTTTAGCCTCATACTTCTACTGGTATACTTTTAAATTGAGAACATATAGCTAGCTCAACAATATGCAAATGATGTGAGTTTAACTATTCTCTGCTTCAGATGTACAATGACAAGGGGCACATTGCACATGCCCATTAGGCCAGGAATACCATCATACTGTAGGCCTCTGGCTGCATTGGTGATGCATACCATTATGATGAGCTGCAAAATGGGTCACATGGCTGATATCCTAAGAGAGTGACAATCATATAAAACAGATTGGAGAGCTAACAACTGGACAAAAATATTATGTTCATTTGAGAACGCAACACAGAAAGACAAATTTGAGTCAGATCCCCTTCACCCCTTTTTATTCTAGAATTGTGATAAGTTGACAATTAAAACAAGTTTAAACACTTAAAATGAATCAACATATAATTTCAAAATGTACAAATAAAATAACTTGTTTGTAAATGTTAGACATCTTAGTAAATTAGGCTATTATTACTAAAGCATCATTTCGGGTGAACAAAAAAAAATGTCCATACAAGAGGTGGCCACCTTGCTCCACTTGCTGATCTAATCGGTGAGCTGATTTCTATCCCAGCTCAGCAATAATACACATTATTAACAACTCATTAAGTTTGATAAGTTGAATCAGGTGTGTTAATGCTGGGCTGGAACAGAAGCCTGCACACCCAGCACACCTCCAGGAGCAGGATTGGCCTGCTCCAGTTGTAATAAATTTGAAGCCTACATTGTTTGACACATACAACTCATACAAGGATGTGCCAGCAGTCTCTTGGGACATTCACTGTGACCTCTTCATCTGCAGACAGGGTTTTGCAGCTCTCCATATCTGAGAACAGACATCACAAAGAAACAGGCTTCATTATATTACAATTAGACAGCCCTGACCATTATCTCTGTCTGTCTTCATTGTTTCCCTCTCTAGGGACTAAAACTGGAGCATCTTTTCATAATGTCCTATCTAACACGTACACCTACTCCCTTTTCTGAAAGTTGGAGCAGCAAATCTTTTCAGTCTTCCAATGCTGTTATTTACAAATGCATTTGGAACACATGCGTTTTTAATATACAATGATAAATAGGCCTACATCAAGATAACAAGCTAATATGAAGTTAGCTAGCTGATGATATTTCACTTAGCAATAGTATGTAAAGTTGGCTAGCAAGCTAGCTAGCAGGTCATTAGCCTACACACAGTGGCCTGCTGTAGCTAGCTAGCTAATACCAAATATTATGGGTATACCTACAAGAAGTGGCACGTTGGGCTGTTTAGCTCCCGCCTATTCTTTATTTGGATTGGTGGATACATCTCATTATTGTAATCCTTTTTTGAATATTGAATGAGGGTTATTGACGTCAACCACCTGTATTCAATGGAGAGAGATGCTATGCTACTAGCCTGATGCCATGAATATGCATAGCCATATACAGTTTTTTCTCAAAGTTGCCAGGATGTCACGTGTCCTACTTATCAGTACACTCGTAACAACTTAAGCATTAGGAAACTTTTATTTGATCAAATAAACGTCACGTAGAAAATAAGCCATGATTTGTTTTGTTGACCAAATTCGACACACTCATTGACCTCCATACAAAACTCCTTGCTTAGTGGGCGAAACAATAAAAAGCCACCCGCTGGAGGAAGAGACTTTCCGCAGAGTTGGGCCTCCCTCTTCCTCTCTGCTAATACATTGTTTTAACATTTTCAAAATGCATTTACTTACCTCAATAGGTTCACGCCTATGCTCACACCCACAAAGCGGACAATCTTTTAGAGCAAAGCGTTGTCAAGTGGAGGCGCCGGTTCTGGTCAAAACATACCGTAAGAACTCGTTCTTGATTGCACATTGAATGCCAGCTGGTATGTGCTGTGCTGCTTAGTGTAGTATGACTGTTTTTTCTTGTCGCCAGCCGAGCAGTCAAACACTTTTTCATACATCCAGCAATTTGCATCACTCTCCATTGCACACAGACTGTATGTTCAATCACACTTGCATCATTCCACACAAGTCTACACATGCCTGTTTCTCTTCACCCCGTTTGTTTGCTGTGCTTCTCTCCAATGTGGGCGTTGAATAGTGAGAACACACCCGAAAGCTGACCACAAGTGTTATGCTTTCACATGGACGGAGCACAATTGGTTCATGGCATAGCAGACTCTCATACTAGAGAAGGGGCATCCGCCTCACTATATTTATTTTCACATTGAGATTAAATATATATTTTACAAGAGAGCCCTGTATACATTACAATAAAAGCAGAATAATATAACATACACATGTGTATAAAACAATATAATTCAGCACAATAACAAAATAAACATATTTAATAAAAGCAATCACATTCAACTACATAGAGGTCCTCAATCAATCATTTAAACTGCCCGAGTGGCACCAGCACATCTAACTGCAGTGAACTCTGCAGATTGTTCCATAAATTAGGGGCAAAAAAACAAAACGCAGATTTTCCCAAATCTGTGGAGTCATCTCTAGTGTTATCCATTCCTGAGAGCGGTTTTGGTAACTTATGATTCTTAACTTAATTAAGTTACAAATGAAGGGAGTTTCTGTAAGACTGCTTTGTAAATAAATACAAGAGAATGCAGTTCTCTTCTTACAGACAGAGAGGTCAATCCCAAATTTTTATACAGACTACAATGAGTCCTAAAATGGTCCCTTGTGATAAAAACGTATTGCGGAATTGTAGACTGCGTCCAAGGGTTTCAAAACAGAGGTTGCCGCATGCATGTAAACAATATCATCAAAATCCAATACAGGGAGAAGCGTTGTTTGAATAATCTTTCTCCTATTTTCAATACTGAGGCATGATTGATTTCGATATAAAAAAACTATCTTGGATCTTAGCATCTTAGCATCATCATCAGCTTTTCTATATGCGTTACGAAGGACAACTTGTCATCAAGCCAGACACCCAGGTACTTATATAGAGAAACAAGCTCAATTTGGGCTCAATTTTTTGCACAAATATACAGGTCCTCAGGGTCAACATTTCGTGACCTAGAGAACAGTATGAGCTTGGTTTTACTTGTATTTAACACTAATTTAAGATCTGTAAGTGATTTCTGAATTGAATCAAAGTCATCACGAATGGCCTGCTGCACTGAGGTGTCACAGGAATACAAAACTGTGTCATCTGCATAGAGATGAATGTTACAAGTATTAACTGTGTTTCCTATGTCATTAATACACAAGATTAACAATAATGGACCCAAAATAGAACCCTGAGGAACACCTTTTTTTAATCTCAAGAAATTCAGATTTAACAATCTGTCAAGATGGCCCGAGTTCTGTCGCTAAGATAATTCTGAAACCATAAACAGGCTGTATATCCCAGGCCTGTTCTTGATAACTTCTTCAGCAAAACAGAATGATCAACAGTGTCGAATGCCTTTGACAGGTCAATAAACAAGGCAGCACAGCTCTTTTTAGCATCCAAGGCATTGACAAGATCATTAACAACTAGCGTGGTTTCTGTGGTAGTACTACGCCCAGATCTAAACGCTGATTGGTTTATATTAAAAATACAATTATCAGATAAAAAGGAACTAAGTTGTACATTAACCAAGGATTCGAGTATCTTAGCTAAACAAGGTAGTCTTGAAATGGGGTGATAGTTGTCAAGATCATTTGTCTCCCCACCCTTATGGAGCGGCAGCACATATGTGGATTTCCATGCTTTTTTGAATACTTCCTGAAAACAATGTTAAATTAAAAATGTGGGCTACTGAGCCAGCAATAAAGGGAGCTGCACACTTAAGCAGACCAGGCTCCAAATGATCAGCCCCTGTGGATTTGTTTTGGTTGAATGTTAGCAAAGCATCCAGGACTTCTTTATCAGTGAATTTCCAGAAAGAAAAAAAAAACTCCTGACCAGCATTTTCAGTATCATTCAATAGATTTTCACCATCAACATCCAAACACCATTAACATACAAACAAAGAGATGGCTTTGAAAACATTCAAATATATAGCCCGCAGAGATAAAAATTGTGATTAAAAGCATTAATGATATCAATTTTGTCAGTAATAGGGCCAGAATCTAAATTAATTTATTGGGGGAGAGAAGAGGAGACACAACCCTTCAGTAACGTAACATCTTTCCAAAATGTACCTGGGTTGCCTGTACATTCAGATAGTGTATTAACATAATAACCTGATTTTGCTTTTTTAACTCGTTTTACACACAGATTTCTCAAATCGCCTTAAAAAGACTGCCAGTCTGGGCCCGAGTTTGTGAATCTAGCTTTGGCCCAGGCAGCATCTCTGTATGACTACAGATAGCTCTGGACTGAATATTTTTAATTCTCAGTTTTTTAAAGGGAGCATGTTTATCTACAATACAATTGAAAACATTTGAGAAGTGGTTCAGAGCCAACTCTGGGTCAGGTATAGATTCAATACAATCAAAGTCACCAAAATGAAGGTCACAAAAAAAAAAAAAAAGGCCTGTTCATTGAAATGTTTAAAATTCCTCGTTGATAAAACAAGGTTTGGATGTAGGCATCCGTGTATCCCTGACACATACAATGGGACAGCGGTCACTAATATCCAAAGCAAATACACCACTCCCAGCATATTTCTCTGGAGTATTTGTAAATAGGTCGTCAATCAAAGTCGAGTTCGTAGGGTCCTTTAAGTTTGGACGAGTAGGCTTTGTAATCAGCTGGGTCAAATTTAGATAAGTACAAAAATCCTTTAAACAGTCAGCATCCTGCATTCCCCATGCAAGATTAAAACCTCCAGCGATCCACACCTCTGGGGTAGTAGAAATGGCAATTAAAATCAGTGAGTTTGTTTAGTACACACTTCCTGGCAGAGGGTGGACGATAGATTCCTATAACTGTTATTTTTGAGTTTGAACCCAACTGAAGACTGAAAGCCAACAATTCAAATTGTTTAGGACTGGAGGTAGCCTTTAACAGAGACACAGAAGATGATTTGTGTAAATAGCAACACCACCACCTTTGCCTTTCCTATCAGCCCTTAACACATTGTAACTATCCATAGCAACCTCAGAGTCCAGGGTTTTATCAGTTAACCAGGTTTCAGATAAAATAAAAATATCAGGGTCTGCCTGAGAGGCCCAGATCTTGACATTATCCATTTTAGGTAATAAACTTCAAAATGTTAAGACGTAAAATGTCAAACCTTTTCTGCATTTAAAATCACACAGTTTCAAAACAAGTCAGATTACTTTGAGATTTCAGAACAACATGAGACTCAAAGATTAGATTATACCTATTAGGAAAAGAAAACAAAGTAGGAATAGCAATTACATTTCTCCGGTTAGCACCATTACGCACGTCACCACTTTCAGATACAACATGTGGAACTCTCACAGTGACTATATAGTGCACTACTTTTGGCCAGGATCTTTATAGGGAATAGTGTGCAATTTCAGACGCAACCTTAGCAAGTGTACCCTCTACGCCAGGGCCGGCGCCAGAACGAATCAGTTGGACGGGCCTTTGATATCCATAGCCGGGCACGTTTTTTCACGGGACCATTAAAAATAGTAAAGACCATAGGCAGCTTGTGAATTTAAAGTTTGGAGACAATTGTCCTACGATTTCTACTGATCTTCATGACAGTTATGATTATTTTTATATGCACATTTACGTGGAAGTGTTTCACTTCAATAATACTGTTTTTGTTTCTCAAAACCATGGTTAATCATAAAAATCTGAAGTAAAATGACAAAACTCTAAAAGTTAAAATTCAACTAAGGCGAGAGCACCAGCCTCTGCCAATTATGGACACTTTGATACACTGCGGCCCATTGGCGGCTAAAGAAATTAGCGCATAGAACTCACATATAGCCTAAAGGCCAATGCAGCAGTAGGACAATAACTTCCATAGTCAACTAAGTCAAATACATAGGCCTAAAGCTGACAAATAAAAACAGGAGAAAATATCCTGATAAATTCTGGTTCTTTCAATCCCATTAATCTCTCTACTCCACCTCCCTGCCTCCCATTAACTTGAGCTATTGCTAGTTAAGTGCAACATTGTATAAAATCATCAACTGGGTTCGGCCAGAAGCTGTTGCTAGCGAACTTGCAACATTGTATCAACTAGCCTATTTCGGGCCCTCCATTTCCCACGCCAGTGAGCTCGGGACAGACGGCTGTTTTAGTGAAGTTTCCACTGGATATATGGGATCATCAGATCATGATATTCTGTTCTTTCACACTGAGGCTTGGTGATTATTGAGGCCGGGGGTGTTGGAAAATAATAATAAAAAAAAAAACAGACTTCTTTAAAATGTGTGAGGTGAAGACAATTACTGAGAAGCTCAGCTTATTAGTGGTGGACGTGGTGAGTTAAGACAATCAGAAATCAGACATTGCCAAATGGGCACTTTCCTACATTTGCACACAGCAGGCCAGGTAATGACTGTAATTAATACATGCATTAACATATATTAATGTAACCAAATGACGGGGGATTAACGGTACATTTACTAGGCTTACTGGTGACATGTGTAATGGGGAATTGATACAAATAAATAAATAAATAAATAAATAAAGGGCAAACAATTCACAGAATGAAACAATGAACGCACAAGAATTGGCAGAAGACAGTGCATTCTGGAGAGTTGAGTGCATGCATTCTGGAGAGAGACGCCATATATTTAGCCAAAAACCCCTTCCCTTCTTCTTGTTGCAATTTAAATTGTTTTATGAAAGACATTATCTTCATACATACACTACATGACCAAAAGTATGTGGACACCTGCTCGTCGAACATCTCATTCCAAAATCATGGGCATTAATGAGGAGTTGGTCCCCCCTTTGCAGCTATAACAGCCTCCACTCTTCTGGGAAGGCTTTCCAATAGATGATGGAACATTGCTGCAGGGACTTGCTCCCATTCAGCCACAAGAGCATTAGTGAGGTTGGGTACTGATGTTCGGCGATTAAGCCTAGCTAGCAGTCGGCGTTCCAATTCATCCCAAAGGTGTTAGATGGGGTTGAGGTCAGGGCTCTGTGCAGGCCAGTCAAGTTCTTCCACACCGATCTCAACAAACCATTTCTGTATGAACCTCACTTTGTGCACAGGGGCCTTCCCCAAACTGTTGCCACAAAGTTGGAAGCACAGAATCGTATAGAATGTTTTTACATGCTGTAGCGTTAAGATTTCCCTTCATTGGAACTAAGGGGCCTAACTCGAACCATGAAAAGCAGCCCAAGAACATTATTCCTCCTCCACCAAACTTTACAGTTGGCACTATGCATTTTGGCAGGTAGCGTTCTCCTGGATTTGTCCGTCGGACTGCCAGATGATGAAGTGTGATTCATCCTGCTCCAGAGTCCAATTACATTTTACATTTTAGTCATTTAGCAGACGCTCTTATCCAGAGCGACTTACAGTTAGTGAGTGAATACATTATTATATATATATATAAAAAAAAAAATTTTACTTTTTAAAAAAACCAATGGCGGCATACTTTACACCACTCCAGCTGACGAACAGTTATTGTGCTGACGTTGCTTCCAGAGGCAGTTTGGAACTCTGTAGTGAGTGTTGCAACCGAGGACTGACAATTTTTACGCTCTACGCACTTCAGAACTCGGCGGTCCCGTTCCGTGAGCTTGTGTGGCCTACCACTTTGTGGCTGAGCTATTGTTGCTCCTAGACGTTTCCACTTCACAATAACATCACTTACAGTTGACCGGGGCAGCTCTAGCAGGGCAGAAATTTGACGAACTGACGTGGCATCCTATGATTGTGCCACGTTGAAAGTCACTGAGCTCTTCAGTAAGGTCATTCTACTGCCAATGTTTGTCTATGGGGATTGCATGGCTGTGTGCTCGATTTTATACACCTGTCAGCAGCAAGTGTGGCTGAAATAGCTAAATCCACTAATTTGAAAGGGGGTCCACATACTTTTGTATATATATATATATAGTGTATTTTAGACGCTTTTCACTGACAGCCGCAACTCAATCAGCTAGACATATGAAAACACGTGCAGCCCAAATTCAGTCGCGATGCGTGAGTAAAATCACCGGGGAAGCCAAGCCAGGAAAAAGTCATATTACAACCTGTTGTGATAATTGAGTTGCTTGCTCTATAACCTGTTAGTTCGTATGCCTTGACACTGTGATATACAGTGTCTTCGGAAAGTATTCAGACCGCTTGACTTTTTCCACATTTTGTTAGGTTACAGCCTTATTCTAAAATCGATTGAATTGTTTCCTCCCCCTCATCAATCTACACACAATACTCCATTATGACAAAGCAAAAACAGGTTTTCCCATTGAGCACGTCTGGGACCTGTTGGATCGGAGGGTGAGGGCTAGGGCCATTTCCCACAGAAATGTCCGGGAACTTGCAGGTGCCTTGGTGGAAGAGTGGGGTAACATCTCACAGCAAGAACTGACAAATCTGCTGCAGTCCATGAGGAGGAGATGCACTGCAGTACTTAATGCAGCTCGTGGCCACACCAGATACTGACTGTTAGTTTTGATTTTGACCCCCCCTTTGTTCAGGGACACATTATTCAATTTCTGTTAGTCACATGTATGTGGAACTTGTTCAGTTTATGTCTCAGTTGTTGAATCTTGTTATGATCATACAAATATTTACACGTTAAGTTTGCTGAAAATAAACACAGTTGACAGTTAGAGGACGTTTCTTTTTTTTGCAGAGTTTAGATCTGTATTTAATGACGAAATGCTCATGTCTCCACCCTAACAATTGGAGTCGTTGTCCCAAAGGCAGAAATGTAAGCGACAAATTTAAGTCTGCATATTATGCCCATAGAAATGCATTGGGCTTATTCCAGGCAGATTTTGGCGAGAGTGAGCCCTCTCGCGTCGCTTCTTCCTTTCTGCTGAAACTCTCTCACCAGAGAAAGCATCAGAGTGTGCAAAACAGCGCCCCTCTGTCTCAGTATGTGTAGGCCATGTATCTGATGCCGTCTGGCCAGAAATAGTATGACATGCCATACTCTTTTGGTCCAGACAGCATCAGATACATGGTCTACACATACTGAGACAGAGGGGCGCTGTTTCACTCGCTCGTATGCATTAACTGAGATTGATGAGTCTTTCTGTTGGCGCTAGTCTCAGCCAAATAAATGACCAATATTTCAATATTTTTGTTGGACGGGCAAGGAGGTACGGTAGGGCAGGCCAGGCCCCCTAAGGCCCGCCCATAACGCCAGCCTTGATCTACGCTCCTACCCTTGCTCTGTGCCATCCATACAGTCTACCAACCTCATGCCCTCTAACAGTGTGCCAGTCCTGCAGTTCTGCTTGCCCCTGGGGCCAATGTGGAGTGGTACTGCGGATCTCTTTTTCCCTGACATCAGATAAACTGCAGGCAAGCAGACGGGCATGCCTTCGTCCTTCAGCTCGTAGATAGGGGGTACCAGATGCTGCTACCCAACCTTCTACTTTACCAATACCTTAGGGTTGGTAAAACCTCACCTTAACCATTACTGATCAGTCTAGGGGCAACAGCGTTTGATTTAAACAAACCAACCCACCACACACTAGTTCCAATACAATAGTAACCTTTGCTGCTTAAACAGCATGAGCTCATATTGGTGTATGGTGTGTTTGTCTGCAGCCTGAAATCAATATTGGGCGGCACTAAGCCAACCTTCTGGTAAATACCACAACCACCAATGCAGATCATTTGCGGACTTTACTTAAAAAACTATAATTACAGAGACCATGCAGAGATTTAAAATGGAGACATGTTTCAAGAAAGACAAACAACACACTTTACACATAATAGGTTTAAATTAGGATGCGGCACGGGGACCTGTTATCTCATTAAATTCACCTGAGTTTCCCAACCTCCTAGTGCTTCTTCTATATTTACTCTCCTCACGGCTGGTGAGAATCCAGATGCTTCCAGCGAATATCAAAGACATGCGAACAGCTGGCCATGTGTCAGACAGGGAAAACTTTTGACGGTCCTCAAAAGCGCAATCACCCAACGGTGGAAAGTCCCACAAAAAAAACCCTCAGCCCCATTCAAAGACCTTAAAAATACATACATTGTTCACTCCCCCACTATAATACCAATTCCTCATCTAACAAAGTTGGAAAGATGAGAGAGAAAGGTTTGTACTATATTGCACTCACCGACATCAGCGAACTCCTCAAGGAAGGAAGGGATGCCCTTGTCGTATTGGAATGGGGCCCTCCTCTTTGAGACTTCCTTCTCTGCGCCTGGCTGACATTCTATTTGTCCCCTCCTCCCAACCTGTCCGGGGTTGCCACAACTAGTAGTACCTCTAGATTCTGACACTCTGCCACTAATATTCCAGTGCCTTTAATACACACCTCAATTAGTGGAATAAACACTTGTGTGCCTGTCCTCCATGGTTCCCTTAGAATCCCTGCCTAGGCTACATGGTAGACCATATGGGTTAGGAAGTTGTCAAGATAGCAGAATAATGATACTCAGCTGGCAAGGAAATGCTGGAAAAAAACATCCTTATGTTGTCTCCAAAACAGTCACATTTGTATATATGTTCAAGCTATAGCACTATAGCACACACTATGTAGTATGATTCCCTGATAAAATAAAATGCTAAATACAAATTATAAAAAATTAAACAGGTTCTAAAAGCAGCAAAGACTTTAAATCTACTTTCTGTCTTCTATTTTGCTATGGAAAATCAATATCACAGTATTGCGATACTGAAGCAATCTGAAGCAAACTGGTGGGGAGTGGGCTGGTAACCAGAGGGTTGCTAGTTTAGTTTATTAGGATCCCCATTAGCTACTGCATAAAACGTACAAATACATGACAAAGCACAGAACAGTAATAGACAAGAACATAAGCTATTACACACATATATATATATATTTTTTTAAATGAAAGACACCAACGATTTTACTGAGTTACAGTTCATATAAGGAAATCAGTCAAATTGAAATAAATAAATTAGGCCCTAATCTATGGATTTCACATGACTGAGCAGGGGTGCAGCCATGGGTAGGCCTGGGAGGGCAAAGGCCCACCCACTTGGGAGCCAGGCCCAGCCAATCAGAATGAGTTTTTCCCCACAAAAGGGCTTTATTACAGACAGAAATGCTCCTTAGATTAAACAGCTGTCTGGGAGGCTGGTCTCAGACGATCCTGCAGGCGAAGAAGCGGGATGTGGAGGTCCTGGGCTGGCGTGGTTACACGTGGTCTGCGGTTGTGTAGCCGGTTGGACGTACTACCAAATTCTCTAAAACAACATTGGAGGCAGCTTATGGTAGAGAAATGAACATTCAATTCTCTGGCAACAGTCTGGTGGACATTCCTGCAGTCAGCATGCCAATTGCACGCTTGCTCAACTTGAGACATCTGTGGCATTGTGTTGTGTGACAAAACGGCACATTTTAGAGTGGCCTTTTATTGCCCCCAGCACAAGGTGCACCTGGGTAATGATCATGCTGTTTAATCAGCTTCTTGATATGCCACACCTGTTAGGTGTTGAAATATCTTGGCAAAGGAGAAATGGTTACTAACAGGGATGTAAACAAATTTGTGCAAAATATTGAGAAATAAGCTTTTTGTGTGTATGGAACATTTCTGGGATCATGAAACATGAAACCAACACATTACATGTTGCGTTTATATTTTTGTTCAGTATATTTACACACTATTCATATATACATATTCTTATACACTACAGTAAAATTTGATCTTTAGAAAGAGGCGAGGCGCTGTGTTAAATTTTTATATATATATTTTTAAAGCTTTCTTTTTGCCTGAGTAACCTCTGGTGGCAGATAATTCCACAATGACATGGGCCACCTAGTTGGTGCCATCTCATGCTGCTGTGCCCTTGAGCAAGCTACTTCAGCCTTAAAATGGCTCCAGCCGGCTCTGCACTGCGTCTGACCCTGTTCTTCAACCTCTCTGTGGGTGTGTGTGTCTCGGGCGGAGGTTTGGGATAAAGCAAAACGACAGCTCTGTGTCCTGTGACTATAGACAATAAAGCAAATCTTCTTCATTTTCTTATTCTACCCATTAGATATCTTTTGCAGCAAAGTGCCACCATTCCAAGACGAAGCCTATCTGAAAAAGTAGTAATCCCTGTTGGGACAAAAATAAATGTGTCTAGGCTCAGTGTCTGGCACGGGAGGCGGTTGTGCTTTAGAATGGAATTGGCAAGACACATGTAAGACACTCAGTCATGCCAAGAAACATGCTTGCTAGACTCAGACATCCCACACAAACACCTTGTTGTCAGTACCTTTTTAAACATACATGTTTGATGTATCCAGTGGCTCCATTGAAAAGGAGATTCAAATCTCAATGGGACCTGGTTAAATCAAATACACATACATAAGTTAATATTTGATTTATATAGGAGGGTTAGTCTGGTCACTGGTTCTTTGGATTTAAAAATAGATCTGGAATTGTAGGCCCCTCTGAATGGGTGCGATGTAAATTGTCATTTTTCAGCAGTACCACAAGAGGGACGCCGCTACTCACTCAACCTGACCCAGTCTGTGCCGTTCACATTCTTTCCGTCTCTCTCATTCTCTGACACACACACACACTTATTTTGTTTAGTGGGTGTACACCAGTACCTGAGATGCATCCCACACCTCCAATACACACACATACACACACCTTTCGTTCCACCGACAGGGCTGTGTGGACTGTGGTGGTGGAGGGGGCGGGCAGGGAATGTAGTCGCAACAATTCACTTTCATGTTAATTGTTGCGGCTGTAGCAAGCAGGCGGCTCATAGCAAGGATGTCCGCAGATTCCCGCCACATGCACACACACAGTGTGCTGAGCTAAGCAAACTGAACACACACATACAATATCTTTTAAAAGATGTCGCTGTGATGTGATTGCACAAGAGAACACACACACACACACACACACACACACACACACACACACACACACACCACACCATACCATGATCACGTATGATCATGAAACAAACTGTGTGAGGTAGGTACACTGAAGATACAGAACCATTTAGAGTACACACCTTTCTCTCTGTATTCGCACACTCGCAAGCACGCACACACACACACACACACACACACCAAACCCAACACACCGCTACAAATTGAAAAAGCGTTCCCTCTCTCAAGTCTCAGTTGGTTGGGAGAAAGGGGGGAAACAACACTTGAGACAGAAAGACAAACGTAACTTCAAGTTAAAAGGTTAACGTGGGCTTCCCTCTCTTTCACACAACTCTCCCGTCCCGAGCCCCGAGATCATCTAACCCTACGACAAAGAAAAGTTATTATTTCTTATTTGCAGCATTCTTCAGTTTAACCTAAAACAAGACTCTGCGTGGTCTCAGCAAATAGAACAGAGACACATCCTATTACGAGAGGAGAAGATACTGATAGATATTGGGAGATACAAGTCTTGGGTGTCAGGCATGGATGGTGTGTGTGTGTGGGAGGGTGGGGTTTGAAGGGGTGAGGCAGAACAGAAGGTCAGATGGAGGTGTGAGGGAGAGGAGCCCCCGGGGACTTTCTCTGAAGAGGGATTCCCCCCCCCTTTATACAGAAGCTCCTAAGGTAATGAGGTCAGCTATGTTCGACTAGGAATCACTCATCACCTTCTATAATGGACACTCTCTCCTCCTCAATGCCTGGCCTCAAATAAAAGGTGCCATTCTGTACGGTTGCCTCATGTTCATAATTTGATCTCAAATCCAAATTGATGGAGTATGTCCAAATACATAGGGAACTGTATCCATCTGTCTGAATGTTATTGGTATGTGAATGGTATTGTTCCATCTCGCAGTAATGATACACAAAAACCTAGAAGACAATAGCCTACATTGTACTTTTACCTGAGGGACTTTTATATAGAGCTGTAGTATCAATGTTTATCATAAAGAAGGCATTATGGTTTCAAGTATGGGTCCCGTGTGGCTCAGTTGGTAGAGAATTGCGCTTGCAACGCCAGTGTTGTGCGTTCGATTCCCACGGGGGACCAGTACGAAAAAAGTATACAAATGAATGCACTCACTACTGTAAGTTGCTCTGGATAAGCGCGCCTGCTAAATGACTAAAATGGAAAATGCAAGTAGGGACTATAACAGGTAATATGCTGAATGGGAGAGCAGTCATTTACAAACCTTACATGCAGAAATCATGTTTCTTAGAATCATGTCTCAAGGTAAACAAATGTATTTTTATTTAACACAGTGCAATAAGTGTTGCATCTTTCATTTGCAGGTATGGGTTACTGTAGCAAACACAGACCAGGAATAAACGTTGAATGGGAAAATGGTTGTCGGGTGCAAATCCAGGGCTCCCCTCTAATAATAATAATAATAATAATAATAATAATAATAATAATAATAATAATAAGCCATTTAGCAGACACTTTTATCCTAAGCGACTTAGTCAACCTTGCATAAATGTTTTACGTATGGGTGATCCCGGGAATGGAACCCACTATCCTGACGTTGCAAGCGCCATGCTCTACCAACTGAGCTACAGAGGACTACCCTCTCTCTACGAATGATGATCTGAGGATCTATTCATCACCAGGGTTGACTCCAGCACGTCAGGGCGATTCCTATAACCCCCGTCGAAGCGCCGAAGGACTTTGTTATGCAATATTAGATTAGACATAGATTAGAACATGGTTGTGTTCATTAGAGACACAAAATGGAAGAAAACAGAGTGAATCAGGGAGGTACTACCTGGACTTGTCCAATCGGAAACACTCATTTGATTTCCAGTTGCAAAACGTTTTCAAATGTTTTCTGTTGTGTGCCCGTCTATTGTACATAACCCAGGTATTGAAAACAGACGACAGGGAAGGCTGCAGGGGGAAAAGGGAGAGGGAGAAAGATACCTGGAGATGGAAAGATATAAAACCCCAGACTTCAGTCAATTAGAAACAGCGGTTTACCTCCTACTGACATTTGTTCTGGAATAAACAGGCCCTGAAGAAAAATGAAGAGTGTTCAGATGTCGTTCGTCAGATCTCTCGCAGAGTTGTTGCCCGTCCTCAAGCTAGCTTGTCAGCGTTTCTGGCAGGCAGTGAGCCGAGGGTGACACACCCACACAGAACATGAAGCGAAATTGAGAGCGATTCAACGCGAGCGTATACTGATTACAATTCGTCGGGGCATGGACTGACTCTACAAGGTGTCAAAAGCGTTCCACAGGGATGCTGGCCCATGTTGACTCCAACACCCTGTCGTTCTCCGCTAACATCAAGGCGGTGACCCGATCCTGCAGGTTCATGCTCTACAACATTCGGAGAGTACGACCCTGCCTTACACAGGAAGCGGCACAGGTCCTAATCCAGGCACTTGTCATCTCCCGTCTGGATTACTGCAACTCGCTGTTGGCTGGCCTCCCTGCCTGTGCCATTAAACCCCTACAACTCATCCAGAATGCCGCAGCCCGTCTGGTGTTCAACCTTCCCAAGTTCTCTCACGTCACCCCCCTCCTCCGCACACTCCACTGGCTTCCAGTTGAAGCTCGCATCCGTTACAAGACCATGGTGCTTGCCTATGGAGCAGTGAGGGGAACGGCACCTCCGTACCTTCAGGCTCTGATCAGTCCCTACACCCAAACGAGGGCATTGCGTTCATCCACCTCTGGCCTGCTGGCTCCCCTTCCTCTGCGGAAGCATAGTTCCCGCTCAGCCCAGTCAAAACTGTTCGCTGCTCTGGCACCCCAATGGTGGAACAAGCTCCCTCACGACGCCAGGACAGCGGAGTCACTCACCACCTTCCGGAGACATTTGAAACCCCACCTCTTTAAGGAATACCTGGGATAGGATAAAGTAATCCTTCTACCCCCCCCCAAAAAAAATAAAAATAAAAATAAATAAATATTATTGTAAAGTGGTTATCCCACTGGCTATAGGGTGAATGCACCAATTTGTAAGTCGCTCTGGATAAGAGCGTCTGCTAAATGACGTAAATGTGCCCTTGAGCAAGGCACTTAACCCTAATTGCTCCTGTAAGTCGCTCTGGATAAGAGCGTCTGCTAAATGACTAAAATGTAATGTAAAATGACTCCAATGCTTCCCAGAGTTGTGTCAAGTTGGCTGGATGTCCATTGAGTGGTAGACCATTCTTAATACACACGGGAAACTGTTGAGAGTGAAAAACCCAGCAGCGTTGCAGTTCTTGACACACTCAAACCGGTGCGCCTAGCACCATACCCCATTCAAAAGGCACTTAAATATTTTGTCTTGCCCATTCACCCTCTGAATCGCACACATACACAATCCATGTCTCAATGCTTAAAAATCCTTCTTTAACCAGTCTCCTCCCCCTTTTTTATGTTGCTCATATTTACAAAGGCCTACCTGTGATTTGGAATTGGAGGAAGGAATATACAGTACATTCGGAAAGTATTCAGACCCCTTGACTTTTTCCTCTTTGTTACGTTACAGCCTTATTCTAAAATGGTTTAAATTGTCGCCAAGCGGTCCTCCATTTACCCTCTCTGACGCTCAGAAGCTGCATGACAGTGAACTTGCAAAGTCTACTCAGACTGGTCTGTGCTCTTGGTTATAACAGGCGATGAAATGATACAATGTATCAACATTGCTTGCTTTGCACGCTGCGCCAATGTAATAAATGTACAAATCTAACAGAAGACTCATCAGGGTCTGCACCACCGCTCGCCATCATGGCTAAATTATATTTTTTAAAAGCTGACGGAGGAATAGTGAGTGAGGGCTGGTGGGGGATGCGGATATTATTGGACCTGCGCATACAAGAGAAATTGCTGTTGCTGAAATTCAACTGAATTTATATACATTTTATTACAGGCGCCAGCAGGTTCTTTAGATCGGTAGGGCTGAAAAAGTTGGTAGTATCATATGAAACGGTACTACGGTATTCTAAAATGTTGGTATCATAAGTATCATGACATTTAGGTACCATGATATTACCGTGGTAACGGTATACCGTGCAACACCACACTCCGTGTATGTCTGTTTTTGTAAGTAAAAAAAGAAAAACATTTACTGGCTGGGGCTGGCAACTTAGTCTCAATCTTTAAATTTTTTAAATGTTTAGTCATTTAGCAGACGCTCTTATCCAGAGCGACTTACAGTTAGTGAGTGCATACAACAGACACACGTGCACACACACACAAACCACAAAGTATTTTCACTACTCTGCAGCACAACGCCTCTACAGTAGCCAGTGCAACGAGACCCTACCAGAGCTCCTTGTTGGAGCGCAGAGGGACAGGAGCAACAAAAGAGGAGAGGGGTGGATCCTTATCACCACACGCAGCACTTAGCCTTTTTAGGCATCTATCTCCCTCCACCAGACCCTCCTTTATCTAGCTCCTGTGTCCCAGGAGTGGGGTTCTGGGATCTTTGATTACAGCCCTCATCTACAGTTACCGTAGGCACCATTGACTGTGGAGGCATGCCCTTGAAACTGGGGGAGAGAAATGCCTCCATTGTCGCCCAGCTAACTCTACCCCTCATAGGTTTCCACTAGCGCGCTGCGGCTCTACTGCACACAAAATGGCTGCCATCCACTCCCCTACATTAGTTACTGTATCTTCTTGACCAGAGGTTCTGAAAAGTAGTGGAAGCAGAGCATATAGAGATGGACGTAAAGACACAGACAATATTTCAGATTGCGTGCATCTTACTGTGTGACTGTGCCTAACTCAATGAACAACACTACATAAAGTATGTAAACGTCATTGTTCCCCTTTCAAGGGTGAGGGGTGTTTCTTGTTGTCTATGTGGTAAGCTGTGGAAAGATTTTCCCCTTTAAGATTTCAACAAACATCATTCATAAGTTAGTACACGTACAAAGACCAAGTCAGTTGAAATATAAATATCAATAAGCTTGATTAAAAATCATTTTTGGAAGGTGGGAAACATTACCAAGGGTACATTGCCTTTCTTGTCAATGCAAGCTTTTGTGTCCAGCTCCTGTTCTATGTTTAAGCGGTGTGCAATTACAGATGATCTGCTTTCACAAATGTACAGTAACAAGTGTGCAGTGGTTTTCCGAAGGTCACACCCCTCTCTCCTGTGTTCTATGCTGGCTACCTGAGCAGAATTGGCCTCACCAGAGTGTAGGGCCCGTTTGTGAGACCTCTCTCCACTCTCACTCACAGATACTGCACTCATTTCACACATTCACACACACACACTTCAAAAGGAAGCCGCTGCTCAGGAGGCAGTGGGAAAAGCCTCCCATTGATCCATCAATCACCCTCTGACATTTGCAGATTAAATAGCTAAAAGAGTGTGCTGCTCTCTTGAATTCAGTATACAACGGCGACTTACACGCTAGGCTTGGGCGGTATCCAGATTGTCATACCTTCATACTGACCTTGTGCCATACCGGGATATTCGGTAATACCGGCACTGAACACAAGGGACGCTATTTTCAAACCCCACTGAGCGTCTGTAATCCGAAGGTTAGCAATGCTAACAAGTACATGTCAAATCCCATAGAGAATGCTAACTACATGCTAATGACTGCATTGCATACATTTCATACAGCCTAAAGCATTTGCAGGACAGACATCCCAGCTTATAAAGTTATACAAGTAACTCAAAAATGCTACTCACAGTTTGCTGCACACACAAAACAAGTATTAGACAGCAAGCCTCTTGATCCAGAAGGGAATGAAGAGGCTTGATCCAGAGCATTTAGAACATTTTAGACAGTCAAGTTAATAGTTATAAGATATCTAGCTGGCAAACATTTAGTTGTGAATTCCATACCGTAGATCACCTGGCGCGTGCTGCACAACAGTGTGTGCTTGTAAACGAACACCACGTGACTGGGGACTACCGGTAAGCTTCATAATGTAACATTTTGACAGGTGAAATGAAGAACCCAATCTTCCTTATCTCCTAAAATAATGCTTGAATAAAATAAAAGTTGATTGCAGGTATTTACTTAAAAAGTAGCAACAAATATTCAAATGTATTGAAAAACCATCCTGTGGCCATTTCCAAATACCCCAGTATACGGTATATCGCCCAGCCTATTCCAAACTCCTAAACAGCATGACTGGTAGGCCTAATATCCCTTAATATAAATCTAGGATGTATAAGCCTAATGGTTTACTTGAATGCTGAAAAAAACCCGACCAAATCAATGAACAACTCATTTGAGTTTAGACTATTTTTTCACTCATTTGAATAGGAACATTTTGACTCATGTTATGTGTAAACCCTGCTAGCCTCTGAATCCTAGTGAAATGAAATTGTGAAATGTAGTGTGATTCCGGTAGCGCCCACTCCATCCCCGACCTTCAGCTGGACGAGTTACGACGCCCCAAGAAGTGGTGGCCCTCTCCCCCGTATCGTGTTGTGGCCCGTGGCTATAAGTCGTCACAAGGCCGGATTTACGCACTGACTGACTACTGGGCTAAGGGTTGCTGAAATGTGTTGATGTTCAGTGTGTGTGTGTGTGTGTTGATGTTCAGTGTGTGTGTGTGTGTTGATGTTCAGTGTGTGTGTGTGT
Source organism: Coregonus lavaretus (assembly GCF_964263955.1). Taxonomy (NCBI): domain Eukaryota; kingdom Metazoa; phylum Chordata; class Actinopteri; order Salmoniformes; family Salmonidae; genus Coregonus; species Coregonus lavaretus. The sequence continues at coordinate 27,594,309 of NC_140021.1, forward strand.
GTGTTGATGTTCAGTGTGTGTGTGTGTGTGTGTGTGTGTGTGTTGATGTTCAGTGTGTGTGCACGCGTTAGTTTTCAGCAGTCTTTATGGCTTGGTTTTCTGATGGCGAACAATATTTGTTTTGAGTCTGAGAAAGGCGGAAGGAGATTGAGGAAGAGGGAGGTAGAGAGGGCTTGTCCTGATTTGTTATGGTGGTACCCACATCACAGCAGCCTCTGGCTGTGTAATTCAATACCTGGGTCCTCCTGCGCTACCTGGTTCATAATGTTTGGTATATTGCATCACGGCTTATAACTGAATCAAGGCTTTTCTCTGGAAAGCCTCGAGCTACAAGACCTGGGCTGCGTCCCTAATGGCAACCTATTCCCTCTATAGTGTCCTATGGGCCCTGCTCAAAAGTAGTGCCCTATAAAGGGAATAGAGTGCCATTTGGGATGCAGCCCTGGCTAGCGGAGTTCCGTGTCCAGACTACACATATATGGACGGAAGCTCTCCCCTGAAAGGAAAAGCCTATCAGTGTAATGGGGCTTGTCAAAATGGAGGGAGTTGTGTTTTTCGGGAGATATAGTAGACCTAAGGCAATTAGAATAGCAGCATAACTGAACATATGTCCATTTACAAACGATGAAACACATGTTAACAGGTCTTCAGGTCTGCTTTGCGCCGTACACACTTGCAGGAGTAAATACTGAGGATGTTGTTTCCCTTTTTTCCTGCGTTCTTTCGCCCCGAGCCCGTAAACTACATATTAAAGTCACTCCTTTCTGGCTGGCTGGCAGTTGATGAATTGCATATAAAACTGTCCCCCCATTGAAGAGGCTTTTAACAAGATGTGCAGTATGCCACAGGAATCTGTTACATTTCCCCCTCCACGCCACTCACAGCGCCGCGGTGATAAAGCAGATTGTATTAATGACCCAATCCCCGGCCCCGTGGGGAAAAAAGGGTGACCACCTTTCAGTTGGTGGCCATGTTTCATGTTTTTCCCTCCCGAACGATGTGGCATCACACCCAATTAATTTCCACGTCAAAACGTCAGGGATACTAAGCTAACTAGCTCGACTGAGTGTTCGTCGTCTAATTGGCTGATGTGATGAGCCACTACAGGCCACACACTAAGGCTGTGGCCCAATTAGCTTTGCCTGATCAAAATGGCAGGAACCAATGAGATACCCCTATGCATAATTCGAATAAAGTCCCCTTATCTGATTAGCTCTTGTCCGGTCTGATCACACCCAGATAATGACTAGGTATAATCCCACTTCCCACCCAAAGATAAAATGAAGGGTTAATTCAAGCTTCACCCCAATAAAAAGAGCATTCTACAAAACCCCATACTGGCTTTACTAAACTAATCAGCACAGCTTCTCTGCTTGTGAGTGTGTGTGCATAGTGTACAAAACATTAGGAACACCTTGCTAATATTGAGTTGCACCCCCTTTTGCCCTCAGAACAGCCTCAATTCGTCGGGCCATGGACTCTACAAGGTGTCGAAATCGTTCCACAGGAATGCTGGCCCATGTTGACTCCAATGCTTCCCACGGTTGTGTCAAGTTCGCTGGATGTCCTTTGGGTGGTGGACCATTCTTGAAATACACAGGAAACAGTTGAGTGTGAAAAACCCAGCAGCGTTGCAGTTCTTGACACACTCAAACTGGTGAGCCTGCCACCTACTACCATACTCCGTTCAAAGACACTTAAATATTTTGTCTTGCCCATTCACCCTCTGAATGGCACACATACACAATCCATGTCTCAATTGTCTCAAGGCTTAAAAATCCTTCTTTAACCTGTCTCCTCCCCTTCATCTACACTGATTGAAGTGGATTTAACCGGTGACATCAATAAGGGATCATAGCTTTCACCTGGATTCACCTGTTCCTAATGTTTTGTACACTTCGTGTATGTGTGTAGAGAGCCGAGCGGTCTCTGCCTAATATCTCAATGAGAACACACGCTCTAATTGGGGATGGTGAAGAGATGAAGACAACCCCGTAGTGCCATGTGTGTGGAGTTCCCTCGGCACCACTGTTCACACAGGCTAGCTCTGATATTTCACTTCTGTCCACCACACAGCATAGCGAAGAGTGCCTGGTAAAAATAGCTAGCCCAGTTCCGCTCCCATTTTTCTCCCGCTGTCTTACCAAAACTTCTGTGGGAGTTTTGCTGCAGTGAGAGGTCTGGACTCTCAGCTGGGATCGAATTCCGGGGGACCAAGCACTTACTTGGAGCTCCATCCCTTTAACTGGGCTCCATCGCTTTAAATGGCCGTAATCAATAAGTCCTTAGGGGACACTGGCAGACAAGGCCTATACAGCATGGCCAGGCTAGACGTAGGCGACTGGCTCTCTCCAAAGACACACGGCCATCTGATCTCACATCAGCTCTTGAGAAGAAGAAAGCAAGATAAGTGGGAGAGAGAAGGAGGGAGGTGAAACAAGGGAGAGAGCGAGAGTGAGAAATGGAAGCGAGCGCGAGACAGTGGTGAGGAATTGTCTATCAGCGCAGCCGATGTCCTCTTATAGCGTGAGCTATATGGAATGGAAACACGAAGGAAAACAGATTGTTTCATCTGTAGCCACATGAAAATCAGCGAAAACAAGATCAATAACTCAATGCATACACACACTCCTATTGAATATGCATTCACCTGTATTGTGAATAGGCCGTCTAGGCTTCACCTTGATTTACCCAGTTTATCAATAGAGATTTACCATTCTAATAAATGTACCATTATGCTGTTAGATTGTCTTACTTGTGAATCACTAAAACAATACAGAAAACAACACTACAGAAAATGAAGGAACAGCACGCCAGAAATCAGCTCAATGTGATTGAATAATCCATAGAACCTAACCACTTCTGGGAAAATTGGAAAACTCTAAACAAACAACACGAAGAGTTATCTATCCAAAACTGAGATGTATGGATAAACCACTTCTCCAATCTTTTTGGCCCTATAACAAACAGCAAAAACATATACATGACCAAATAACAATCTTAGAATCAACTACTAAAGACTACCAGAACCCACTGGATTCTCCAATTACATTGAATGAACTACAGGACAAAATAAAAACCCTCCAACCCAAAAAGGCCTGTGGGGTTGATGGTATCCTAAATGAAATGATAAAAACACACAGACCACAAATTCCAATTGGCTATACTTGTACTCTTTAACATCATCCTCAGCTCTGGCATATTCCCCAATATTTGGAACCAAGGACTGATCAACCCAATCCACAAAAGTGGAGACAAATTTGACCCCAATAACTACCGTGGGATATGCGTCAACAGCAACCTTGGGAGAATCCTCTGCATTATCATTAACAGCAGACTCAAACATTTCCTCAGCGAAAACAATGTACTGAGCAAATGTCAAATTGGCTTTTTACCAAATTACCATACGCCAGACCCAAGTATTCACCCTGCACACCCACCCTCTTCAACATATATATCAACGAATTGGCAAGGGCACTAGAACAGTCTGCAGCACCTGGCCTCACCCTACTAGAATTTGAAGTCAAATGTCTACTGTTTGCTGATGATCTGGTGCTTCTGTCCCCAACCAAGGAGGGCCCACAGCAGCACCTAGATCTTCTGCACAGATTATGTGAGACCTGGGCCCTGACAATAAATCTCAATAAGACAAAAATAACGGTGTTCCAAAAAAGATCCAGTTGCCGCGACCACAAATACAAATTCCATCTAGACACCGTTGCCCTAGAGCACAATTAATCTAAGACCCCTTTATAAGCATCTGAGTTGTTGACCAATAGTATTACTGTAAAGTTAACCTCCAATCAGACATCAGACCTACAGTTGAAGTCGGAAGTTTACATACACCTTAGCCAAATACATTTAAACTCAGTTTTTCACAATTCCTGACATTTAATCCTAGTAAAACTTCCCTGTCTTAGGTCAGATCGGATAACCACTTTATTTTAAGAATGTGAAATGTCAGAATAATAGTAGAGAGAATTATTTATTTCAACTTTTATTTATTTCATCACATTCCCAGTGGGTCAAAAGTTTACATACACTCAATTAGTATTTGGTGGCATTGCCTTTCAATTGTTTAACTTGGGTCAAACGTGTCGGGTAGCCTTCCACAAGCTTCCCATAATAAGTTGGGTGAATTTTGGCCCATTCTTCCTGACAGAGAGTCAGGTTTGTAGGCCTCCTTGCTCGCACACGCTTTTTCAGTTCTGCCCATACATTTTCTATAGGATTGAGGTCAGGGCTTTGTGATGGCCACTCCAATACCTTGACTTTGTTGTCTTTAAGCCATTTTTCCACAACTTTGGAAGTATGCTTGGGGTCACTGTCCATTTGGAAGACCCATTTGCGACCAAGCTTTAACTTCCTGACTGATGTCTTGAGATGTTGCTTCAATATATCCACATAATTGTCCTTCCTCATGATGCCATCTATTTTGTGAAGTGCACCAGTCCCTCCTGCAGCAAAGCACCCCCACAGCATGATGCTGCCACCCCCGTGCTTCACGGTTGGGATGGTGTTCTTCGGCTTGCAAGCTCCCCCTTTTTCCTCTAAACATAAAAGTACGATCTTTGTCCCCATGTGCAGTTGCAAACCGTAGTCTGGCTTTTTTATGGCGGTTTTAGAGCAGTGGCTTCTTCCTTGCTGAGCGGCCTTTCAGGTTATGTCGATATAGGACTCGTTTTACAGTGGATATAGATACTTTTGTACCTGTTTCCTCCTTTGCTGTTGTTCTGGGATTGATTTGCACTTCTTGCACCAAAATACGTTCATCTCTAGGAGACAGAATGCGTCTCCTTCCTGAGCGGTATGACGGCTGCGTGGTCCCATGGAGTTTATACTTGCGAACTATTGTTTGTACAGATGACCGTGGTACCTTCAGGCATTTGGAAATTGCTCCCAAGGATGAAACAAACTTGTGGAGGTCTACAATTTTTTTTCTGAGGTATTGGCTGATTTCTTTTGATTTTCCCATGATGTCAAGCAAAGAGGCACTGAGTTTGAAGGTAGGCCTTGAAATACATCCACAGGTACACATCCAATTGACTCAAATTATGTCAATTAGCCTGGCAGAAGCTTCTAAAGCCATGACATCATTTTCTGGAATTTTCCAAGCTGCTTAAAAAGGCACAGTCAACTTAGTGTATGTAAAACATCTGACATACTGGAATTGTGATACAGTGAATTATAAGTTAAATAATCTGTCTGTAAACAATTGTTGGAAAAATGACTTGTGTCATGCAATGTAGATGTCCTAACCGACTTGCCAAAACTATAGTTTGTTAACAAGTTTTAATGACTCCAACCTAAGTATGTAAACTTCTGACTGTACATGATGTAACCTCTGCTTCTCAGAGGTGAGACAATGGGGGTTGGCAAGACAACACAGAGAATGTTGAATTCCTAAGACAACACAGAGGATATTCTCGTATATAGTTGATAAGAAGAGCCACTTCGGGGGCTGCTCTACACCATATCAGCACAAATGCACATTTCACTTAATAAGATGCATGATAATTTGGGTTAACACTAGCCTAGACCTAGTTTAAAATATAAAAGATATTGACAAAAAAGTGTTACAACACACGGTACAGAAGTTTGAGAAGTCGGTATGCAATGTGATATTAGATAGAGTAGGCCGACATATCTGGGAATAAAATACAGTAGGTATGTATTATTAGAATAGATAGAACAGATTAAACAGATCGGCATATCGGAGTGTCGAATAGATGCAGGTAGAGAGTAAATAAAAAATGGTGAATCATGTTGCATTTTGCCCGAGCTGCGAGGGAGCGAGACGTGTGACTTTGAGTTTCTCCTCTGGTACCATGTCGCGGCGGGTGTCCAGATGAGACGTGCCGGCCCAGGGCAACACACGCTGGCAGTGTTTAACCGGCCACGGTAAAACAGAGCACTACCCGTCCAATATGCTCGAGACAATTCTTATCCTTGGTCGACAACAAAAACCCTGGGTTTTGTTACGAATCATAATTCTGCCATCCCGTGCCCAAAGGTACATTTTAGGCTTTAAAGAAGAACACAAGTAAAAAAATCCTCCATTTGCAATATCGTATCAGTGTGGTGAACAACAGGCTCTGGGACAACGGATGAGAAACATTACATCTGTGTTTTAGTGAAATAGAGGAAAAGGAGGAAAGGAGACCAAAAAAATTAGGCGGTCCAATGGGATTGAAAACATGACCAAGAAATGCATCTAGCCAACCAATTTGGCAACCCCTGTCTAGAGTGATGGATATGCCGTAGCGCACAGACCAACCATGACTAACCATGACCAACCATGACCAACCATGACCAACCATGACCTAACCATGACCAACCATTATCTAACCATGACCAACCATGACCAACCATGACCAACCATGACCAACCATGACTTCACTCCACTCAGATGGGTCAATTTGTATTCATGTAGATGGAATTCTGAGGAGCACAATCATTCACTTTTATGGAGTATTAGGCTGTATAATATACGGCGTTAACTACTGCTGGGCCTAGCTCATTCACTGGCCTATTACCAACTCACCTTCTTACACACACTGGTACACAGAAACACGGGTAAACATGCATTGCACACAGCAAACAAGTGGACACAAGCTCAAGCACAAACACACCCGGGTAAACAGTCCAGGCAGTCAGGCACACACTGATAAACACACACACACACACTGGATTCACACGTCATCAACAGTATCCAGGCCTAAATAGCTTTCCAAAAGCTAACTAAGAGCTGTCCAACCCACAAAATATTATTGTAGCACATTATTTTTGGGCCCAAATAAAAAGGTAGGTCTTGATGCCCTTACAGGGTGATGAAGTGTGGATACAGTTTAGGCTATACATGTTGCTGCTGTTTTAAAAATGTTCAGCAGGGAATCACTATTGGTTTTCTTACCAAGACCCTCAGTCCTACCCACGCTGCTAATGCCGATATCACTCACTCTTAACACAGTCCAATCACACAGCGCTAAAGGAAGTTATAGAGTTATTAATGGGAAGCTACGCTAACGCCGACAGCATTATTATTGTGATTCAAACGTCTCAGTCTTGTAGGCCCACAAAATGAACGCTGCCAGAAACGCATTAGTGCGTCATTAGTTGTGTTTTTGTAATCATGTGCATTTAAGGCTACATGATTGCAAATGTATGAAAAAACACCACGAGAGAGCAATGTTCCCTCAAAAACAATTCAGCACGGAGCAAATTTCAGGTCTGCTGAGCACAAACTTTGACGTTGTGAAAATTCAGTGCAACTTCCAGCGCACGTTTACTATAAACACTGAGGCTGTACCTGCTTCAAGTTTTAACAGTGGCCATGTAGGCTACTGTGGCTATTTGATCATAATGTAGGCCTACCAGTGGTCTACAACTCTTTGCTGTATTTGTTTAGAAATCTCACAGTATCAACTTTGTTGTAGCTTTCTTTTATGCCTGCTAAATTACTGCACATGGTATTCTGACCCATCCGATTGGCCAGCGGTATGCCTATAGTGCACTTGATTTGCTCTCTGGACCCACCGAGAAGGCGGAGTCTGTACCTTCATACATATGAAATGGTTAAAATTGCAGCAGTTCCCCTACCCAGCGCTCAGGGCAGCTGAATCGGGTGCGTTTACCGCCAACAGCCCGAGACTAATAAAACAAAATAAGAACACAAGGCTTTATCCTTGGGTTTTTTACATAAATGTTTGACGATCGACTAGGAATGCCTTGGAGATCGACCAGTTGATTGTGATCGACCGGTTGATGACCACTGATCTAGAAAGTTGAGTGAAGTTCAATCTCGTCTTCTCTGTGGGCTGATATATTTCTGCGTGGCAGACCCGGGGGAGCTGCTCGGCAGTCTCGGGGCTACTGCACACACGCGCTCGCAGCTTAGAGGGAACATTGCATTAGAGTATGGCAGAGCCTATTTTGATATGACTTTACCCCAGTCCTCAGCAGTCCAATCCCTGTACCTTTTGCAGAATATCAGTCTGTCCCTGATGTTTTTCCTGGAGAGAAGTGGCTTCCTCGCTGCCCTTCTTGACACCAGGCCATCCTCCAAAAGACTTCGCCTCACTGTGCGTGCAGATGCACTCACACCTGCTTGCTGCCATTCCTGAGCAAGCTCTGTACTGGTGGTGCCCCGATCCCACAGCTGAATCAACTTAAGGAGACGGTCCTGGCGCTTGCTGGACTTTCTTGGGCGCCGTGAAGCCTTCTTCACAACAATTGAACCTCTCTCCTTGAAGTTCTTGATGATCCGATAAATGGTTGATTTAGGTGCAATCTTACTAGCAGCAATATCCTTGCCTGTGAAGCCCTTTTTGTGCAAAGCAATGATGACAACACTTGTTTCCTTGCAGGTAACCATGGTTAACAGAGGAATATAAATGATTTCAAGCACCACCCTCCTTTTAAAGCTTCCAGTCTGTTATTCTAACTCAATCAGCATGACAGCGTGATCTCCAGCCTTGTCCTCGTCAACTCTCTCACCTGTGTTAACGAGAGAATCACTGACATGATGTCAGCTGGTCCTTTTGTGGCAGGGCTGAAATGCAGTGAAAATGTTTTTGGGGGATTAAGTTCATTTTCATGGCAAAGAGGGGCTTTGCAATGAATTGCATTTCATCTTATCATTCTTCATAACATTCTGGAGTATATGCAAATTGCCATCATAAAAACTGAGCAGACTTTGTGAAAATTAATATTTGTGTCATTCTCAAAACTTTTGACCACGACTGTATGCAAAATGTACTTTTTCTCAGGTTAGCACTGGTTACCCTGCCCACACAACCCATGTGTAATTCCGGGTCTCTGGCAGTGTTTGGAACTGGCGATCTGCGGTGAAGAACGCAGAGTTCATCTCAGCATATGGTGCCCTTAAGTCCCTTGAGTTTTTGGCCCTGATGGAGACATGGATCACCCCAGAGAACACTGCTACACCAGCTGCTCTTTCTTCATCTGACTACGTTTTCTCTCACAGTCTATCTGGTCGTCGCGGTGGAGGCACAGGTCTACTAATTTCTCCTAAATGGAGATTCTCTTTTCTCACCTGTCCATCCCCTCATTTGAATTCCATGATGTCACTGTTACTTGTCCAGTCAATCTTAACATTATTGTCATCTATCACCCACCAGGTGCCCTTTGAGAGTTGATGAGCTCATTTCCTGATGATGGTTCACCGCTCTTTGTGCTTGGAGACTTCAACCTCCCGACGTCTGCCTTCGATTAATTTATTTCCAACTCCCTCTTTCCCCTCCTTGCCTCTTTTGACCTCACCCTTTCCCAATCCCCTCCAACACTTCCCTCATCAACTCATCCCTGCACAATGTTGGATTGCATCCTATCTGGCAGGTCGCTCCTACCAGGTGACGTGGACAGGATCTATGTCTGCACCACACTCTCACTACTGGCGTCCCCCAGGGCTCGGTTCTAGGCTCTCTCCTCTTCTCTCCCATCATTGCTTTGTGGATGACACTCAACTACTTTTCTCCTTCCCCCCTTCTGACACCCAAGTGGCGACATGCATCTCTGCGTGCCTGGCAGATATCTCAACTTTTATGTCGGCCCACCAGCTCAAGCTCAACCTCGACAAGACAGAGCTGCTCTTCCTCCACAGTGTCACCCTCCCAGGGTACAAATACAACATCCGTAGAGTACGACCCTACCTCACACAGGAAGCTGCGCAGGTCCTAATTCAGGCACTTGTCCTCTCCCGTCTGGACTACTGCAACTAGCTGTTGGCTGGGCTCTTATCCAGAAAGCTGCAGCTCGCCTGGTTTTCAACCTTCCCAAGTTCTCTCATGTCACCCCGCTCCTCCGCACACGCCACTGGCTTCCAGTCAAAGCTTGCATCCACTACAAGACCATAGTGCTTAACTACGGAACAGCAAAAGGAACTGCTCCTCCCTACATTCAGGCTATGCTCCAACCCTACACCCCAACCAGAGCACATATTCTTCCACCACAGGTCTCTTGGCCCACCCACCTTAAGGGAAGGGCAGCTCCCGCTCAACCCAGTCCAAGCTCTTCTCTGTCCTGGCACCCCAATGGTGGAATGAGCTTCCCCCTGAAGCTAGGATAGCAGAGTCCCTGACCATCTTCCGAAAACATCTGAAACCCTACCTTCAAACAGTATCTTAAATAATCCTCCTCCTCTATGCCAGTGATATGTGGTTGTCCCACCTTGCTATCTTAAAATGAATGCACTAACTGTATATCACTCTGGATAAGAGTCTGCTAAATGTAAAATGTGTCTAAAAGAAGGCAAATTACTTCAATAAGGAGCGTTGAGAGTATGTAAGTGTGAAGTGATGAATAACACAGCTGGATCTATAGAAGACATGGCGTGGGACATGGACTTATTGTGACAGATCACTTTTGGTATTTGAAAACAGACGAACTTTGGAGTGAACCATCACGTGACCAACCAAACCATTGAGTTTGTGGATTCCAGGCAAAGTAGCTTGAACCGAATAGCCTTGAACCAAATGGTGTCTTCGCCATACAATGTCTGGCAAAAATACTTTTTAGGAGGGAAAGACGTGCTATTTCACATCCGATTCTCTACCCTGACATCTTCCTCATTGTTCTTCCACATTTAAAATCCCTGGCTTATTTCAAGTCGCGGCAGGTAGCTTAGTGGGTAAGAGCGTTGTGCCAGTAACCGAAAGGTCGCTGGTTCTAATCCCCGAGCCGACTAGGTGAAAAATCTGTCGATGTGCCCTTAAGCAAGGCACTTAACCCTAATTGCTCATGTAAGTCGCTCTGGATAAGAGCGTCTGCTAAATGACTAAAATGTAAAAATGTAAAATGTAAGTCTCAGCTCCACAACATAATTTGTCAAATGGGTATCCAAATCCCCCCCAAAATAAACCCCCATCACCATTATTTACCATACTAACCCTTTAGCTAACAAATGTTGGAAATATCTAGCCTACACATTAGTGACCAGACGGATCTTCCTCTCCAATTATAACAAGCTAGACAGCCAACATGATGGGCTCAGACCCTGAAAAATCAGTGTGTGTGTGTTTTGGAGGAGAAAATAAAAATCTATATGCACTTTCGCTGTGTGTGTGTGTGTGTGTGTGTGTGTGTGTGTGTGTGTGTGTGTGTGTGTGTGTGTGTGTGTGTGTGTGTGTGTGAGTCCCATTTGATGGCATCTTCAATGTGGCTAAAAATAACAGATAAAGATATAAAGACCGCCTACTGTCACTTCTTTCTGTTTGTGAACCAGCTTCCTTTACAAAATATTACACGGATAGCCTAGCTTTTGTATGAAATAGTTGCATATAACTATCTACCATTCTTACATTGCCTTTCTGAGTCAATGGATTGCATCACTCATTCAGAAGGATTGGAAGTAAAGCAAAAGACACGAGGAGAAAGACAAGATGATACTGTAGCTACAAAAGAGACATGGTCATGTAATGTTGTCCAACACACACAATCTAAAAAGGAATAAAACATAGGCCCCAGCACAGCCTATCAGAGAAAAGGTCAACATAACAATTAATAGTCTGTTGTATAGAACCATAGAGACCCTATTAAATTACTGGGTAAAGTTCATGATGCCGTTGACCTTAAAAAAGGGCCCAAGTAAGGGTGGAAGCAAAATAGCCCCATAACATCCAAGACCCACCACCATATTTCACAGTAGGTATGGGGTTCTTTTCTGGTCATGCATGTTTCTTTCGATGCAAAACCCACACCTGGTACGCGTGGCCAAAGAGCTCAATATGTAATCCAACAAATGTAAACGCCTGGAGTTTGCTAAACGGCATCGGCACTTGGATTGAAACCGGTGCTACAGTCAGATGACATGAAAATATAACTCTTTGGCATGCACACCAGTTTTGGGTTTTGCATTGAAAGAAACGAGGGGGGAATTGCATTGATTATTACATTTCCAATGATTTACCGCCCGGGGTACCACAAGTGTGTAATAACAGGCCATCAGACTATCGCAGCTATTGACTCTGTACTGAGCTTTATGCTACAAAGCCTGATGTCACAGTGAGACGTGATGTCATAATAGGTGAAGTTGTAGAAGGTGATATTCTAATCTACAATGTTGGGTTTAGCAGTTAGTACAGAGACATCGACGAGGTTGGGTAAGTCATATCTCATTGGTTGGGTTTTTATAGGCTACATCTAGCTGGAAAATTGATACTAAAGCTTTTGGAATTTGGTGATTTTGTTAAGGCCTGTGTTTTGTCTCAAAGATAAATAATTTGTACTCCTTTGGTAGCAACACAAGCTTACACACACACACACACACACACACACACACACACACACACACACACACACACACACACACACACACACACACACACACACACACACACACACACACACACACACACACACACACACACACACACTTCCTTAGAGAACATTCATTTGAGAACCAAAAAAGAAGACCTTCACTTCTACTCCGAATAAGTAGGAGTAGCCTCAGTCAGGAAGCCCGTTGTTTTAGTGAGAAGGTAGGCCTGCAAGAGCAGCAGGAGAGACAGTTTGAGAAAGTATGCAGACTAATACGCAGATTCAAAATAAGAGACAACGTACCATTCAAAATCCAGCTCCGTAACGGCATGAGGCTGGATGAAGAGGGAAGGGAGAGAGAAGAGTTATGAGGGAAGGGAGAGAGAAGAGTTATGAGAGGACGAAGAAGCCAGAGGAGGAATATAGGAGAGAAGATGGAGGTGAATAGAATGCAACGTTCGGTGGTGGAAGCTCAGGAGGAATACATCTACCTCTCCCCAGCTTGCTCAGCAGTATATTTGGCACAGTGCTATTTGGCAGCCCCTGCCAGGCTCTCTGCAAACAATTCCGCTTTTATTGGGCACTTTACAGCCTCACTCCCCACAGGTGCTCAGAGGCATTATTGGATAAGAGGCTAGCGGTCCGGATCCAGCTGTTAAAACTCTATTAAAACCAAAAGAGAAACACAGGTGGGTCAATGTGGTCAAATTTTATTGGGTTCTTCATTGTACCTGGATGGAAAGTGGTTGTGTGAGCCACATGTTTTACTTCACTGAACCTTTGAAGCAATGTAGCCAACTCCAGGACACTGTAGTGGAGTTAGGGAAGGAACATAGCGACCAGTAGCAAATCAGGTCAAGACAACCCCATTTCTAGACACATTATATTGTGCATGTTTGAGAGCAACTACATTGCAATCAGTGTGCAGAATCATTGATCTACAAATCACAGTCCAAATAACATTGTGATCAAAATTGGATTTTGCACCTTGCCTTGCTTAAAACAACTGATCCCCTCAAACACATTGATTGTATATCTGCCATTTCTCCAAGCACTCTTACATTCAGTTTATTTTTCTCCCATTACAGCACCCGTCTCTACTTCGCTTCAGCAACCTCTCCCTCACCCATTCCCCCCCGCATCTCATTTCTTTATCTAAGCACCCCACTGATGCACACTCTCTCTCGCTCCCCTCTTGTAACGGTCTAGCATCTTCAATTGCAGTCACAGGACACAGAACTGTGTGTGAATGTGACAATGTGGGTGGTTATCTGACCCGGGGCAGCGACCAGAGCAACGGGGCAGCATGGGTAATGACTCAAAGGGGACATTCCTCAACTCCCCTGTTTTCCCACTCAGTGAGAGTGGAAGAAGAGCCATTTAAAGCTTGTTTAGTCCTGAATCAGGAGTGATGGAGACACATGCTTTCGCCTCCTACGGATGTGTTAATGTGCTTACTGGGTTATGCCAGTCACTCTGTTCAAGGCCCACACACATACAATTGTACAAGTGTGTACACACATAGACAAGCACACACTTGTGCATGCACACACCACACACACATTCACACACAAAATGCCGTGTGCTCATTATGAAGATAATGAGATGCACGTTGTCTTCCAAAACACATCTTTCTTTCATCTTGAGATTGGCAATCTTTATGAGATGTTTGGATGAGGACACATGATACTGAAATATACTCGAGGTCTCCAAAGATGGATGCTGTACCATTTCTCCATAAGTGACCCAAGAGAAACCTGATAACTAAGAAAACAGTTGGTTCTGTACACGGCAGACTTATTATGTATCCCTCAATCTCTGCTGCACTCCATGATTTTCTGCCTTCTGACTTCCACTGAGCCATGTTTGTGGTTCTGATGAAATATATGTGCAGTGTGACATCACATCACTAGGACAGCCCTATTGTGCCAGTAGCGGCTAGCCTATAGAGCAGGGGTGGGCAAACATTTTGGCCACGTCCTGATTTTTCGAAATTCAGAAAATTGCTATTATTGTAAAATATATAGGTCCATTATAATTTCTATATACTTTGGTCCTCTGTAGCGCAATTGGTAGAGCATGGCGCTTGTAATGCCAGGGTAGTGGGTTCGATCCCCGGGACCACCCATACGTAAAAATGTATGCGCACATGACTGTAAGTCACTTTGGATAAAAGCGTCTGCTAAATGGCATATTATTATTATATTATTATCTAGTTTTAGACGTTCAAGAGTAGCCTGGAGTGTTTTTTTTAAACCATAACAATCAAACCTCCCGAGGGCCAGATTGAATGGGCCGTAGTTGGGTCCTGCTACAGAGCCTTGTGTCGCTGCACAGTACATGTCCGATATAATTCACTAAACTGACATTTCATCTTCATTGCACAGAATGATTGAAAGGCTTTGACATCAAGTGCCATTAGTAGCAGCCACTTGTGAAGGATTGCCCTGCAGAGTACAATATTAGCGGGAACACTGGATAGGTAAATCAGATCCATAGTTTATTTCAAGCAAGAGTGCAATGGAAGTCATGGTCATAGAATTGTCACTCGCTGGCAATATCATTTCTCAAGGATCCGATACGGGCTGACGGACGATGTCTGGTACATGGAGGCACACACACACACACACACAGACAGAGAGAAATAGAAAAGAGAGAGAACAAAAAGGACACGCTCAAGCAGATCCAATGGCATTTGTACAAAGGGATCTTTTTTATTTGTTCTCCCATTAAGAGAAAGGCCACATTAGTTTTGGCAAGATCATACTGCGGTTCCCAACATAAATACCATCCTGCAGGTGCAATCCATCATAGTTACATTCAAGCCGACGTATCAAAGACCGACAATTTACTGCAGCAAAGGACCAAGAAAGGGCAGAGATGAGAAAGAATAGAAGGGACAGTTAGAACAGGGGTGTCTAGCAGAAAGACTAGTAACTGACATGACTCACATGAGGGAAGGGATATTTCAAACCCCCATAGGAAAGATTAGCCCACCATGACTGGTATCAGGGGCCAGGAGTATGTCTGTCTGATGTAACAAAACCCCCCACAGTGGCTCAAACGGCTAAATTGGTGGGAACATAGGGACAGCATTTGCTAAGTGTAAATTGCTATGGATAAGGACTACATTATAGCAATAATGGCAATATTAGAATATGCTAACTTTAGCACTACGGCTCTATCTGGATTATCATGGGAAGTTATATCGCCCTCTCAAATTGAAGCTGGCCACCTTTAAGTAGTGCAGATTAACAGATGGGTGCAGCCCCGAAAGCAATCTCATTCAGCTTTTGGAAATACAGTCGAGCAAATTTTTCCCGGGGGCTTGATAGGACTGGCTGGGGATAGGGGGGATACAGAAAGTTATTTCCTTCCTCCAAAACTCAGAAACGCAAACGGCCAACTCGGCTCCGTATCTCAAAGTCATGCCAGAAACGTTGGTTGTAAAATTGTGCAATTTCGCTCAATATTGAGAGTTCAGCAATACATCTGATACCCACAGAAAGCAGAGACCCTCCTCTCTTCAACTAACAGTATACTTGCTTCCAAAGCAGTATTTTTCCCTGCAATTGCATTTTGAAATGTTGCACAATCAGAATGCATTTTTTCTCTCCCTATACTCAGAGCGCACATTCGGAAGAGGGAGTGAAAAAGGCTCGCTCATCACAGCCACCAGCTAAAATAGGCACTGTCAGGGGCAGGGCAGATACTTTCATGGCAGGAGTCAAATCAATGTATGTTTACTTAAAGTGATGCTCCAGAGCTTTTGAATAATTTCAGCCAGTAGTTTTGAAAGTGGTGCTCACTACCCAAAACGGGTCCCTGAAAATTGTGCACCATGTCATCCATTTCGTATATGCTCCATCCTGAAAATACAAATAGAAAATGACAATATGTTGTGAATTTCTAAGTGCTTAAGATCCCGGACTGCATCTTTAACTGTCTGACCAAATCATGGTTTTAGCCAGACACCACAAAAATGTTGTTGAGTGAGGTGACCAACTAAAATTTCTAACCAAATGGTTGCACTTGGAGCCCTGGCTATACAATAAACATGCCTTTGTTGTCCTGTGGCTGGGTATATACAGTTTTTAGCCGAGTTACTCATCAATGGCATTTAAAAAAAAAATGTGTGAGCCAAAATGATCTGAAATTCGTTAGCCTGCCTTCGTCACACTGCCAAGCACGCCGTTATAGAAATGGGATTCTAGTGCTGTGAGAGCTATTGCTGAACCTGAAGCCAGAGATTTGATGCTTTTTACCCCTCCCCCTCCCCCCTCCCCTAACTAAAGTGTATTTTGAGATAGGGGGCATATTAATAATGTATATATCCTAGAGCTCTGCTACCCGACCCGAGCCCGACAGGCCGGGCAGGGGACTTAATAATTTGATAACATTTTGAAGCCGACCCATTTGCTCGTGCTATGCTGCACAGTACAGTCATATGACTAAGATCATAACATGGTGTCAGAAGTGCTTCAACCTCGTCAAATAAAAGACAGGAGAGATTATATATAATAATGTTCATTGAATTTTGTCGGAGTTTAGAGTGATGAAAAGTAGCTAACTGCTCTCTCATGTCTAGTCGGCCCAAGCGGAGCCGTTGCTATGGATACTCAGAGCTAGTGTTGTCACGATAACAGTATCGCGTTACTAGGAAGTAAGGAAGCAAAGGAAACAAAACATGAACTTGACTCAATTTCTTGAGGAAAACTGTCCTAATGTTGGAAAAAACAGCCTTATGTTGTCACCCAGTTATAGCACACAATATTTTACAAAAGTAGGTTTTAAAACGACCATAGAGTTTAGCCTGCTTCGTGTTCTTTTTTGCCAAGGAAAATCTGGTATCATATCCTAACAACACTACTCAGAGCCGCCATTATCAGATAACATGCATAGCGAGCAGCGTCCAGGGAGCAAATGACAGAGAGGAGCAGCTAATGGATTTACTATCAGAGGAAGATATTTCTGATATCGGGTTTCGGGCTGGCCCTTAAATTTGGCAGAAGCAATTGGGCCTGGATAGGGTAGGGCCTGAACGTCGTACGCAAGGGTAGGGCTTAAAATGAATGCCCCCCCCCCCCCGGGCTTTTTTGGTAACCGTGTGTAGGAGTAGGGATGATGGTGGAGCAGACAACAGAACAAATGGCAAAAAAAAAAGCGACAAAGCAAGATAAACACGGTGGGTTGTGAGGCTAGCCCGGAGGTTAGAGAGGCGAGCGAGTAACCCAAGGGTTGCCGGTTCAAATCCCAGGGCTGACGGGGAAATATGCGATTGTACCCTTGTGCAAGGCACTTAATGCTCCTATGCACATTGACCTGGCGCCGACGAAGATGGCAGCCTCGCGACTATCTCTGAGGAAACTTTGCAGTATTTATGTATTTTTTGGTATTTTTTTTTACATTAGCAGCTCTGAAAGTGTTTTGCATCATTACATACAGCCGGGAAAAACTACTGGATATCAGAGCGGCGGTAACTCACCAGCATTACGACCAGGAATACGACTTTCCCGAAGCAGATCCTTTGTTTGCTCTCCCCAGGGCAACTGAACTGATTACAGCGTCTGACCCAAAACATCGCCGGCGGAGAAGAGGCACTCGGAGCGGCCTGCTGGTCCGACTTAGGAGGCGCGCACACCACCCACCGCTTCCAAGTACTCTACTCGCTAATCTTCAATCTTTGGATAACAAAGTCGACGAACTACGGGCAAACATACACTGTTTCACGGAAACATGGCTCTCTTGGGATATTCTGTCGGAATCGGTCCAGCCAGATGGGTTCTCAGTTCATCGCGCAGACAGGAATAAATATCTCTCCGGGAAGCAGAAGGGTGGAGGAGTGTGTTTCATGATTAACCACTCATGGTGTAATTGTAGTAACATAGAGGAACTCGAGTCCTTCTGTTCACCCGACCTAGAATTTCTCACAATCAAATGCCGACCGTATTGTCTCCCAAGAGAATTCTCTTCGGTTATAGTCACGGCCGTGTATATCCCCACTCAAGCAGATACCACGACGGCCCTCAAAGAACTTCACTGGACCTTATGCAAACTGGAAATCACATATCCTGAGGCTGCATTTATTGTAGCCAGGGATTTTAACAAAGCAAATTTGAGGACTAGGCTGCCGAAGTTCTATCAACATATCGACTGTTGTACTCGCGCTGCTAAAATCCTCGACCATTGCTATTCAAACTTCCGGGATGGTTATAAGGCCCTCCCCCGCCCTCCTTTCGGCAAACATTTTATTTCTCCCTTCCTATTAGGCAGAAACTCAAACAGGAAGTACCCGTGCTAAGGACTATTCAACGCTGGTCTGACCAATCGGAATCCATGCTTCAAGATTGTTTTGATCACGCGGACTGGGATATGTTCCGGGTAGCTTCAGAAAATAATTTAGACATATACACTGAAACAGTGACAGAGTTTATCAGGAAGTGTATAGGTGATGTTGTGCCCACTGTGACTATTAAAACCTACCCTAACCAGAAACCGTGGATAGACGGCAGCATTCACGCAAATCTGAACGCGCGAACCACCGCATTCAACCATGGCAAGGTGACTGGGAATATGGCAGAATACAAACAGTGTAGCTACTCACTCCGCAAGGCAATTAAACTGGCAAAACATCAGTATAGAGACAAAGTGGAGTCGCAATTCAACGGCTCAGACACGAGACGTATGTGGCAGGATCTACAGACAATCACAGACTACAAAAAGAAAACCAGCCACGGACGTCTCGCTTCCAGACAACCTAAACACCTTCTTTGCCCGCTTTGAGGATAACACAGTGCCACTGACGAGGCCCACTACCAAAGACTGTGGCCTCTCCTTCTCCATGGCCGACGTGATTAAGACATTTAAGCATGTTAACCTCCGCAAGGCTGCCGGCCCAGACGGCATCCCTAGCCGCGTCCTCAAAGCATGCGCAGACCAGCTGGCTGGTGTGTTCATGGACATATTAAATCTCTGCCTTTCCCAGTCTGCTGTTCCCACATGCTTCAAAATGGCCACCATTGTTCCTGTACCCAAGAAAGCAAAGGTAACTGGTAAAAAATGTAATTACTATCGCCGTGTAGCACTCACCTCTGTCATCATGAAGTGCTATGAGAGACTAGTCAAGGATCATATCACCTCTACCTTACCTGTCACCCTAGACCCACTTCAATTTGCTTACCGCCCCAATAGATCCACAGACGATACAATTGCCATCACACTGCAAACTGCCCATTCCCATCTGGACAAGAGGAATACCTATGTAAGAATGCTGTTCATTGACTATAGCTAAGCATTCAACACCATAGTACCCTCCAAGCTCATCATTAACCTTGAGGCCCTGGGTCTGAACCCCGCCCTGTGCAACTGGGTCCTGGACTTCCTGACGGGCCGCCCCCAGGTGGTGAAGGTAGGAAACAACATCTCCACTTCGCTGATACTCAACACTGGGGCCTCACAGGGGTGCGTGCTCAGCTCCCTCCTGTACTCCCTGTTCACCCATGACTGCGTGGCCAAGCACGCCTCCAACTCAATCATCAAGTTTGCAGACGACACAACAGTAGTAGGCTTGATTACCAACAATGACTAGACAGCCTACAGGGAGGAGGTGAGGGCTCTGGGAGTGTGGTGCCAGGAAAATAACCTTGCACTCAAAATCAACAAAACAAAAGAGATGATCGTGGACTTCAGCAAACAGCAGAGGGTGCACCCCCCTATCCACATCGACGGGACCGCAGTGGAGAAGGTGGAAAGCTTCAAGTTCCTTGGCGTACACATCACCGACAAACTCAAATTGTCCACCCACGCAGACAGTGTGGTGAAGAAGGTGCAAAAGAGCCTCTTCAACCTCAGGAGGCTGAATAAATGTGGCTTATCACCTAAAACCCTCACAAACTTTTACAGATGCACAATTGAGAGCATCCTGTCGGGCTGTATCACCGCCTGGTACGGCAACTGTACCGCCCACAACCGCAGGGCTCTCCAGAGGGTGGTGCGGTCTGCCGAATGCATTACCGGGGGCAAACTATCCGCCCTCCAAGACACATACAGCACCCGACGTCACAGGAAGGCCAAAAAGATCATCAAGGACATCAACCAACCGAGCCACTGCCTGTTCACCCCGCTATCATCCAGAAGGTGAGGTCAGTACAGGTGCATCAAAGCTGGGACCGAGAGAATGAAAAACAGCTTCCATCTCAAGGCCATCAGACTTTTAAATAGCCATCACTAGCACATTAGAGGCTGCTGCTGCCTATTGAAATCACTGGCCACTTTAAGAAATGGAACACTAGTCACTTTAATAAATGTTTACATATCTTGCACTACTCATCTCATATGTATATACTGCATTCTATTCTATAATATTCTTCTGTATCTTAGTCCATGCCGCTCTGTCATTGCTTGTCCATATACAGTGGGGAGAACAAGTATTTGATACACTGCCGATTTTGCAGGTTTTCCTACTTACAAAGCATGTAGAGGTCTGTAATTTTTATCATAGGTACACCAACTGTGAGAGGTGGAATCTAAAACAAAAATCCAGAAAATCACATTGTATGATTTTTAAGTAATCAATTTGCATTTTATTGCATGACATAAGTATTTGATCACCTACCAACCAGTCACCCTCGGTCTGGGGCTCCATGCAAGATCTCACCTCGTGGGGCATCAATGATCATGAGGAAGGTGAGGGATCAGCCCAGAACTACACGGCAGGACCTGGTCAATGACCTGAAGAGAGCTGGGACCACAGTCTCAAAGAAAACCATTAGTAACACACTACGCCGTCATGGATTAAAATTCTGCAGCGTACGCAAGGTCCCCCTGCTCAAGCCAGCACATGTCCAGGCCCGTCTGAAGTTTGCCATTGACCATCTGGATGATCCAGAGGAGGAATGGGAGAAGGTCATGTGGTCTGATGAGACAAAAATAGAGCTTTTCGGTCTAAACTCCACTCGCCGTGTTTGGAGGAAGAAGAAGGATGAGTACAACCCCAAGAACACCATCCCAACCATGAAGCATGGAGGTGGAAACATCATTCTTTGGGGATGCTTTTCTGCAAAGGGGACAGGACGACTGCACCATATTGAGGGGAGGATGGATGGGGCCATGTATCGCGTGATCTTGGCCAACAACCTCCTTCCCTCAGTAAGAGCATTGAAGATGGGTCGTGGCTGAGTCTTCCAGCATGACAACGACCCGAAACACACAGCCAGGGCAACTAAGGAGTGGCTCCGTAAGAAGCATCTCAAGGTCCTGGAGTGGCCTAGCCAGTCTCCAGACCTGAACACAATAGAACATCTTTGGAGGGAGCTGAAAGTCCGTATTGCCCAGCGACAGCCCCGAAACCTGAAGGATCTGGAGAAGGTCTGTATGGAGGAGTGGGCCAAAATCCCTGCTGCAGTGTGTGCAAACCTGGTCAAGACCTACAGGAAACGTATGATGTCTGTAATTGCAAACAAAGGTTTCTGTACCAAATATTAAGCTCTGCTTTTCTGATGTATCAAATACTTATGTCATGCAATAAAATGCAAATTAATTACTTACAAATCATACAATGTGATTTTCTGGATTTTTGTTTTAGATTCCGCCTCTCACAGTTGAAGTGTGCTTTGTAAGTAGGAAAACCTGCAAAACCGGCAGTGTATCAAATACTTGTTCTCCCCACTGTATGTATATATTCTTAAATCCCATTCCTTACTTTTTTGTGTGTATTGGATATATGTTGTGTAATTGTTAGATATTACTGCACTGTCAGAGCTAGAAGCACAAGCATTTCGCTACACCCGCTATAACATCTGCTAAACACGTGTATGTGACAAAGAACATTTGATTTGATTTTATCTGTTCTGTGTGCGGTGTGTCAGGTTGGGTACAGTCTGACGGCAAATAC
The DNA here is from genome assembly GCF_964263955.1 of Coregonus lavaretus. NCBI lineage: Eukaryota > Metazoa > Chordata > Actinopteri > Salmoniformes > Salmonidae > Coregonus > Coregonus lavaretus. The sequence continues at coordinate 27,616,477 of NC_140021.1, forward strand.
ATTTTGGTGCAAATGGATGAATAAAGATCTAGCCTCTTCTTTTGAAGCTGGAGAGGGCTGTGTATACAGGGACTAGAGAGTAATTGGTGAGCAAGTGAATGGCTTAGTCATCCTTATCCCATCAGCAATGCACCACATACACGTACTGCATGTGGTAAAGACACCAATCTGTCATTATCAAACACACAACATATTACACGGGGTTGTGTAAGGCTTCATGTGTATGCAGGAGGGCCTGCGTGTGTGTGGTTGAGGGGGTGAGTGGGCATAGTGTGACTCACTCCACCCAAACACAGTGCGGTGCCACTCATGCCCGCCTGCGTTGGCACTCACACTGTGGTGCCCGCTGGAGAGAGAGGCAGAGAGCCAAGAATATTCTCTGTGCCAAAAGTGCTATACTTGCTTGGGCACACAAGGTTGAGGTTGTCACGACATGCTTGGTGTGTATATAACAAGGGTGTATATTTGAGCATCCATATGCATGTGGTGTGTGTGGGAGACGTGGGCCTTGTCCTCTACATAAGGCTGTTTCGCATCTGCTGGGATATGCAAGCACACACACAGATCACAGTAAGTACACACGTACGCAGCTGCTCTGGCTCAGTGACAGAGCAGTGGGCAGTGCCACCCACACAGCTTCACTTACACACACATTAGCTATCTTAACAGTACTAGTCTCTCTCGACATTAGCTCTAGACTTCGAAGAACGCTCGCGAGATGTAGAGCAATGTTACATAATTGTATTGGTTTTCATTCTATATCCTCATTGTATAGGCCTGGAGGATAAGCCCATAGACAGACATAAACAATATATACGTCACAATATGTATATCATTGGACGAGCTGCATGCATCTCAATGCATACATTACTGTGTTTTGCCAATTGCCTTTCTTCTTTATTATTTAGGTCATGGACCAAGTCATTAATTTCTGCTGGTTATCAGCACAACACACAGAGCCTTGGGGAACCAAGGTTAGGTGTTAGAGGACAATGCCCAATAGAATGGAGTGCAAATCATACACTCAGAACCAGAGAGAAACTCGAGAAAGAGAGATCAACAGCGAGAAACAGCGACAGATAGACGTAGCTAAATAAAGAGAGAGACACCAAGAAAGACAGAGACCGAGAGAGAGCGAGGGCTGCAGCCTTGGCCATGGTCCCCTGGGATGGGATGGGATGGGCTGGGCGGTTGGAGGTGCATTATGGGAACAAAGCGGCCAACAGCAGGGCATCAGTTGTGATTAGCACTCTGGCGCAGTGCGAGAGTCGACAGGTGGACACTAATCAGGTGCTCAACTAACATATATCTGGGGGAGTGAGCAACGTAAAGAGGATGGGGGAAAAATAACCCCCCATGGTTCTTAGAAACTCAAGTACAGACTCCGAGGTATTCTGGCCAGGTGATATTTTGGTTGAGTTGGATGATTAATGGAAAACATTTCTTTGGATAAATTATTGTGGGGGAAAAAGTAGATTATGCTGTGAGCATCAAAATACTTAAGTCCTCGCTGGAATAACTTTGTTCTTCCATGAACCAGTGTTTGTGTGTGTGTGTGTGTGTGTGTCTGTGGTAGGCCTACCTGTCTCCGGATGATGTCTAGGTTGTCTCTGCCCTGGTTTAAGAGCTGCTCCACCATTTTAGGGTCTTCTACGCTCCGGTTCGCCCTGAAGGCATCCTGCACCCGGCGCAAGGCGTACGTCCTGAATGAAAACACACAAATTATACACTTATCAACATACCCATAAAACAGGAAAACATATTCGGCATTCAGTATACATATAAATAACTAAATCTGAAGCAATCGATTAACGTGGCACTTGTCAAAGTGGGGAAAATCCTAATTTAACGCCACACTAACAATGCATCGTACACACAATGAAAATGTGGAAACCACAGCACAATCCGGTTCAATGCACCACAAAGCATTCTGTCTGCTACATAAAAATCCAAGAACCCCATTTACAAGACTCATTTATACCGACAGTTCGGCGGAGGGAAATACCCCACCTCAAGTGGATTAGGGAAAAAAAAATTTGCCCGAGGGCTGTGTCGTGTGAATCAGCCTTCTAGTTAAGGGTTTGCGGGTAATGGAGGGGGGGGGGGGGGGGGGTTCTCCGTTTGCTGGAACGCAAGAGGCTGGAAACGAGTGGCTGTTATCCTTTTATCTGGCAGCCCGAGCCCTGTGTGAAGCGGGCAGGAAGTGCAGTGTGAAAATCAAAGAGGCTTCCTGGCAACCAGGGAGGCTCCTCTGCTGAGAGATGAACTGTCGAGCAGCTCCTTATTGACAGCCAGGACCTAGCTTTTTTCCCCAAAACACAAGGCGGAGGATGAGTAGAAAGCGATCAAGCGAGTGCGAAAGAGTATGAGTAAGTGGGTAGGGAGGGAGGTACTTCAAAAACTGCTTGAAAAAATGAACAGTGCAGTTCTGACAAAAGAAAACGTTGGTTGCCCACTGAAGAAAAAGTAGCAGAGCAGTTGTTGTTCTGACTGACAGGAATCTCAAAAAGGATTTGAAGCAAACAAATAACATGTCGATTTGGTGCTTTTGCATGATCTAATTATTAGTTGCTGAGTTAGTACAATTGGATCTGCTTAACTTTTTTTTTTTTTGGAGCATCTGAATTTTTAAACATGACTGATCAAGATATTCTATTTTCAGTTCACCATGACATACTTTGGAAAAAGTAGCCCAAAGGCTTCTAATGGCTAACCACCAACAGAACTCAACAAGAAAAATCCAAAACCTAAGATGCATGGAACTCGTTCTATGGAGTACATCGATGCCATAATTCATAAGAAATGATTGTACTTTAACGTAAATCTTAGAACATCACCATAGGCATATAGCCACATTTGCATATTTTTGCAAAATCGCTAGGCCCAATGAGATCAATGGCTAGACTATCACGTCAATGGCTAAGCTCAGTGATTGAATAGCTCAATTCTAATAGTGCTAGCAATTCACGGGAAACTCACTCATCTAGTTAAATAGCCTACATAAAATAGATAAATAAAGCCTCAGTTGACACAGGTCTACATTTGCCATGCTTTGTGTATTTGATAAGCAGGGTTGGATAGTAATTACTGTAGCCTGTCAACTATGTGTCTGTCTATCCCTGTTCTCTCCTCTCTGCACAGGCCATACAAACGCTTCACACCGCGTGGCTGCTGCAACTCTAATCTGGTGGTCCCTAGGCGCACGACTACCGTGGAGTTCCAGGTCTCCGACAGCCTCTGGAACTGCCGTTCTGCAGCCAACAAGGCAGAGTTCATCTCAGCCTATGCTACCCTCCAGTCCCTCGACTTCTTGGCGCTGACGGAAACATGGATTACCACAGAAAACACTGCTACTCCTACTGCTCTTTCCTCGTCTGACCATGTGTTCTCGCATACCCCGAGGGCATCTGGTCAGCACGGCGGTGGCACAGGAATCCTCATCTCTCCCAAGTGGACATTCTCTCTTTTCCCCCTGACCCATCTGTCTATCTCCTCATTTGAATTCCATGCTGTCACAGTCACTAGCCCATTCAAGCTTAACAGCCTTGTCATTTATCGCCCTACAGGTTCCCTTGGAGAGTTCATCAATGAGCTTGACGCCTTGATAAGCTCCTGTCCTGAGGATGGCTCACCCCTCACAGTTCTGGGTGACTTTAACCTCCCTACGTTTGCCTTTGACTCATTTCTCTCTGCCTCCTTCTTTCCACTCCTTTCCTCTTTTGACCTCACCCTCTCACCGTCCCCCCCTACTCACAAGGCAGGCAATACGCTTGACCTCATCTTTACTAGATGCTGTTCTTCTACTAATCTCACTGCAACTCCCCTCCAAGTCACCGACCACTACTTTTTATCCTTTTCTCTCTCGCTCTCCTCCAACACTACTCACTCTGCCCCTACTCAGATGGTAATGTGCCGTCGCAACCTTCGCTCTCTCTCTCCCGCTACTCTCTCCTCTTCCATCCTATCATCTCTTCCCTCTGCTAAATCCTTCTCCCTCCGATCTCCTGATTATGCCTCCTCAACCCTCCTCTCCTCCCTTTCTGCATCTTTTGACTCTCTATGTCCCCTATCCTCCCGGCCGGCTCGGTCCTCCCCTCCTGCTCCGTGGCTTGACAACTCATTGCGAGCTCACAGAACAGGAAATGGAGGAAAACTAGACTACATGCGGACCTGTCATCTTTTCACTCCCTCCTCTCTACATTTTCTTCCTCTGTTTCTGCTGCTAAAGCCACTTTCTACCACTCTAAATGTCAAGCCTCTGCCTCTAACCATAGGAAGCTCTTTGCCACTTTCTCCTCCCTGCTGAATCCTCCTCCCCCTCCCCCTCCCTCATCCCTCTCTGTGGATGACTTCGTCAACCATTTTGAAAAGAAGTTTGACAACATGCGATCCTAATTTATTAAGTAAAATGACACTGCTGGTCCTGCTCACACTGCCCTACCCTATGCTTTGACTTCTTTCTCCTCTCTCTCTCCAGATGAAATCTTCAGACTTGTGACGGCCGGCCGCCCAACAACCTGCCCGCTTGACCCTACCCCCTCCTCTCTTCTCCAGGCCATTTCCGGAGACCTTCTCCTTTATCTCACCTCGCTCATCAACTCATCCTTGACCGCTGGCTATGTCCCTTCAGTCTTCAAGAGAGCGAGGGTTGCACCCCTTCTCAAAAAACCTACACTCGATCCCTTCGATGTCAACAACTACAGATCAGTATCCCTTCTTTCTTTTCTCTCCAAAACTCTTGAGCGTGCCGTCTCTAGCCAACTCTACTGCTATCTCTCTCAGAGTGACCTTCTTGATCCAAACCAGTCAGGTTTCAAGAATGGTCATTCAACTGAGACTGCTCTTCTCTGTGTCACGGAGGCTCTCCGCACTGCTAAAGCTAACTCTCTCCTCTGCTCTTATCCTTCTAGACCTATCTGCTGCCTTTGATACTGTGAACCATCAGATCCTCCTCTCCACCCTCTCCGAGTTGGGCATCTCCGGCGCTGCTCACTCTTGGATTGCGTCCTACCTGACAGGTCGCTCCTACCAGGTGGTGTGGCGAGAATCTGTCTCCGCGCCACGTGCTCTCACCGCTGGTGTCCCCCAGGTCTCAGTTCTAGGCCTTCTCCTATTCTCTCTATACACCAAGTCACTTGGCTCTGTCATATCCTCACATGGTCTCTCCTATCATTGCTACGCAGATGACACACAATTAATTTTCTCCTTTCCCCCTTCTGATAACCAGGTGGCGAATCTCATCTCTGCATGTCTAGCAGACATATCAGTGTGGATGTCGGATCACCACCTCAAGCTGAACCTCGGCAAGACGGAGCTGCTCTTCCTCCCAGGGAAGGACTGCCCGCTCCATGATCTCGCCATCACGGTTGACAACTCCATTGTGTCCTCCTCCCAGAGTGCAAAGAACCTTGGCGTGACCCTGGACAACACCCTGTCATTCTCCGCTAACATCAAAGTGGTGACCCGATCCTGCAGGTTCATGCTCTACAACATTTGCAGAGTACGACCCTACCTTACACAGAAAGCGGCACAGGTCCTAATCCAGGCACTTGTCATCTCCCGTCTGGATTACTGCTACTCACTGTTGGCTGGGCTCCCTGCCTGTGCCATTAAACCCCTACAACTTATCCAGAACGCTGCAGCCCGTCTGGTGTTCAACCTTCCGAAGTTCTCTCATGTCACCCTGCTCCTCCGCACACTCCACTGGCTTCCAGTTTAAGCTCGCATCTACTACAAAACCATGGTGCTTGCCTACGGAGCTGTGAGGGGAACGGCACCTCCTTACCTTCAGGCTCTGATCAGACCCTACACCCAAACGAGGGCACTACGTTCATCCACCTCTGGCCTGCTAGCCCCCCTACCTTTACGGAAGCACAGTTCCCAGTCAAAGCTATTAGCTGCTCGTGCACCTCAATGATGGAACAAGCTCCCCCACGACGCCAGGACGGCGGAGTCACTGACCACCTTCCGGAGACACTTGAAACCCTACCTCTTTAAGGAATACCTGGAATAGTATATACCCCCCCCCCCACCACACCCCATAAAAGAATAATAATAATTGTAAGTCGCTCTGGATAAGAGCATCTGCTAAATGACTAAAATGTAAAAATATAAAATCAGCTACATGTAATCAGATTACAAAACAACAGTAACTGTAATCAGTTTTGTACCCGCTAAAATATTGTAATCAGGTTACAGATACTTTTGAAAAACTCTGGGATTACTTCTTGGATTACTTTAAAATTCAGAAAGGATGTTTGTGCAAAAATACATTATGACACCTTTGTTTTCTCAATGACATTCAATTCAGCATAGAAAAAATGTGCACGTTTGTTTATTCCCGTCTGAGCGAGTCTGACCACAACTCAGAGATCACTTTGACGACACATCAAATGCGTTTCATGGATCCTTTCGGTCTTCTTCTAATGCCTCTTAAGGGGAAAATAATCAAAAAGTAACGGAAAGTAATCAGATTAGGTTACTGAGTTTGGGTAATCCAAAAGTTGTTACTGATACAAATTTTGGACAGGTAATTAGTAAAGGATTACATTCAGAAAGTAACCTACCCTGTTGATAAGCCATAGAGACCAGCTGGAGGCACTCGGCGAGGTCTGCTTAAGACCGCTGGTCAACTAGTCTACACAGTGCACTTCGTCCATGGTGTGGGAATAATTGATTCATCAAAAGAACGCGAGGATGGGGCCTTTTAGGACAGCCGGAGAAGCAATCACCCCATCTGCCATTCAGTTGTGACAGGAGAGCGGGGAGCTCAAGACAGATTATGGAAGGAAGAATGACGCGTGTTCTAGAGAGAAAAAAAATGCATCTTCCTGCCTTTACCGAGTGAGTAATCTTGGATCAAACAAAAGTGAATCATCAGATTAGCTGAGAACCTAAAGCAAATGCAATTTCCTGCACCAAATGGATACTTTAGTTTTAGGCCCAGGCCTAGACCACAGACATGTCTGAATACCAGTTTTGATTGAATAAAGTGCCCCTATTCTTAAATAACGAGCTCTCATGGTCATGAATGTGGCCTTAAAGCTATACCATAACCAAAAAGACTGGGTGAAATTCAGCCAGTGTCAGCTTTTGACTGGCCGTTGGCAGGAAAGTGCTCTGGAACGCACCCCCCAGGCTTAGCTGACAGCTTATACACTGAGTGTACAAAACATTAACGACACCTGCTCTTTCCATGACCGACTCACCAGGTGAATGCTATGATCCCTTTTTCATGTCACTTGTTAAATCCACTTGAAATCAGTGTAGATGAAGGGGAGTGGACAGGTTAAAGGAGCCTTGAGAATTGAGACATGGATTGTGTATGTGTGCCATTTAGAGGGTGAATGGGCAAGACAAGATTTAAGTGCCTTTGAACGGGGTATGGTAGTAGGTGCCAGGCACACCGGTTTGAGTCAAGAACTGCAACACTGCTAGGTTTTTCACACTCAACCGTTTCCTGTCTATATCAAGAATGGTCCACCACCCAAAGGACATCCAGCCAACTTGACACAACTTTGGGTAGAATCGGAGTCAACATGGGCCAGCATCCCTTTGGAATGCTTTCAACACCTTGTATAGTCCATGCCCTGATTAATTTAGGATGTTCTGAGGGCAAAATAAGAGTCTGTTTAAAAAAAGGTTAAGGCTACAAAACTGTGTACATATCTGACTGTGTTGGCAAAATCATCACATATCCATTAAGCCAAGCGGGGAGAGGTTGCCCGCTGACACAGTTCCAAGACCAGTCAGAAACATGTAGCTAACCTACGCCAATGTGGATCTCAAAACTGAACTTGGAGCCGTGTTAAGTAGCAATGATATCCTTTGCCACCGGCGTCTTATGACAGATATCTTGAACCAGTCATGACTATTCAACAAAACAAGCAATCCTTTTCAAGTTTCTTTACAGCAAATGTATTAGTTACATGCTTTTATAACTTGCAAAGGAGTTTTAAAGTTGAGGGTGCAATGACTACGAAAAATAGCATAGTTCAGCTAGCCAGCTAGTTTAGCCAGGGAAACAAGCTCGGGCCTAGTTTGATGCACATGCGCCACACTTGCGCTTTGGGCTAATTATTGTAGTTTTTATGCCCTGATATCAGGAGATGGCGGCCAAAAGATTGATTAAACAATTCAGAGACTGAAACGAATAAATCAGATTACATATTTAAGGAGAGCGAATTGATATACAATCCCAAAATCAGCTGTAACTCAATAGTAAAACAAAGCTTAAAAACTAATGTTTGAGTGAACCCTGAATAGAGAACATGAATGGTGAAGTCGCTTGCGGACACGGTAGACTCCTCCTCACCCCTATTTGCATTTCTTAAGTGTCATTTTCGTTATCGTGTGGGTGAAGTGCCCTGGCACTCTGGCTCACGGTTGAAAGACATTAGCGAAGGCAGATTCTACATGTCGAATTGGGAAAGATGACCAACACCACCCAGTAAGTGGTCCCTGCCTAGAACACACCGCAGGGACAGCAGAGGATGGTCGGCCACTGACTGTTTTTGGCAGATTTCCTGCGGCGTGTTACTTCCAACCTTTAAGTCGGTGAGGTGAGATGTCAATTACATTTTTATAGGGAAGACACATCCCCCCACACGAGCATGTAGGTACCTAAATGGCAGGGTTTATTGTTGACATGGTTGTTGTTTTTTGCACTGATGTGCAATATTCTTGATGTTCGAGTTGAACAGAAATGGCCGGCTGGGAACCAAAATGACCCACATCACTATTGGGGGAGGCTCCACAGTACAGTACAGCATGAGGCAGTGATTAGTGTTCTCCAGATACATCTCTCCTAATGAGGAATGAGAAAGAAAACAAAAGGAGAAAAAAAAAAAGTTGCTTTGAAATGACGAATATTAAAACATGGATCAATGACAATACAGACTAGGTGTTCTCAAAGCCAAACAAGGCATACAGCATTCTGTACTGTTTGAAGACAAAACATGGTATCTACCCTCTAGCTGTGAACATGGCTGAATATGGATGCACTCCAATCCCTCAAACACAACATGTCTGCAGGGAACCGCTCAGACGGATGTGGAGAGATTTCACAGGGAACACTACTCCCATGTGGCAGGAGGGTGGATTTCCGTTATCACTTATTTATCCGAGGCTTTCAAGTTTTAATTCTTGACAGTCTGCTTGATGACTAAGAGCCGTCGCACATGACTCGTCACCCGACTCCACGCTAGCACAGTGTTAGCGCTGGAAGCCACAGGGGAAAAGTTATTTTTAATGCAAGAGATGACCTACTTCTGCTAGTCCGCTCTTGCGGGGATAAGGTTCATCTTCTGCAGTGTGTCTGCAATAAAGTCTACATCGCTCCCTCACAGAATATATCATCTCTCTCCATCTGTCTTACCTTCGCTCTGTCTTTCTCTCCATCCCTCTCGGAGTCTCCCCCTCTCCATCTACCTCATATTTTCTCTTACTGCAGCACCTCTGCTATTCATTCATGTTATTCCCTCTCACACTCTCTTTCTCTGCCCACCTCACACAGTCTTTCCCTATGGCTCTCACACGGCATGCCCACATCCCCTTCTCCTGAATTGTGCAATTGAACACTCCCTATCATGGATTTGAAAGCGTTAAATTGGTTTAAGCGTCGGCTGGAGGGTGTTTCCACCATTGTTAATGCATGAGAAAGGGTGAGAATCGAAAAGCAGCCTCTCATGCGCCCTCTTGTTTCTCTTCCACATTTGCCTGTGAATGCAGTGATATTGCTGCAGCCAATTTGAAGCACTGTCTGGGCACATACTTACTTGAGGTTTTTTGACCATGAAGTTAAAACAGCCCCTTTTAGGTCTATTACAGGATACCTCACCATGCGCAACACACAGTTTCTTTAAAGTGGAACTGACAGCGTTTTAACTGCTTTGCAGATATTAAACAAACAGACAATCAGCAGTAAAACATATACAATTCCTAGTTTATTCAAGAAAACCAACTTTATAAAAGAGGTTTAAAAAAAAAAAGGGTTCTATTTGACTCAAAATTCCATGACGTACAGTAAGGCATTGTTGTCAGAATAGATGGATGCAGTTCAATGCATGATTAATATAATTCAATATTTTTCTTGGTAGTCAACAATATATTGCTATAAGGTTGTAAATCACAGCTGGTCTGATACATTGTTTGCTGCCTCCACCCAGTCGGGATGCACTGTTTCAGATTCAATGACTAAATATTTGGAACAAAAACGGACGACTGTAACTAAGGCTGGGAATGTCAATACAATCAAACTAGCAAGGGCAATGATCACAAGTCAGTCATAATGTGTCAAACACAAGGGCCGCGGGCCGAATAGGACACACAAGCGAGGCAACAGTTGAGTCACCTACTTTATGGAATTACAGTCTGATGCACTTGCATCTGTGAATTCAACATGCCACTTTCATTCGTCCCGTTTACAGCATGCAGTGGATGGAAAGCGCACAGACACATGCCACAGTCCTAGCTAGGCTACTAAAATGTAGCTTTGGTTTTAAAGCTTGACAATGAATAACCGAAACATGTTGGGTTATTACAGCAACATTTGAACATATCTGCAAGCATAGCAGCAAAGGCTGGACAAATATTATTTCGCTTTTCTTTTGTTTTAATATTTTAAAATGCTATATACAGCATCCTATGTACGTAAATTGACATTATAAAAGGGCCATATGTTTTTCAAATAAAACAATTGACAGTTTGGGTTGGAGTTGGACGTTTTTTAATATTAAAAACTAATTGTCTATGTCATGTTTGGCTTGCGAATTTGCTGTGTTTTTTCAATACGGCCCGTGCGCTGATTGAGTTTGACACCCCTGGCTAGCGTATCTATTTATTTAGCAAACTAAAAACAAGGAGCCTAACGTTAGCTAGCTGCGGGGAGGATGTCATGCCATTGGAGGAGTGGGTGAGTGACCGACTTTTTCCCCTATATCGTTTTTCAGTGGCTACAGCTAGAGATGCATTTGCTATTTGGTTAGCTAGCAAGAAATGTGAATCACTTTGCTAGCTATGCTGAACTTGAACGACTTATCCACAGTTGGCATATCTCTTAGTTGTCAATCAAATGTATTTGGCAGGCAGGCAAGTTCCCATTCAGTTGTCAAAACATAGGTTGGGACCAGCATGCATTGGCAGGCAAGCTGCAGAAGGACGAGCAGGCTACTATTCCCCATCATTTATCAGTGCAATTTTGACGGCCAACTAGCAGAAAAAGTTTGAGAGGGTTTATCTAGCTAGTGTTCCCTCATTAGATTTTAGTTCACCTCGCTCTGGCTAGCATTAGTTGTTGATCTTGTTGAGGTGCATTTGCAACAGAGAGCCTACTTATTCATAGTTGTTTGATCAATAGGACTGTGAAGTTCCCAAATGTAAGAGGACTCCTGTGGTATTTACATATTTGCAGAAATCCATTCAGGTGCATTTTGTGGCTTTTGGCGAATGCGTTCTAATGATCTAAAGTCACGCTGTTGCTACTGCCTGTAAACACACAGTCCAGTTCAAAGTGAATGAAGGCAGGCCTGTGTGGTATAAATGGCTTATTTGCATATAGGCTTACTGTAGCTCTGATTGGCTATGACGCACCAGTCTGTATAGACATCGGTCCAGGACAAGACAGATGTTTTTATTAGGTTTTATTTACTGCAGTGTCTATTAATTGTCCAAACGCACGGCCGTTTTCCTACTCTATATTGCTATAGAATTTTCACAAATGCCTTAGTATACGTCATTCTCAAACATTCTATGAATTTATTAAAACGTGAAAGTGACCATATCTAAGTGCTCGCTTGTCAGAAAATGTTTTTAAAAAAGTTGTAATTCTTCCTGGTGGTGTATGTGAACAGATTTTTTTATAAGATTTCATGTTGCTAAAACGCTGTCAGTTCCACTTTAAGCAAAGTGAGAGAGGGTTCTCTTTAAGCCTTCAATTATTAAATCAGGGCTGTTCTTTGTCACATACAGCATCATGCTTTGTTGCACAATGTAATATTCTAACTGACATGAGTGGAAACGCTGGCTCTCCTTACCTCACACCGTACACAGCACAACCAAATTAACTTATTTTGTTATTGTCAAAGATATGTTCTCAATGAATTAACTGGCTAAATAAAGATTTGCATAGATAGGCCTAAAGAAACAACTTATTGAGCGGTTGGGAGAATAATAGCCTGTGGGCTAACTACAATTGCAGACAAATGACCAGTTAATAATAATAATAATAATAATAATAATAATAATAATAATAATAATAATAATAATAATAATAATAATAATAATAATAATAATAATAAGCCATTTGTAGGCCAGTTGACCAGTTGTAGGCTATCATAGAGCAGTGATAAAGGCAAGGTAATTCATAATTGCAGTTGTGACGCACATCTAGTTGCACAAGACTAGCCTATATGAATGTGGTTCTGACATTTTAAACACCTCTCAAGCCGTTGTGAGATAGATAATCTGGGCAGCGCAACTGCAATAAAGACTACCTGTACTGCACACTCTTACTGTCTTTTCCATTTCAGCATCTCAGATAAGGCCCCATCCCCTCCCCTATATTACCATTTGCAATATGGTAGTAGCTCCAATTAAAACGGATAAATCCACAAAAAAAAAAAAATGTCCATTGTTAACAGTCCCAAAATAATAATAATAATAATAATATGCCATTTAGCAGACGCTTTTATCCAAAGCGACTTACAGTCATGCGTGCATACATTTTTGTGTATGGGTGGTCCCGGGGATCGAACCCACTACCTTGGCGTTACAAGCGCCGTGCTCTACCAGCTGAGCTACAGAGGACCACAAAATGATTTGCATGTCAGCAGTCAAGTTTTCAAGATATTGGACTTTCATGAAGCAAATTGTCACTTACATCATCATGATGATGTAAAATGCATTATATGGTGCAAAACGCATCATAATGATGTGGCAAGTGACACTTTGCTTCTTGAAAATCCTATATCTTGAAAACTTTACTGTTGGCATGCAAAACATTTTGGGACTGTATCAACAGCAGACTCATTAAATAAAATACCAAAATATAGTTTTAGAGTGGAGTTTTTCAATTTTACCTCTGATAGGTTAGTTAGGTGTGATGTCCCTTCATAATGCTTACACCGATCTATATATTGTAGGCAAGAGAAGGATGTTTCTGGACATGGCATCTAAGCTAGCGGTGTTATTATGGGCCACAATGTTCAGCAAAGCAATAGGGTGAAGAAACAGGGGGAAGTCAAATGTTCTTTGAATGACCGGAGGTCTATAGGGCCATCCTAGCCTTGATTTCAACAGTTCTCCTTGCAAAACGCTTAACAGTCAGCGAACATGCGATAAAATGACATACCTCATCCCAAGCACCCCGATTCAGGGTCCCCAAATCCAGTTGCTTCCCCACATCTTCCAGTAACTCTGCCTGGTAAGTCAACAATAAAGAAGTCACGTTTAGAGCTCTGATTGATAAGGCCAAGGCTTTGTATGTCTTACGGAAAGGCAGAAATACACTCCGTCTTTCCAGGGTGCCAGTAGTGTTAGAAGCACAGTGTGTGGGGTGAAGGTGGTCAGCCAGTGACGGCTACATCATGGGATGGTCGCAACACCCAGATTCTTTCATATTGTGCATGTCCATGCTCGGGAAACCCCTAGCCAGGATATTGATGGTAAGGGGCTTATCCCATGAGCTCCTAGCCTCTGAGATAGTCTGGGACTGAGGAAGGAAGTTGCTTAGCGGGGGCTATGTGGGATGGGAGTCTTTCATATACAGTCCATCATATACAGTGCATTAGGAAGGTATTCAGATCCCGTCCCTTTTTCCACATTTTGTTATGTTACAGCCTCATTCTAAAATGGATTAAATAAATAAAAATCCTCAATCTACACACAATATCCCATAATGACAAAGCAAAAACAGGTTTTTACACATTTTTGCAAAAGTATTACAAAACAAAAAACAGAAACACCTTATTTACATAAGTATTCAGACTATTTGCTATGAGAATTGAAATAGCAACTCCGGTGCATCCCGTTTCAATTAATCATCCTTTAGATGTTTCTACAACTCGATTGGAGTCCATCTGTGGTAAATGTAATTGATTGGATATGATTTGGAAAGGCAAACACCTGTCTATATAAGGTCCCACAGTTGACAGTGCATGTCAGAGCAAAAACCAAGCCATGATGTCAAAAGAATTGTCCGTAGAGCTCCGAGACAGGATTGTGTCACGGCACAGATCTGGGGAAGGGTACCAAAAAATGTCTGCAGCATTGAAGGTCCCCAAGAACACCGTGGCCTCGATCATTCTGAAATGGAAGAAGTTTGGAACCACCAAGAGTCACCCTAGATCTGGCCAAACTGAGCAATCGAGGGAGAAGGGCCTTGGTCAGGGAGGTGACCAAGAACCCAATGGTCACTCTGACAGAGCTCTAGAGTTATTCTGTGGAGATGGGGAACCTTCCAGAAGGACAACCATCTCTGCAGCACTCCACCAATCAGGCCTTTATGGTAGTGGCCAGACGCCAAATGTCACGTCTGGCCTGAATGCCAAGTGTCACGTCTGGAGGAAACCTGTCACCATCCCTACGGTGAAGCATGTTGGTGGCAGCATCATGCTGTGGGGATGTGTTTCAGAGGCAGGAACTGGGAGACTAGTCAGGATCGAGGGAAAGATGAACGGAGAAAAGTACAGAGAGATCCTTGATGAAAACCTCCTCCAGAGTTCTCAGGACCTCAGACTGGGGCGAAGGTTCACCTTCCAACAGGACAACGTCCCTAAGCACACAGCCAAAACAACGCAGGAATGGCTTCGGGATAAGTCTCTGAATGTCCTTGAGTGGCCTAGCCAGAGCCCGGACTTGAACCCAATCAAACACCCCTGGAGAGACCTGAAAATAGCTGTGCAGCGACGCTCCCCATCCAACCTGACAGAGCTTGAGAGGATCTGCAGAGAGGAATGAGAGAAACTCCACAAATACAGATGTGCCTAGCTTGTAGCGTCATACCCAAGAAGACTCAAGGCTGTAATCACTGCCAAAGGTGCTTCAACAAAGTACTGAGTAAAGGGTCTGAATACTTACACTACCAGTCAAAAGTTTGGAAACACCTACTCATTCAAGGGTTCTTTATTTTTAGTTTTAAAAAAATTACATTGTAGAATAATAGTGAAGACATCAAAACTATGAAATAACACACATGGAATCATGTAGTAGCCCAAAAAAGTGTTAAATAAATCCAAATATCACAACAGATTCTTCAAAATAGCCACCATTTGCCTTAAATGACAGCTTTGCACATTCTTGGCATTCTCTCAACCAGCTTCATGAGGTAGTCACCTGGAATGCATTTCAATTAACAGGTGTGCCTTCTAAAAAGTTAATTTGTGGAATGTATTTCCTTCTTAATGCGTTTGAGCCAATCAGTTGTGTTGTGACAAGGTAGGGGGGTACACAGAAGATAGCCCTATTTGGTAAAAGACCAAGTCCATATTATGGTCAAGAACAGCTCAAATAAGCAAAATGAAACGACAGTTCATCATTACTTTAAGACATGAAGGTCAGTCAATACGGAAAATTAAGAACTTTGAACGTTTCTTCAAGTGCAGTCGCAAAAAACATCATGCGCTATGATGAAACTGGCTCTCATGAGGACCGCCACAGGAATGGAAGACCCAGAGTTACCTCTGCTTCATAGGATAAGTTCATTAGAGTTAACAGCCTCAGAAATGGCAGCTGAAATAAATGGTTCACAGAGTTTAAGTCACATACAAATCTGAACATCAACTGTTCAGAGGGGACTGTGTGAATCAGGCCTTCATGGTCAAATTGCTGCAAAGAAACCACTACTAAAGGACACCAATAAGAAGAAGAGACCTGCTTGGGCCAAGAAACACACGCAATGGACATTAGACCGGTGGAAATTGGTCCTTTGGTCTGGAGTCCTTTAGTGAGACACAGTGTGGGTGAACAGATGATCTCTGCATGTGTAGTTCCTACTGTAAAGCATGGAGGAGGTGGTGTTATGGTGTGGGGGTACTTTGCTGGTGACACTGTCTGTGATTTATTTAGAATTCTTGGCACACTTAACCAGCATGGCTACCACAGCATTCTGCAGCGATAATTTGCTAAAATTTCTAAAAAACAGTTTTTGCTTTGTCGTTATGGGGGTATTGTGTGTAGATTGATGAGGAAAAAAAAAAAAATTTAATCAATTTTAGAATAATGCTGTAACGTAACACAATTTGGAAAAAGTCAAGGGGTCTGAATACTTTCCAAATGCACTGTAGGTCCCTTCCGGGGTCCTGGCCACCCAAGGGAGCCAGCCACGCGATATTGAGTCTGGCCGCAAACGTTAAGGAGCCCGTATTCCAAGGGGAGACCAGCGGCTCTTCCGTTTTGGGGGCGGGGGTACCTCAGGACTTAAGAGGGGAGAGAACGGGGTCTTCGCCCTCCATCTCAGTCTCAAAGCCGCGGAAACACAATATTAATCCCGTCATCACCCTCGTCACCCCCTAGCTCACCTTCCCCCGACCCTACGTCATCAGACAGTGACACCATGACCAAACCTGCGTCATCGTGCGCATGTTGATTTTGTCTATCCCTACCCGACACATTCATGACACGCAGGTTAAAATACCAAAACCAACTGTGATACAACTAGCCTATATTAATTTTGGACATTTAGTGGACATGTAGCTAGCTTGATGTTGCTAGCCAATTTTTCCTGGGAGATGAACATTGGGTTGTTATTTTACTTGAAATGTGTATGGTCCCGGATCTTATTTTCTCTCTGCTACAGCACGGCAAGCGGTACCGGAGCGCCAAGTCTAGGTCCAAAAGGCTTCTTAACAGCTTCTACCCCCAAGCCATAAGACTCCTGAACAACTAATCAAATGGCTAACCAGACTATTTGCATTGCCCCCCTCCTCCTCTTTTACGCTGCTGCCGCTCTCTGTTTATTATCTATGCATAATCACTTTAACTCTACCTACATGTACATATTACCTCAATTACCTCGACCAACCTGTGCCCCTGCACATTGACTCTGTACCGATACCCCCTGTATATAGCCTCGCTACAGTTTTTTTACTGCTGGTCTTTAATTAGAATTTTTTACTAATTTTTACTTAACACTTATTTTTCTTAAAACTGCATTGTTGGTTAAGGGCTTGTAAGTAAGCATTTCACTGTAAGGTTTACACCTGTTGTATTCGGCGCATGTGACGAATAAAATGTGATATCATACTAATTTCCGGATTCCATCCCAACATTTTATATACAGTATGACCAAAGATGTTTATAACAACTAATCTGTGGTAGAGTGGCGACCCGTCATTCAGGGCAGGTGCCTGTTTTGCATTTTATTTTGACATTAATACGTGTCACATATCAGTTTTCAAACAATGACAAAACATATAATTGAGTTAATAAAGCTGCATACAAACATGGTCTCTTTTTTCCTTTCTTGAGTAAGGCAGCTCCAAAAAGCGGGTGCTTCAGCCTAGCTCAGTGCTTTCTGTGGTGGTGGGGCAGCCAGCGGAAAATACGGAGCATAGGGGTTGGTAATGTTCTCTAGTTGCGCCGTGATTGGCTCAGTGTTCTGTCACTCATGGGGATACTACCTCACCGCCAAATGTAAGGTTAGAGCTCGAAAATTCATGCCCCTTGGGTGCTGCCATAGAGTTACATTAGAAGTGCCCATCCAAGAAGGCTCAAAGTCATTGGCCACAGATAAAATGACATCAAATCATGTTATATCTAAAGTAGCTTTGATTGGACTTAATATGTCAACATCATACTTTCAAAATCTTAGCTAGCAGTGATCATCATGAATCAAGTCGACAATCTACTGGCAAATTATTTTTTTTTCCCTTGTCATATGAAGAGAAATAATGAAGAGAAATTATAGATAAAACATATCGGTGCTCATCGGCCATTGGACATTAACATTACACAACAAGTTGGAAATCGCAAATTCAACAATGAGTGGTTTGGAAGGAATCAGTGGCTAACTGCAAGCATTGCAAAGCAATCACTAGTCTGCAGTGGAGTGGGTCTGTCGTCCCAAGTCTGGGTTTAAAGGTCTCTTTACCAAGTTAAAAACGATAAACATTCAACATTGGCCATGCTGTCAATCCAGCATGATTTCTGCCGCGCTCAAAACATCTTAACTCAGAACTGGGAAATCTGATTTCAGTGAGTTCAAGACAACTGGGAAGTCGGGAAAAAACGAGCTCCAACTAGGAAAATATGTTTTGAACGGTCATCCAACTCGGAATTGTAAGTCAGGAACTCGGGCCTCTTTCTAGAGCTCCGACAATAAGATCACTGACGTCATCATGATTCAACCTTGTTTTTTTTTTTCCGAGTTCCCAGTTGTCTTGAAAGCACCATAAATCCAGAGAATGCCAGACTTTGATGACAAAGTTTGATAATAAAATTTGCCCATGAAGGACCGCCGCGTCACCTTCCTGTTCAAGTGAGCACAGCACAACAAGATGAGTCCAAAAATGTATTGTACGCTGCTGCATAAATGATGTAATATGCCAGGTAGATATGTAATAATATGCCATTTAGCAGACGCTTTTATCCAAAGCGACTTACAGTCATGTGCGCATACATGTTTTTTTTTAAACGTATGGGTGGTCCCGGGGATCGAACCCACTACCCTGGCGTTACAAGTGCCATGATCTACCAATTGAGCTACAGAGGACCACTTATACTGTAGCTAAGAAAGTAATACTAAGTGCAAGTTGTGTAGTAAGCTGTTAGTAGCCCATGTGCCTCACCCTAATAATTTGGTCCCGTTTCCCCTCTTAAATTTCCCCTACTGTTCTGACTTGGTGGTGCCCATGCAGCCAACAACCTTTTTTTTTGGTTGAGAAATTGAATCATCAAACATTGTATGAGCTTTCATTATCTGCTTATATGCCCCCTTTATTTATCCTACAGTTCTGACTTGGTGTACAGGGAGAATACTGTAAGAATAGCCCATGTTCTGAATTCTGTCGCTGTACATTTCAAAAGTGCTAAACAAATTGTTATATTGACTACGTCCGTCATAGCTCGCTCATTAATGTCTTAATTGAAATTACGGAGTGCCTCTTATCCACTCGTTGTCCCCTTATGCCATAGTTTGTACATCTCAATTGTCAGTAGAAACCACATTTGTTTAAGCAAGTCAGCCATATCAGCTATGTTTTTTTTTTTAAGGCAGTAAATGAGGCAGAATGAACTGTTTTGCTGCCAGACAAGGCTCTGCTGATAGCCAGGTGTAGCGTTGGGACTGCTTTATGTAGGCCCTAACAGTTTGTGTGCACCGTTAGTCACCGTTATAGTGCAATTAATGAATTGGTTAGTGTTGTGGCTTTGCTGGCATACATCTATTTTGCCCCACCAAGATTGACATGCTAAAATCGCCACTGCTGTGGTATGACTTTACTTGCATAAACACCGTTGATGGAAACGTAGCCTGAACTCTGGAAGTCCTCTAGCGAGGCTATGGCCAAAGGTGCTAAACAGCCCAACCACGACTAAACTATCTGAAGTTAACTCACATTCATATAAGTCAGTTTCCATTAGAAGTCCAATTTCATTTCTGCACAACCCAATCTGTCAGTTTGTTGACCAGCAATGCCAATGAAGCTATGTAAACAAGGTCTCCCAATAGCTAGAACACAGACAATAAGGACACAGCTAAGCTTTTACCTGTAATTATAAGAGGGGAATTTCTTGCTTTCTTTCATAAGTATACGATACAGCGAAAGCACCTGCGCTCTTGTGGACGCTGCCATCTTGCAAACAACGGTCCGACCTTCGTTGCTGCTCAGGACCTCGAATAAATATTGTTAGTGAGCGCCAGTATAAAATCGTTCGTTTTAGTTTAGCTTTAGAAAGCCTCTAAGATTGATGACTATAACAAAGTCTCATAAAGATACAAAAATTACTATATTCCATGAGAAGTATCCACTAGTATTTTTCAAAACAGCTGTAAATATTTCTTAATTTATGCAGGCATATTTTCGGTCTTCAGAAAACAATCCACCGTTCCACAGTGGTAAAAGGTGAGCTACATTTCAACTGTGCTTTTTGTAATGTTGGTGGTTTTTTCCACACGAATTTCTTCTTTGTAAATGACGAACAATGCCATGTCTGAGTCTTAATACATTGGCATTGTCAAATATGATTAAACCTTCCAGGGCACCCCATTCATAATCATAACTATGTTTCTATGGTTAGCATTGCGGTTAGCATTACGAAAACAGTTGTAGCAAAGATAATAACTAGTTTGCTAGAGTTAGTTCCAGTCTATGTTATTGCATTTCTTGTTAATGTCAGGCACAGGTAAAGTGAACAGCAGCAAACACCTTTTTAGACGTTCACATCTTCCTACTGTAGCTAGCTAGCTATCACCTGCAACGCTGGTATTATAGAGTAGGAATGGATTTACTTGAAATAGATATCCACACACTTCGTTACTTAGCCCTATATAGGACGCCAAATTCATGATAGTAGTAATAATAATTAACATTTGGATATTTTCTTTTAAAGGGGCAATCAGCAGTTGCTACATCCATTTTTGGACTTATAAATGTATTATATGTTCCCATTGATTCTTGAAGAATATACCTTATAAATGCCTCATGAGCTTAGTTCAACTGTCGTATCCCATCAGAACCCCAAATATTATATTATTTTACTCCAATGTTTGTAAACAAAGTAAATGTAATCAAATGCTGTATAGGCTCAAAACATGGTTAACTTTAATTTAATATAATGGATGGTCAGTCCATAGCTCTGTCTTTGAATTTGAGAGTGTGTTGCATTTCTCCAGCCCCATCCCACCGATTTTTACCGAACCAGTGGCTGGGATAGGCTTTGTTATCGTTTCATCTGCTGATTGCTGCTTTAATGTAAATGTTTGTTATGAATTTGGCGTACTATGTAGGGCTTACACTTCCTCTCTGCCACACATGACCTTCCCATGAACTGGTTATTCAACAAGCACATGTTGTATGGGCACCAGTCATAACACATGACCCATTCCTATACATTTCATGCATTGGTCAGAATTATAAATAACTCCCAAGCAATCAGCTGTTGATATCTCATGTTGGTTTACTGTCACAGTCTGTAAGGTTTCAAGTCAATTTAACTAGGCCTATCTAATGAATAGGCTATCCCTTGAATTTTAAGAATTTGACATACACTACCAGTCAAGTTTGCACACACCTACTCATTCAAGGGTTTTTCTTTATTTTTTACTAATTTTTACATTGTAGAATAATAGTGAAGACATCAAAACTATGAAACAACACATATGCAATCATGTAGTATCCAAAAAATTGTTAAACAAATCAAAATATATTTCATATTTGAGATTCTTCAAATAGCCACCCTATGCCTTGATGACAGCTTTGCACACTGTTGGCATTCTCTCAACCAGCTTCATGAGGTAGTCACCTGGAATGCATTTAAATTAACTGGTGTGCCTCTTAAAAGTTAATTTGTGGAATTTATTTCCATCTTAATGCGTTTGAGCCAATCAGTTGTGTTGTGACAAGGTAGGGGGGATATACAGAAGATGGCCCTATTTAGTAAAAGACCAAGTCCAAATTATGGTACCTTTTATGAGATTAGCTATCTAAGCGGTACAAGTATCTGAAGTGGTGATTACCATTGTTGTACTGTATGTGTTTGTCGTCATAAGGCTTTGCAAATTATGTAAGCTATATGTTACAAAAAAAGTGATGTTTCTCTCATACAGACAAACAATATCACATTTCTATTCAAGTGGCCAGTTTATTAGGTACCCCGTGTGAGTCACGTGGCCATGGCTTGCTATATAAAGCAGGCAGACAGGCATCGAGGCATTCAGTTACTGTTCAATTCAACGTTAGAATGGGCAAAGCGAGTGACCTAAGCGACTTTGAGCGTGGTATGATCGTCGGTGCCAGGCAAGGCGTTTCCAGTATCTCAGAAACGGTCGGCGTCCTGGGCTTTTCACAGACGACAGTGTCTAGGGTTTACCGAGAATGGTGCTACAAACCAAAAACATCCAGTCAGCGGCAGTTCTGTGGGCGAAAACAGCTGGTTGATGAGTATGGCGGGCCACAAACAGGCAAATAACGGCACAGTGCAATGGTAGTGTGCAGAACGGCATCTCGGAATGCACAACTCGGCGGACCTTGTCACGGATGGGCTAGTGTAGCAGACGACCACACCGGATTCCACTCCTATCACCACGAGATTAACAACACTGGACAATTGAGGAGTGGAAAAACATTGCCTGGTCCGACGAATCACGGTTCCTGTTGCGTCATGCTGATGGCAGAGATAGGATTTGGCGTAAGAAGTCCATGGTCCCATCCTGCCTGGTGTTAACGGTAAAGGCTGGTGGCGGTAGTGTAATGGTGTGGGGAAGGTTTTCCTGGCACACGTTAGGTCCCTTGATACCAATTGAGCAACGCTTCCATGCCCCAAAGAATTCAGGCTGTTCTGGAGGCAAGGGGGGTTTGACCCGGTACTCGATGGTGTACCTAATAAATTTTGAGTATATAGCACATACATCTTCTATTTGCACGTGAAAATGTCATGTAATGCACTTGCCTCATTGTGTTTTTGCTTGTGGCTTAGGCTCTGATGGTGCAAATCATACAGAGGGTGGCTGTAAAACATGGCTGAACGACCAGCCTTTTGGGAAACAAGCCCTCTAGGCTAAAGTCTTCCTGTGGCGTCGAGGTCAGCTAGCTTAGTGTCTCAATGTGATTTCACCTTTACCGACATCAGAAGTAGTCTAACTATTGTCTTTGGAGTTCAGAGTGCTGTTGGGGCCATGCTAACACATACACTATCTGTAAGGTTAGAAGGAGTACATGGTACCCTTGGAAAACACTGCATTGAATCTGACCAGATGAGTCAACATCAGCCTATTTTTATTTTAAAGACATGGGCTACATTAACGCACAATACATCCAGTAGGATGCAGATGTGTCTGTTACTTTTAGAATATAATATTTTTTTATTTTAGCCTGGAATCCATGGTGGAACAGAGCATATCAGCTTTTTTTATTCATCCATTTGCACAGAAATTCTTCCATCAAAGTACCCAACCAGCCATCCTGCAGTCACCACAATAGACTAAGCATCACCCTGTCCTCACAAGTGACATGGCACAACACAGAGTGTAAGTAACACTGACACAAATGGCACACTCAACTCTATTGGTTGGCTTTCTGGGTTCTGTCCATCTCTTCTATTCAACTTGACCAATGCAGGCATTCCCTCTCAAATAAATCCTGGGTATTCTACAGAACACAATTTTTTTTTTTTTTGCATTCATCATTTATACCTTGACATTTCACAGTGGCGGAATCGGGCCAATGGAGTAAATTGATTCATCATTCACAGAGCCAATTAAGGTGGGAAAATTAGAGCCCAGAGTTCAGATGTCAGGAAGGAAAAAAAGGCAGTCTCTAAACAATGACTGATAATGGTACCGAACATCCAAATCAATGAGGAAGGATTTCACCCAATCACTCAGTTTTTTATTTATTTATTGTGATCTCCATCACAAATCTTTTAGCTATTGATGGTCAGTAGTAATTTCCATTTCATTAAAAAAACTCACGTTTGTGAATGTTACGTTTCCCATATACATTTTACATTTTTAGTAGACACTCTTATCCAGAGCGACTTACAGGAGCAATTAGGGTTAAGTGCCTTGCTCAAGGGCACATTGACAGATGTTTCACCTAGTCGGCTCGGGGATTAGAACCAGCGACCTTTCGGTTACTGGCACAACGCTCTTAACCACTAAGCTACCTGCCGCCGATATATAGAATATCTCTGTCACGATCGTCTAGGAGTGAAGGAGACCAAAGCGCAGCGCGTTGAACGAACATGACTTTAATTGAAAAAGCACCGAAATACAAAACAAAAGACGACTCGTGAAGTCCACAGTACAACGACTGAAACACGGAACAATAACCCACAATGCCCACAAGAAAACATACAGAATAAATATGGCTCCCAATCAGAGACAACGAGCCGACAGCTGACACTCGTTACCTCCGATTGGGAGTCAATGACCAAACCTAGAAACACACACAACAGAACTACCAACATAGAAAATCACCCAAAACCCAACAAAACACAATACACCCTGGCTCAAATACAAAAGTCCCGGAGCCAGAGTGTTACAGTACCCCCCCCTAAAGGTGCGCACTCCGGGCGCACCAGCATACAGTCTCGGGGAGGGTCTGGGTGGGCGTCTGTCCACGGTGGCGGTTCTGGCCCTGGTCGTGGTCCCCACCCCACCTTAGTCACCACCCGCTTCCCTAGCCTCCTCCACATGACCACCCTCCAACTTACTCCACCTGGATTTAGGGGCAGCACCGGGCTAAGGGACAGCACCTGGCTAAGGGGCGGATCCTGGCTGGCTGGCTCTGGCGGATCCTGGCTGGACGGCTCATGGCAGGCTGAAGGATCTGGCTGCTCATGGCTGGCTGACGGATCTGGCTGCTCATGGCTGGCTGACGGATCTGGCTGCTCATGGCTGGCCGACGGATCTGGCTGCTCATGGCTGGCCGACGGATCTGGCTGCTCATGGCTGGCCGACGGATCTGGCTGCTCATGGCTGGCGGAAGGCTCTGGCTGATCCTGTCTGGCGGAAGGCTCTGGCTGATCCTGTCTGGCAGAAGGCTCTGGCTGATCCTGTCTGGCAGAAGGCTCTGGCTGATCCTGTCTGGCAGAAGGCTCTGGCTGATCCTGTCTGGCGGAAGGCTCTAGCGGCTCTGGTCTGGCGGACGGCTCTGACGGCCCACGGCAGACGGGCGGCTCTGCAGGCTTTAGGCAGACGGGCAGCTCAGGCGGCGCTGGGCAGACGGACAGTTCAGGCCCCGTTGGGCAGACGGCAGACTCTGGCCGTCTGAGGCGCACCGTAGGCCTGGTGCGTGGTGCCGGAACTGGAGGTACCGGGCTGAGGACACGCATCTCAGGGCTAGTGCGGGGAGAAGCAACAGGGCATGCTTGGCCCTGGGGACGCACCGTAGGCCTGATGCGTGGTGCCGGAACTGGAGGTACCAGGCTGAGGACACGCATCTCAGGGCTAGTGCGGGGAGAAGCAACAGGGCATGCTTGGCCCTGGGGACGCACATAAGGCCTAGTGCGGAGAGCAGCAACAGGGCATGCTGGACCCTGGGGACGCACATAAGGCCTAGTGCGGAGAGCAGGAACAGGCCGGGCTGGGCTGGCGACGCGCACCGTATCTCTGGTGCGAGAGGCCGGAACAGGCCGGGCTGGGCTGGCGACGCGCACCGTATCCCTGGTGCGAGTGGCCGGAACAGGCCGGGCCGGGCTGGCGAAGCGCACCGTATCCCTGGTGCGTGGAGTAGGAACAGGCCGGGCTGGGCTGGCGACGCGCACCGTATCCCTGGTGCGAGTGGCCGGAACAGGCCGGGCCGGGCTGGCGAAGCGCACCGTATCCCTGGTGCGTGGAGTAGGAACAGGCCGGGCTGGGCTGGCGACGCGCACCGTATCCCTGGTGCGAGTGGCCGGAACAGGCCGGGCTGGGCTGGCGACGCGCACCGTAGGCTTCGTATGAGGCTCAGGAACAGGCCGGGCTGGGCTGGCGACGCGCACCGTACACTTAGTGCGAGGGGCCGGAACAGGCCGTACCGTACTGGGGACACACACTACTGGCTGTACCTCGGGATTAGGAACGGGCCGGACCGGACTGGTTACACACCCCAGTACCTCTCGCCGTGCCTCTACACCTTCCTTCCCTGCCTTTCCCAGTCGCCCCCTTAACCTGGTAGCCTCCTGAATCCGTCCCTTCTCTGCCTCCGTCAGCCCCCTTAACCTGGTAGCCTTCTGAATCTGCCTTGTGGCAGCCTCCTGCTGCTCAGTCGCCCAAGCCATGTGCCCCCCCCCAAAAACTTTTTGGGGTTGCCTCTCGTCCTTCCGACGATGGCCCTGCCGATGCCGTTGCTCCTCTCGCCGTCGCCTCTCCACCGTCTCGTTCCATGGTCGGCGATCCATACCATCCAGGATCTCCTCCCAAGTCCAGGACCCTTTACCGTCCAACAGTTCCATCCATGTCCAGACCCTTTGCTCCTGGACGCGCTGCTTGGTCCTTTTATGGTGGGTTATTCTGTCACGATCGTCTAAATCAGGAGACCAATGCGCAGCGTTGCGAGTGAACATGTTGACTTTATTTACTTAAAGCAACCAAAACAACAAATCAAAGCGACGAATGTGAAGTCCAATAGTGACAAAGACTAAACAGGAACAATAACCCACAATGCCCACAAGAAAACATACAGAATAAATATGGCTCCCAATCAGAGACAACGAGCCGACAGCTGACACTCGTTACCTCCGATTGGGAGTCAATGACCAAACCTAGAAACACACACAACAGAACTACCAACATAGAAAATCACCCAAAACCCAACAAAACACAATACACCCTGGCTCAAATACAAAAGTCCCGGAGCCAGAGTGTTACAATCTCTTTTAATTTGGCTACCTTATGTTTTGCCACTCCACATATGTAAAGGTTAATTGATATCTCATTTATCATACATCGCCCTTCCGCTAAAGGACAATGTCATCCATTGAGGTCCAACAAAAAAGCAGACCAAAGGTAGCCTAATTTCTCAAATGACTCCAAAGCTTCTGTGCTGCTTACATACACTATATATACAAAAGTATGTGGACACCCCTTCAAATGAGTGGATTCGGCTATTTCAGTCACACCCATTGCTGACAGGTGTATAAAATCGAGCACACGGCCATGCAGTCTCCATAGACAAACATTGGCAGTAGAATGGCCTTACTGAAGAGCTCGGTGACTTTCAACGTGGCACCGTCATCGGATGCCTCCTTTCCAACAAGTCAGTTTGTAAACATTTCTGCCCTGCTAGAGCTGCCCCGGTCAAGTGTAAGTGTACTCAAGAAGGCGTCAGAGAACCTTGGACCTTGAGTAGCCGAGTCTGACCGCATGGGAGAGCCATAACGGCAGGTCTGCAGCCACTTGGCCCCTTCAGAAGACGAGTCAGTCAGGAGTGGAGTCTCCTCCTATTGATTTCCTATGGGGCCCTCGTTACCCGCTGACATGGTGGGTCTCGCGGTTAGTGAGGAATTTGGACCAAGAGAGGTGGCGCCCTCCGCCAGGCATGCGTCGTCGAGGAGTTTGCGTGGGTGGGTGGTTCAAAGTCAGCTGAAAACTCAAACTGATGAGGCCTGACTCCCCTCCCCTCCATAGTATATTATGGAGTTGTTGCTTGGCTTTGTGGTGAATCCATGGTTCCACCCCCCACCCCCCCACCCCCAGCACTGAGGTGGTCGCTCTCCGCTCCGCCTGACAACACAAGGTCTTTGATCCAATCGATTTTGTCTCATGTACAGGCGGCCGGAAGGATCCAGGCCAGTGGGTGACCGGAACTGAAACACAACTATACCCTCTTCCTCGCTCCCCTCATCACACAGATCGAGAGCCCAAAGTCTTCCACACCATTCACCCTGGAGAGGTAGGTACCTGACATGCTGTTTTGCCCATGTTGAACATTGTATTGATCTACTTGTTTTGTTGTTGTATTTTTACTTGGTGCACTCAGTGCACTGCAGGTGCAATAACATTTCAGGTAAGAGGGTGTGTGACTTGATGCTTGATGCACTATTATGATTTTATTACTTAAAGGGGCAATATGCTGTTCAAACAAAACATTAACAAAGCGGTCGCAGGTCACCCTGCCTCTATTTTGGTAAAGAGCTGAGGGGTGGGGCTGGAGAAATGTAACCACTCTCAAATTCATAGACAGAGTTATAGATGGACTGACCATCCATGTGATCAAAATGATAGTTTAACCATGTTTTGAGGCTATACAGTGTTTGTTTACAATTACATTGTTTACAAACAGTGGCATAAATCTGCTTATATTTTGGGTTCTGATGGGGTACGACAGTTGCACTAAGCTCATAAGGTTTTTAATGTATATGTTATATTCTCCTAGAATCAGAAATATATATATATATATATATATATATATTTTTATAAAACATGTATAGGAATCGCAGAGAGCCTCTTTTAAAGTGTAGTTAGTCACTGGACCCTTCAGTGCTCTTACACTTCCAGTATCCCCAAAAAGGACATTTGATATGAACACAAAGACAAAGTTGCTCCAATGTTAGGCCAACAATAGTTGTGGTGTTATTCCACCACAAATATTTGTATTTATAGTAGGATTTATTTCAAAATATCCACATTGAGCAGTGATCATTTATGCACACATAAAATGCAATGGTGCAGATAAGCTGCATAATTCAGTTGTGTAATTGTTTATTTCCGTGCATTTCAAACTTGCTTTTTGTAGTATTTAAAGTGACTTGCTGTGCTTTGACAATAACAACCACTTTTTACGCTGTCAAAATGTCCCCCTACTATCTCCATACCATTGCGTTGCCAACACTGCATTAAAGGGATAGATCACTTTTTTAAATGCTTTTGAGTGCACTTTTAGGTGATTCTTACCATTTCTACTTGCATTGCTATATGCTTAAAAAATGCTAGCCAGAAGATGCTGGGCATGACTAAATAACCAGCCAACAACCTTTAAAATCTTGTTTAGATGAAATGAAAACACCTTAGGTAGGCCTAAGTGGAAAGTTTGCATGAACAAAAAGAGTGAACTTTCCCTTTTTGTAAAGCAGTTCACCTGCTTACAGCGGGAGCGCCTAGAGCAGGGCTCTCCAACCCTGTAGGTTTTCACTCCAACCCTGTAGGTTTTCACTCCAACCCTGTAGGTTTTCACTCCAACCCTGTAGGTTTTCACTCCAACCCTGTAGGTTGTCACTCCAACCCTGTAGGTTGTCACTCCAACCCTGTAGGTTGTCACTCCAACCCTGTAGGTTGTCACTCCAACCATGTAGGTTTTCACTCCAACCATGTAGGTTTTCACTCCAACCCTGTAGGTTGTCACTCCAACCCTGTAGGTTGTCACTCCAACCCTGTAGGTTGTCACTCCAACCCTGTAGGTTGTCACTCCAACCCTCTAGGTATTCACTCCAACCCTGTAGGTTTTCACTCCAACCCCAGTTGTAACTATCCTGATTCAGTTTATCAACCAGCTAATTATTAGAATCAGGTGCATTAGATTACCGTTGGAGCGAAAACCTACAGTGTTGGAGAGCCCTGGCCTAGAGTCTATTTTGAGGTCTGAGAGAGATCTGGTTATTAGTTCACCCCAGTCTCTTACCACAAAATAAACAAGTCCATCTTCACTCCGTCGCCCCTTGGCGGTGCATCAGTCAGATGAGCTTGACGTGAGCCCAGATTGGAGGAGAAGAAGAGATTGCCAGTGAAATGTTTATTACTGCACATTTGTTTGGCAGGCCATCATCAAGCTGCGTTTAGGCGGCGTCTTTAAAGCTTCGCTCACATGATTATCACTGGAGAGCTTGTCTTTCCCTGGGAATAGAGACAGACCTCACTTTAAGAAATCGTAGCCACTAGTCGGATCGTCCCAGTCCAATGATGAGGGGGGAAAGCAAGGAAATGGAAAAATGCCAGAGAGAGTGCAAAACAAACAAGACGGGCTTCCTTATGAAGAAATGCAATCCATCCAAATAAGGATTGATACAACCTGCCCGCAGTGCCTTCTGGCAAGGGAGGTCGATGGGAAAGGAAGCAAACTAACTCAAACAACAGCTAAAACGGGACTAACCACTTCATTCTTAGGGAAAATGGAAAATAAAACAAATCAGCCCCTGGCAGAAACCATTATTAGGCTGCTTAGAAAAAAACAACAACACTTCAGCAACCATGCACCAACACCTGCTCGCTCCTGTCAGCGATCAATAGTTAGGCATAGGCATTAGCATTATGGAGCTATAGCCTAGCAATTAGGTATGACCTAAGGGTATTGGCATTTAGAAGGCAGCCAATAGCCATGCATTATGACCATGGCTACCACCTCAAGCCATATCCAAAGTGACCTCGATGAAGCAGAAGCCTCAGAGGCCATGCAACGCCTCTTTCATCAAGGGGACCATAGACCTGGGCTACTAACGTAATATACTTTGTACATTACAGTGTTACAGGGCTGTATGCAGTTTTTAGTTCTATTCCCATGAGTGTAATTGTGTTGCGGAGAACCTTAATTACTTTTTATGGGTGGGGTGGGGGGTGTTTGGCAAGACGTGAGTAAACACATTAGCTGGCAATCTCCGGGTAATGACCTTGTGTGCAGGGCTGTAGCATTTCTTGGCTGTCACCAAGATAAATTAGCCGTTGTGATAATTGTTGGAAATTGCCAGAGATGCACTGCGGCAAGTTGGGGTGTCTCAAATTGCCCAGTCCAACTCAAGAAAGGACAGTCGGCTCCATATCCATGTTCTTAAAAGTAGACTAAGCTAAATAAAACATGCAGCACTGCAGATATTGCAATGAGCGAGATGCAAGACTTCGCTATCACTCAGTCACACACAGTATCTGCGCATGTGCACAGTTTCGCTTCACGCTGTTACAGCATGGTAGGTATGGGACCATAACAGCGGAGAAATCTACCCTCGCGCTTCAACAGTGTTAGTTGTTGCACAAATTGACCCACTATGATGTTTACTCTGTGCATCTACGTCATATCCCTGAGTCTATATTTTAAGCTAATTTGTTGACACTCACTGTGATAGAGAGTAAGGTAAATTCCCCTTCTACGCAAAGACATTTTTGCCAAGGTTATCATGGAGTTGTGGTAAAAGGAATTGAAGTGAATCAAACCAAAGTCAGTAAAGTCCTCAAGGTCTTGATCCCTAGTAACCGGTAGTCCTCAAGGTCTTGATCCCTAGTAACCGGTAGTCCTCAAGGTCTTGATCCCTAGTAACCGGTAGTCCTCAAGGTCTTGATCCCTGGTCGGCCAAGCTCTCTAGAGGTTGTGGTTCTACGACCTTTTGCATTTTAATTTGAACCTAAACCACAAACTATTACTTGATCTAAACTATGCATAGTTTTGCTCTCGAGCGATCAATGGGTTTAGAATTATTATTTTGCTGGCTTGTGGTAGACAACATCTGCAGCACATTAGATATTAATTAGCAAACCACCACTGGGATGTTGCCTGTTTTGTACTAGTTTGGAACAAATACTGCACTGAGTGTTTGAAGTGTTACAGTTCTGTTGCCGTGCGATGTTACTGTTTTGGCCACAGCAACACTTTTCTTCCCCTCCCAATGTTACCCTGGATGTGGAACAGATTCCTCAGAAGCATGCTTGCGTAATCCTTTAAGTTCGCTATATTATCTTAAGAGCAAGTCTCTCCTCTCTCTGGTCTATGGCGATGTCTTGGTCAGTGTCCCCCATTTGCTCAGTAAAACTCTTCCTGAACCCTCTAAATCCCCCAGCACCAAGCCTTTGCCCGCGAACAGAGCCACACACACACTTGCACAGCCCAGAGAGCCAGCTGCCGTATGATATAACATGGGAAACGCACCCTACCCTACTACCACACACACACAGAGGAACATTCAAAACACACACACACACCCTATGCTATTTACATTACATAAATATTGACGTATACATTGGGACCTACAGTGGCTTGCGAAAGTATTCACCCCCCTTGGCATTTTTCTATTTTGTTGCCTTACAAGCTGGAATTAAAATTGAATTTTGGGGGGTTTGTATAATTTGATTTACACAACATGCCTACTACTTTGAAGATGCAAAATATTTTTTCTTGTGAAACAAACAAGAAATAAGACAAAAAAACACTTGAAAAACTTGAGCGTGCATAACTATTCACCCCCCCAAAGTCAATACTTTGTAGAGCCACCTTTTACAGCTGCAAGTATCTTGGGGTAAGTCTCTATAAGCTTGGCACATCTAGTCACTGGGATTTTTGCCCATTCTTCAAGGCAAAACTGCTCCAGCTCCTTCAAGTTGGATGGGTTCTGCTGGTGTACAGCAATCTTTAAGTCATACCACAGATTCTCAATTGCATTGAGGTCTGGGCTTTGACTAGGCCATTCCAAGACATTTAAATGTTTCCCCTTAAACCACTTGAGTGTTGCTTTAGCAGTATGCTTAGGGTCATTGTCCTGCTGGAAGGTGAACCTCCGTCCCAGTCTTAAATCTCTGGAAGACTGAAACAGGTTTCCCTCAAGAATCTCCCTGTATTTAGTGCCATCCATCATTCCTTAAATTCTGACCAGTTTCCCAGTCCCTGCCGATGAAAAACATCCCCACAGCATGATGCTGCCATCACCATGCTTCACTGTGGGGATAGTGTGCTCGGGGTGATGAGAGGTGTTGGGTTTGCGCCAGACAAAGCGTTTTCCTTGATGGCCAAAAAGCTCAATTTTAGTCTCATCTGACCAGAATACCTTCTTCCATATGTTTGGGGAGTCTCCCACATGCTTTTTGGTGAACACCAAATGTGTTTGCTTATTTTTGTCTTTAAGCAATGGCTTTTTTTCTGGCCACTCTTCCGTAAAGCCCAGCTCTGTGGAGTGTACGGCTTAAACTGGTCCTATGGACAGATACTCCAATCTCCGCTGTGGAGCTTTGCAGCTCCTTCAGGGTTATCTTTGGTGCCTTTGTTGCCTCTGATTAATGCCCTCCTTGCCTGGTCTGTGAGTTTTGGTGGGCGGCCCTCTCTTGGCAGGTTTGTTGTGGTTCCATATTCTTTCAATTTTTTAATAATGGATTTAATGGTGCTCCGTGGGATGTTAAAAGTTTCTGATATTTTTTTATAACCCAACCCTGATCTGTACTTCTCCGCAACTTTGTCCCTGACCTGTTTGGAGAGCTCCTTGGTCTTCATGGTGCCGCTTGCTTGGTGGTGCCCCTTGCTTAGTGGTGTTGCAGACTCTGGGGCCTTTCAGAACAGGTGTATATATCCTGAGATCATGTGACACTTAGATTGCACACAGGTGGACTTTATTTAACTAATTATATGACTTCTGAAGGTAATTGGTTGAACCATATCTTATTTAGGGGCTTCATAGCAAAGGGGGTGAATACATATGCTTACACCACTTTTCTGTTATTTTATTTTTTTATTTTTTTGAAACAAGTATTTTTTTTTATTTCACTTCACCAATTTGGACTATTTTGTGTGTGTCCATTACATGAAATCCAAATAAAAATCAATTTAAATTAAAGGTTGTAATGCAACAAAATAGGAAAAACACCAAGGGGGATGAATACTTTTGCAAGGCACTGTACATGCATGCCTGTGTGTTCAACACATGTTGTATGAGACACACATACCGTACACACACAACGCAATAATACACCGACTTGGATGAGGTGCGCTCCATGTATTATTTATTTAAAAGCTTGTCTAGCACGCATCCTGGCTTCAATACATGATTCAGCAATCGATTTCAGCCCTTAAAGGGATCATGTTATGTTGTCTGTCACGGTTCCTGCTCAATCCCTCATAAAACTGTAAACCTTTCATTGTATTACTACCTTTTTAGATTAGAACATGTCTTGTTAAGCGATAAGTGTTCAAATGGCTTTTGTGATCTGCCAAGTCATCCATTCTAGCTCATTGCACACTCTGACCTGTTGTAATTTGCTAACTGGCAAAGGACAGTAGAGCTCCTATAAATATTAGCTTAGTTTAATTCTGCTCTTGGCTGATTCACATTGAGATTGAACCTGACTGATATTGATTGAGACTTAATTTGACTGAGCTGAACTTTGTCACTTCTTCGAAAGTGATGAAATTAGAGGACATTTTTGACAACTGGCTTCCAAACAGGTCAGAGTACCACAATATGAGTCATAATACCCATAAAACCTAGCGGTCAAACAGGGAAATGGTTCCAATTGTTTTTCCACCATTCATTTTTCCAATAGGGGATTTTAGAAACGCTTAAAATAAGGGCTGCGTTTCGTGTAGGCTTACCCTGGTGTGAAATTTTGATAACGGTGTAAATCTCTCTAGGACAAGGTGACGTTTATCAAGATATTCGGCTCCATTTACTCTGATTCAAATATGCTAATTAGCATCAAAGTCGATATCATGCAAAACTACAAAGGTTTTATGGGTATTATGACACCTCCACTGTGAGGCTCTATAGGGCCTGAATGTCGCGGGCATGGGCATGGGTAGGGCTCGGGCATAAAATCCATGCCCATGCAGGGCTCTAGTCCTGGGAGAGCAAACTCGGTTTTCCACCATTTCATTTCAGGGAGAAGTTTTAGCGCTCACGTACAAGATCAAAGTCTTACCAAGGGATGAACTGTTGTGTTTCAAAGATGGGCTTTCTTTTCCGATAGATATCCACAGGTAATGAAAAGTGGATTTGGAGTAAAAAGTAAGCATTGGATAACTGCGGCTTTGCTCCAACTTTGATAAAACAAGGCAACTTAATACAGATCCCTGTGCTATGTGGGCTACCATTGTAATGTACAGTGGGTCTTTCACACAAAAAGGTTCTCAAGGTTGATGTAGTTAGAAGTTGGAATGTTGGCTGAGCGGTCGCTGGTTAGAGCCTTCAGAGAATTGTTCACTATCTGCATTAGAAAGCAGGCTGTCAGTATGTTCCATATACAGTTGAGGCCAAATATATTGGCACCCTTGTAAATGTTCTTAAATAATTCCCTATTTCTTTTAAAATAAGTTGAAATTGTTATTGGATTTTTCAACATTGCAGAACCAATTATATTTTTGTAAACTTAAGTTTACCATTTTTTTATTTAGAAAATAAAAACAAATGGCATGGACACATTTATTGGCACCCCAGAGCTAGTACTTGATATGGAGACCAAAAGTGTATTTCTTTCTATTTCAGCTTATTTTAGAATAAATATAATTCCCTATAAGAAAAGTGCAAGGGTGCCAATATATTTGGCCGCAACTGTATGTTGCAATGGGACCAAATGAGTAAACAAATAACAAAAATCCCAAGCATGATCATTGATAGATGGGTTCTCATGAAAATACTCACTCCAGAACTTGTGCAGGGTTGTACACACACACACACCATATTACTGCATCTTACTGCACCATCTTACTGCATGACAATAGCTGAAGACAATGCACTGTGATGAATGGGCAGTTCCATATATCCTGTCTCCCTGTGGGGCGTGCCTGAACTTGCCCAAGCCCTGAACTTTGTAAAACCAACCTGCTTTGCAATGGTGGTCGGTTACACTCTTTTCGATTCCCCTTCGCATTCATTTCTGAACAGAAAGCAGTGCGTTCTCTCACTGGTGATCAATTCAAATGTGTAGGGTTGGTGGTGTGCAACAATCTTTCAGTGACAGCATCCAGGTGCAGTAGTGTCAGTGAATTGACGTGTGTGTGTGCGTGCGGGTGTGTGGGCTTGGGCATCGCACACGTCAATTCACTGACATTGCAAAGCAGGTTGGCGTGTGCGTGTGCCCGGTCCCTGCTAGGATGAGTACACCCACACACTTCCACCAACACAAGGTGGTCTTCAGCTCCCTCGCTGTTTCTGCTATTTTAGTGTTCCTTCTCAGTCCATACAAACCTTCAGTTTATATCACAGATGGCACAACAGGTGTGTTTGCTCAGTCAGCTTCCTATGCAAGGATTTGGAAATGTACCCCCAAAAAATGTTGTACCCACATTTACTAGGGCTGTGACGATACCAGTATTTCAATCCATCGAAAAAAAGAACACGAAGCAGACAAACTCTTTGGTCCTTTAAAATCCTGCTGTATGTAAAATATTGTGTGATATATCTTGAAAAATAAACAAATGTGACTGGAACAACATAATTATGTTTGTTTCTAACATTAGGGCTGTTTTCCTAAATAAGTTAAATCCGTGTTTTGTTTCCTTGCCACGATACTAACAATTATCGCTATACTGGTATCATCCCGGCCCTAACATTTACTTAGACACCTGACATACCCAATACATTTCCATGTTTGTATTTCACTAAGGGAATAATACAAGTATGTTATAATGCTACTGCATAAATACAGAAATGAACACTTGATTGAATTGATTGCTCAGTATAGAGTGTCCACCAACTCTGCTCAGAGTGGGTGAAAAATGTACTTTGGTGATGAAATTTCACTTCCTAATGTTATAAAATACGTTTAACCAAGACCAGATAATAAGCACTGAGCTCTCTTGACAGAGCGGTGCAGCTTTCTCGAAGCAACTTTAAGGATTTTAAGTGTTGTGGTGGTCGTCTTCAAAGTTTTTTCCGCGGGTCGCAAAAAGCTAAATTAGCATGACACAAACTGAAGGTATGAAAATAAAACGCTTGCGGTATGCTATGTGCTATGTTGACATTTCAGAGATACGCTTGTTTTTGTGAAAAATCTTCGAAAAATAGCAGGAATTCATCATTAATATAAAACCATATACTAAAATATGAAAATACTATGTCTCAAAATTGATATCTATCTTACCTCCTATATTGTTTTATGTCCTGCTGATTCGAGAAGAAAGATGAGTTCAGTGGGAAAGTGAGCCTGTCAGGTAGCCTTTATTCTCGCACAGCATCCAGCATAGCTGACAATGCTGTGCAATGTTTCTTATTTTTGACCACTTTTTTTTTTCTATGGCCATTGATTTGTCACCCTAATTTTGCCCTTCCTACAAGGGTTAAAAACTCAAATCAATTTTATGCGGATTATGATAGACATGAGGTTTGGACCATTGTTTTTCTTAGAGGATTATCTACGCAATTAACACAATTCACTTTACCCATTGGTCAAAATATGGGTTTTTGATTGGACACCCTCCCTACTCAGTATCCCTTAAGAGTAGATTTCACCTGAATCCACAACTTCCATTCATGCCCAGGTGCTGTCTTACGCTTGTGTTTTTTATTTTGACTTTACAAAAAAACCTGCAGAGGACCCTCAATACCAACTATCTATCTGATAGTTTGATCTTGTACGTGACATGGTTGAATGAGCTGACAATCTTGGAATACTCGCTGAGCAGCAGACTACAAACAAACCCTGCCGGTGGCATCTCAAATGACTTCTCAAAATGAGAGCTGCCTGCCGCCTTGTGAATCACCCCTTTTAAATTCACTTGTTTTGTCTCTAGAGGAATCGAGTTGTGTTTGCCTCTGTCAACCCTGAGATGCACTCCCACAATGACACGCCCCAGGGAAATGTAGTCTCTATTCCCACTGCAGTACACAACATCACCATAGAGCAACATGGCCATGGCCTGACCTTGCTCACCATGACCCTGTATTCAATGCCCATCACTTATAAAGGCTTGACAGCACAGTGGCAAGATGAACCATACATATGAACTTTGCATATATGAACCACACATATGGAAAGTGTGTACTAAGCATACTTGATAATCGTTTTGTGGCAGTTGTGTTAACGTTATGTTAGTGTTATTTCATCAGATGTGGCGGTTGTTGGAGATGGAGACTGGACAGAATATGTTTGACCCCCCCAAAGGGCCAGTGGGATAGAGATTGTGTGGGGTTGAATATATGGGGTGGGAGTGATGAGTGAAGAGTGCAGCCTCCGCACATTTCTCAGCCGCCCTGTAAATGTTTGTGCTGTCGTCGCCCCCATCTCCTGCTCCGGCCCCAGACAATTGCTGTGTGCTGTGCTTCTCCAGGGGAAAGAAAGCCCATTTTATTGCATTGTTATCCCTGGCATTGCAGGTTGAATCTAATATCATGAATCAAAACATGCTTTGTTCTCCCTGTGTTGAGATCGTAGAAACAGTGACATTGAATGCCCTGTTAGTAAAAAAAAAAATTGCAGAGTAGAAGACTACATGGTCAGTTCTGAACGCTACTTGAAGCACTAGCATGCTAACAGGTAAACAGGAAGCGGTGTAGGCTGCACAGGAAGCAGTGTTCTCGCCGTGGCAGGAGGAGCGCCATCCATTGGGTGCGTGGGTGAGAGATCGGAGTGGAGATATCCCTTCCAGTCTGGTGGTACATGGCCTGCCTGTGGAGAGAGAGAGGAGTAGGTACCACCTGTTACTGGCCTGGCCCAAGGGCTGCATGCCCTGGCCTAGTGCCCAGGCGTGACCTCCACGGACGCCATGAGGGCTCCTCGACTCGCGGTTTCCTGTATCCGTGGCCAGCTCATCCGTCCACCACGGTCCTCCCTGTGTGTGCAGTGAGTAGTCGTTAATCATGGGGCTGTTTGCTCTTGCTTTCCTAAAGCCGCTTAAAGCTAACCCGCTCGACCCACATGCTACCTGAGTTGGGAAGAAGTAGTGCTTCCCTGTTATATCTGACTTTTACTTGAAATCAAAATAGTGTGGTAGTTGCAACTGTACTAGGTAAGAAAGGGATTTGCCTAGCTGAGGTTAAAGGAAAACTCCACCCAAAAACGGTATTTTGGTATTTTTTTTCATTATTCTATTGTTGATATAGTCCCAAAATGTTTTGCATGTCAGCATTCAAGTTTCCAAGATATATCACTTTCAAAATAGGGCTGGTATGATGCATTGTGCATCAAATGATGCTGCGTAATAATCATGCTGTTTAATCAGATTCTTGATATGCCACATCTGTCAGGTGGATGGATTATCTTGGCAAAGGAGAAATGCTCACTAACAGGGATGTAACACATTTGTGCACAGAATTAGAAAGAAATACGATTTGTGTGCGTATGGAAAATTTCTGGGATCTTTTATTTAATCTCATGAAACATGGGACCAACACTTTTACATGTTGTGTTTATATTTTTGTTCAGTATATTTTCTTGATCTGATATCTGTTTGTGGCAGGGCCTGGTGTGCTGGATTGTAGTTCTAATTCTAGTGGTTCAGATGTTTATCCATCCCCTCAGCATAGCCCCAAATCAGTATAGCCCCAAATCATGAAATAAAATAATGAAAAGAAAGATATGTATGTTAAAAGAAGGAATAAGAGACCTGTCAGAGATAGTCACCAATTGTGTTAGTCTTTGAGCACCCTTAGTGGATTTGCCATCAACCGGATGCATCCGGTTTTCAGGGATAGAGCTAATTCAATCTAGCTTCCTTTTCCACTGACAATCGGATGTGGGAACTCCGCTCAGGCGTTTCTTTTACGCCTACTACGTTAGGTTAGTCTTTGAGCAGTCTTTTGGCGCCCAGTGCTAACACAGGCTGGTTTCGTAGTTAATATAATGTTAGTACTAGCTTGAAATGGGCTTTAAGATAGTGTTGCCAAGTCCTATTTGTGTTTCCTGCACCCATGTTGGCTCTTCCTGTTTTAGTTTCCGGCAGGCCTACTCTGCCACAGGTCTGTGCCAAGCCAAAGGCTTGTGCGTTAGCCAAGCGGCCATGGGAACAGACGTATGGTGCAGCGACCATGCCAGCCTCGTCAGGCTAAAATAGACCATCTGGAGAAGTGGAGCAGCAAACACTCCATACCAGTGTGAACGAATTACAGCACAGTTGGAAGACCATCACCTTAAACGAAGAACACGACCAACTCGTAAACTACTGCCCGATTGTGTATCAGTTAGCCTATCTTCTATGTAGCATCTACTGTAGGCCTACTAACCCTAGAAATTATACCATGCTCCCACTAGGACATGTATGAAAACATTTGCCAAATTTTGAAGCGGCATCAAAGCCTTGTGGCCTTGTATTAAAAGGAATGACTACCCAGCCGGTACCTCAGTGGTCAAAGTAAACAATTGTGTGCATGAGGCACCTATGCTTTCCTAGCAATTAAGTAACCATGTTGCTAAAAATTACCCCAAGCACTGTTATGCATTATTTTCTTAATACCTTTTTCGATTCATTTTAAGACATTCTTAATAATATTCTAAGATCCTTTAGACATATGGGCCATGATGTACTAATATTGGAGTGGAATGGATCAGTCTGCACTGTGTAGTTTTAAAATCACATCCCTAACCAGAACATTAATAACCAATTGGGTGGGAATGCTAAAGTGAATGTTAAGTGCTCTTTGCTCTTCTGTATTGATTAGGAAGAGGAATATATTTGATCAGTCTTCTTCTCCAGTAGTGATTATAGTGGCATGGTTTGGCACTACTTTCATACAGTTTGGTTCCTCACTGGCGTTTGTGTTTTCGCCAGCTAGTGCCGAGTGATGGAGTAGGTGCTTCAGCAGCCACATAGCTGTCCGGGCCTGAGAGCTGGTGTGAAACATGACTCCGCTGGGTCCTCGGCAGGGCCCCGCTCATTGAGCAGACATCCACAGGAAAGGCTGGTGTAATTCTCACCATCAATTACTCTTGCTCTCATGGGCCCACGGTAGTCGAAAGCTGCATCCCCGTGCACCCACATGCCTTACCGTGGCGCGCCGGGGTGTAAACGAGAGCATGCAGCCAGCCGATAAATACCACATCTATCTCCCTCCTCCTCTCTGGTGCTTTTTCTCTGTACCTTCGCTCTGTGAGTGATTTTTCTTTCTCTTTTATTTTCTCTCCCTCTTTATATCGTTCTGTCTCCTCTTCATGATTCTCTCTTGTTTCTCTCACTGTCTCTCTCTGTCTCTCTCTGTCTGTCTCTGTCTCTCTCTGTCTCTGTCTGTCTCTGTCTCTCTCTGTCTCTCTCTCTCTCAATTCAAATTCAATTTCAATTTAAGGGCTTCATTGTCATGGGAAACATATGTTAACATTGCCAAAGCAAGTGAAGTAGATTAGTAAACAAAAGTGAAATAAACTGTAAATATTAACAGTAATCATTACACTCAGCAGTTCCAAAAGAATAAAGACATTTCAAATGTCATATTATGTATATACAGTGGGGGAAAAAAGTATTCAGTCAGCCACCAATTGTGCAAGTTCTCCCACTTAAAAAGATGAGAGAGGCCTGTAATTTTCATCATAGGTACACGTCAACTATGACAGACAAAATGAGGGAAAAAAAATCCAGAAAATCACATTGTAGGATTTTTAATGAATTTATTTGCAAATTATGGTGGAAAATAAGTATTTGGTCAATAACAAAAGTTTCTCAATACTTTGTTATATACCCTTTGTTGGCAATGACACAGGTCAAACGTTTTCTGTAAGTCTTCACAAGGTTTTCACACACTGTTGCTGGTATTTTGGCCCATTCCTCCATGCAGATCTCCTTTAGAGCAGTGATGTTTTGGGGCTGTCGCTGGGCAACACGGACTTTCAACTCCCTCCAAAGATTTTCTATGGGGTTGAGATCTGGAGACTGGCTAGGCCACTCCAGGACCTTGAAATGCTTCTTACGAAGCCACTCCTTCGTTGCCCGGGCGGTGTGTTTGGGATCATTATCATGCTGAAAGACCCAGCCACGTTTCATCTTCAATGCCCTTGCTGATAGGAGGTTTTCACTCAAAATCTCACGATACATGGCCCCATTCATTATTTCCTTTGCAGAAAAACAGTCCCAAAGCATGATGTTTCCACCCCCATGCTTCACAGTAGGTATGGTGTTCTTTGGATGCAACTCAGCATTCTTTGTCCTCCAAACACGACGAGTTGAGTTTTTACCAAAAAGTTCTATTTTGGTTTCATCTGACCATATGACATTCTCCCAATCCTCTTCTGGATCATCCAAATGCACTCTAGCAAACTTCAGATGGGCCTGGACATGTACTGGCTTAAGCAGGGGGACACGTCTGGCACTGCAGGATTTGAGTCCCTGGCGGCGTAGTGTGTTACTGATGGTAGGCTTTGTTACTTTGGTCCCAGCTCTCTGCAGGTCATTCACTAGGTCACCCCGTGTGGTTCTGGGATTTTTGCTCACCGTTCTTGTGATCATTTTGACCCCACGGGGTGAGATCTTGCGTGGAGCCCCAGATCGAGGGAGATTATCAGTGGTCTTGTATGTCTTCCATTTCCTAATAATTGCTCCCACAGTTGATTTCTTCAAACCAAGCTGCTTACCTATTGCAGATTCAGTCTTCCCAGCCTGGTGCAGGTCTACAATTTTGTTTCTGGTGTCCTTTGACAGCTCTTTGGTCTTGGCCATAGTGGGGTTTGGAGTGTGACTGTTTGATGTTGTGGACAGGTGTCTTTTATACTGATAACAAGTTCAAACAGGTGCCATTAATACAGGTAACGAGTGGAGGACAGAGGAGCCTCTTAAAGAAGAAGTTACAGGTCTGTGAGAGCCAGAATTCTTGCTTGTTTGTAGGTGACCAAATACTTATTTTCCACCATAATTTGCAAATAAATTCATTAAATATCCTACAATGTGATTTTCTGGAAAACAAATTCTCAATTTGTCTGTCATAGTTGACGTGTACCTATGATGAAAATTACAGGCCTCTCTCATCTTTTTAAGTGGGAGAACTTGCACAATTGGTGGCTGACTAAATACTTTTTTTCCCCCACTGTATACAGTGTTGTAATGATGCGCAAATAGTTAAAGTACAAATGGGAAAATAAATAAACATAAATATGGGTTGTATTTACAATGGTGTTTGTTCTTCACTGGTTGCCCTTTTCTTGTGGCAACAGGTCACAAATCTTGCTGCTGTGATTGCACACTGGTATTTCACCCAATAGATATGGGAGTTTATCAAAATTGGATTTGTTTTCAAATTCTTTGTGGGTCTGTGTATTCTGAGGGAAATATGTGTCTCTAATATGGTCATACATTTGGCAGGAGGTTATGAAGTGCAGCTCAGTTTCCACCTCATTTTGTGGGCAGTGTGCACATAGCCTGTCTTCTCTTGAGA
The DNA here is from genome assembly GCF_964263955.1 of Coregonus lavaretus. Classification (NCBI taxonomy): domain Eukaryota; kingdom Metazoa; phylum Chordata; class Actinopteri; order Salmoniformes; family Salmonidae; genus Coregonus; species Coregonus lavaretus. The sequence goes on from NC_140021.1 coordinate 27,659,080, forward strand.
GCCAGGTCTGCCTACGGCGGCCTTTCTCAATAGCAAGACTACGTTCACTGAGTCTGTACATAGTCAAAGCTTTCCTTAAGTTTGGGTCAGTCCCAGTGGTCAGGTATTCTGCCACTGTGTACTCTCTGTTTTGGGCCAAATTCTAGTTTGGTCTGTTTTTTTGTTAATTCTTTCCAATGTGTCAAGTAATTCTCTTTTTGTTTTCTCATGATTTGGTTGGGTCTAATTGTGTTGTTGTCCTGGGGCTCTCTCTCTCTCTCTCTCTCTCTCTCTCTGTTACTGTCTGTTCCTGTCTCCTCTCTGTATCAAAACGTTTCCATTTCACACAATGCCCTCTTCTTATCCGCCTCACCTTTTTCTGTTCGCTCTGTCGTCCATCTTTCAGATCTCTCTCACTTACCCTCTTCTTTACCTGTCATGTTCTCATCTATCCTTTTATTCTGGTCTTTCCATCTCCTCTTCAGTTAGCATTTTCCCTCCCTCCTTCCCTCTATTTCTCCCCTTCGTAGCACTTGATGCCTGATGAAAATATGTTTGATTACGTCAGTCTCTCTACCATCAAGGAGATGATGCGTGGTTGTAAAGCGTTCCGTACAGGAAGGTTCAGAGGCCGTGACGCGTCCAAATTGGGTCATCCTGACATCTGAACATCCTCTTAATTTATCCTTTTCATGGCTTCTGTCGCGTTGTTGACATTGCTGCTGGTATTTCTACTGCTCTTTTGAAGTCACCATTGTCATCACTGTCATCATGATTAGGGCTAAACTGAATCTGTGTTGGCAGAATCTCCCTAATCCCCCAACTCAGTGAAGGGAGTGATGAGAACATCCCCACAGACTTTGTCTGGTTTCCTGTCTGTCTGGTTGACACATGATCATTGTCAGCTTTGTCATCAGATATGTATCATCACCATTGATGTCATCACCATCATCATCATCACTGTCGTCACCACCGCCATCATCAAAACCACCTCCTTTGATCTCCATCCTAATTGTCAGGTGACTGGTAGTGGCTGCACACCTGTGAGTCTGCCCACAGTTGTTTTTCTCAGAAGAGAAAGAGATTTCGAGCACCTCTGCGATGATGTGGCAAAGTGCAGCTTGAAATTCTAAACCAAGGCATCAATTAAGGGACTGCAGCAGTGGAGTAACAGGGCTTTGAGTTCCACAGTGTTTCCCCACGCAAAACTCCTCTCCTACAGGGCCTTAATATCCCCCGAGAGTCGATGTCTGTGCCCCTGAAGAAATGTAATTGGCATAATAAATAAATCAGTTATTTTAAGCTAGAGATATCTGTTTTTTTGCATTGGATGCGTCTCAATCCACCACATCCGCCAATGTCACACTTCCTCATCTGCGGTGAAAGGTGACAGAGCTAAAGCGGTGTCAGACCATGAAACAATGCAAACATCGGTCTTCTCACAAAATCGTCTGTAACGTCCGAACTTTTACGACCCCTCTATTGAAAGATGAATCTCACGAACACAATGATATTCTCAGTTTTGCCCCCACAAGCGTCTTGGGACTTGTCTGAAGTCACTACAGCTGATCTGCCAACTTCTGTCTGTAGCGTCTGAACAGTTTGGGCTACACACTAATATGAAAAGGTGAGACTCTCGCGAACATGTTCAGGTCTGTTGTTTTGCTCTAGGATGCCCACAGGCCTCACAAGACTTGTCTGAAGGTGCCCCGGTACCAGTTAAAAAAATGAATGGAAGTATACATGGAGACTATTTAGTGCCAATAATAATAGTTTAAATAATAATAATAATAATAATAATAATAATAATAATATGTTTCCTGATCTTTCTTATATCTCTCAGATATACAGTGCATTCGGAAAGTATTCAGACCTCTTCCGTTTTTCCACATTTTGTTACGATACAGCCTCTAAAATGATGTAAAAAAAAAAATATATATATATATATCTACACACAATACACCATAATGAGAAAGCGAAAACATGTTTTTATAAATGTTTGTTAATTTAGAAAAAACTAACATTTTTTGCTATGAGACTTGAAATTGAGCTCAGGTGCATCCTGTTTCCATTGATCATCCTTGAGATGTTTCTACAACTTGATTGGAGTCCATCTGTGGTAAATTCATGATTTGGAAAGGCACACACCTGTCTATATAAGGTCCCACAGTTGACAGTGCATGTCAGAGCAAAAACCAAGCCATGATGTCGAAAGAATTGTCAGTAGAGCTCCGAGACAGGATTGTGTCACGGCACAGATCTGGGGAAGGGTACCAAAAAATGTCTGCAGCATTGAAGGTCCCCAAGAACACAGTGGCCTCGATCATTCTGAAATGGAAGAAGTTTGCAACCACCAAGAGTCTTCCTAGAGCTGGCCGCCCGGCCAAACTCTGCAATCGGGGGAGAAGGGCCTTGGTCACTCTGACAGAGCTTCAGAGTTCCTCTGTGGAGATGGGAGAACCTTCCAGAAGGACAACCATCTTTACAGCACTCCACCAATCAGGCCTTTATGGTAGAGTGGCCAGACAGAAGCCACTCCTCAGACAAAGGCACATGACAGCCCACTTGGAGTTTGCCAAAAGGCACCTAAAGGACTCTCAGACCATGAGAAACAAGATTCTCTGGTCTGATGAAACCAAGAAACCAACTCTTTGGCCTGAAAACCAAGTGTCACGTCTGGAGGAAATCTGGCAATGCCAAGAGTGGACAAAACTGTCATCAAGGCAAAGGGTGGCTACTTTGAAGAATCTCAAATATAAAATATATTTTGATTTGTTGAACACTTTTTTGGTTACTACATGATTCCATATGTGTTATTTCATAGTTTTGATGTGTTCACGATTATTCTACAATGTAAAAATAAAGAAACCCTGGAATGAGTAGGTGTGTCCAAACTTTTCACTGGGATTGTATATTATTATAATAATAATAATAATAATAATAATAATAATAATAATAATAATAATAATATTGAATTACTTTAATAGGAATGTCCCTACTAGCATTTCTATGGTGTTGCTAAATGAGTAAGTGTGCTAGTGATTTTAGAAAAGGGGACAAGTACACGGAGGGAGTGGAGGCGCCAATGTGCAGTGGGAACGAGATTGAGTTTTAGCCAGTGGGGAAAGAGTGGGTGTTGCGGCTTTGGGAGTTAATTGTGGGACTATTATCTTTGTGACCTTTACCCTTTACAACTCACACACATTGAGCTGTGGCTTGAACAGCTACCTCCTTACTTTGTTAACCTTTTGAGAGTGCTTTAGGCTCACCAAGGACTTCAGGCTCACCAACCATTTAAAAAAAACCTGTTATAGAACCTTGTTACTTTAAATATCACACTGACTGCCCACTGTATTCCATGTTAAGATGCAATACTCTGAATGTAATCATAATACATTATATGATACCAATTAATGTATAGGTAATCATAATTATAACGATGTCAAAATAATCAGAGAATAACAGATTATATAGTGTAGTGTACTGTATGTATGAAATATTACCCATTTCCATCACTTCTCCTCCAAATGGTTCTTTCAAAACAATTTGGGGAAAAAAAACAAATTGTGCATCTTGTTTGGACAGTTTTCTACCACAATTTCCATTTACGGTCTTAATTTCAAATGAATGCTTATTTTTTTTATCATTTCGAAATCAGGCCCGAAGTGTGTTGTGGCTACTGATGCTATCTTGATAACGCTAGCTGGTTAGTGTATAAAAGTGTTGTGTCTGCTGATGATAGTTGTTAACTCTAGCTGGTTAGTGTATTTAAGTGACATTTAGCTGTTGTAGCTGGTGTGGACAGGCCAAATCAATTTGGGCCTCTTCATTCAGGGCTCAGGGAGGTGATTTGCTGACAGCAAGCAATCAGCCTCTGCCACCTCCGCACAATTCCGCCTACCAACCTGACATGCACATACAACACAAGCACACTTACACTCACACGCAATGCAAGCGCACTGACATCAGTGTTTTCCACAAGCACATGGAGTAGCCAGCCAAATAGAAAAAGTTGCCAGGCTTCCCCCCCCCCCCCCCCATTTTTGCAGAACAAGCTCTATTTTAGCCAGTAACTGTCAGGAAAGAACACTGATAAAAAATCGTTTAAAAAAAATTACAGTGTAAGTTTAATCCGCTGTTGTACAATATGATATAAAACACAGGAAAAACTCAATTTGCAACTGCTGACTTCTTCTGACTTCAAGCTTCATTTTAAGAGGCATTTTCTTAGCTATCTGCAATACAGGTATGATTGAAGAATGAAGCAGGTGTTAAACATGGCCTTTCCTGCACAGAAAGCAACACGACTAATCCATGGTCAACACTTTTATTAAATCAGTAGACCTAAAGTGCATTCAGAAAATATTCACACCCCTTGACTTTTTCCACATTGCGTTATAGCCTGAATTTTGAATGGATTAAATTTAGATTTTTTGATCACTGGCCTACCTACAACACCCCATAATGTGAAAGTCTAATAATGTTATCGGAAATGTTTACAAATTAATTACAAATGAAAAGCTGAAATATATTGAGTCAATAAGTATTCAACCCCTTTTGTTATGGCAAGCCTAAATAAGTTCAGGAGTAAAAATGTGCTTAACTAGTCACATAATCAGTTGCTTGGATAGTGTTTAACATGATGTTTGAAGCACTACCTCATCTTTGTACCCCACACGCTCAATTGTCTGTAAGGTCCCTCAGTCGAGCAGTGAATTTCAAACACAGATTCAACCACAAAGACCAGGAAGGTTTTCCAATGCCTCGCAAAGAAAGGCACCTATTGGTAGATGGGTAAAAATACAAAAGCAGACATTGAATATCCCTTTAAGCATGGTGAAGTTATTAAATGCACTTTGGATGTCGTATCAATACACCCAGTCACTACAAAGAACGAAGCCTGTACACAATAAAAGTATTCCAAGACATGCATCATGTTTGCAACAAAGCTCTAAAGTAATACTGCAAAACATTTGACAAAGCAATACATTTTTTGTACTGAATACAAAGTGTTATGTTTGGGGCAAATCCAATACAACACATTACTGAGTACCATTCCCCATATTTCCAAGCATAGTTGGGGCTGCATCATGTTATGAGTATGCTTGTAATCGTTAAGGACTGGGGAGTTTTTCTGGATAAAAAATCAACAGAATGGAGCTAAGAACAGGCAAAATCTTAGAGATAAACCTGGTTCTGTCACGATCGTTACACGATGAAGAAGCGGACCAAGGCGCAGCGTGATAAGCGTACATCTTTATTACTTGTACACACAACGAACCAAAACAATAAACGATACGTGAAGTCCTAGGTTAAATACACAAACCTTCCGGAACAAGATCCCACAAAACAAAAGTGCCAACAGGCTGCCTAAGTATGGTCCCAATCAGAGACAACAAGCAACAGCTGACTCTGATTGGGAACCACCCTGGCCAACATAGAAATATGTGAACTAGAACACCCATAGACAACTAAACATAACAAGTCCACACCCTGGCTCAACATTTAAGAGTCCCCAGAGCCAGGGTGTGACAGTACCCCCCCCCCCCCCCAAAGGCGCGGACTGCGACCGCGCCAACCAAACACAACAGGGGAGGGGCCGGGTGGGCATTCCGCCTTGGAGGCGGATCCGGCTCCGGGCATGACCACCACTCTCTCGCTACCCCCCCGTAGCGCCCCTGGTCTGGTCTGGCCCCGCTGGCCGGAGCTGGACTGGACACTGGTGGAGCGGATTGCTCAGGCTCCGGTGTGGAGCAGCTGACCGGTGCCTGACCTGGCTTGGTGCGGGGAGCATGAACGGGCCGGACCGGGCTGACGACGCGCACCATTGGCTTGGTGCGGGGAGCAGGAACGGGCCGGACCGGGCTGGCGACGCGCACCACAGGCTTGGTGCGGGGAGCAGGAACGGGCCGGACCGGGCTGGCGACGCGCACCACTGGCTTGGTGCGGGGAGCAGGAACGGGCCGGACCGGGCTGGCGACGCGCACCACTGGCTTGGTGCGGGGAGCAGGAACGGGCCGGACAGGGCTGGCGACGCGCACCACTGGCTTGGTGCGGGGAGCAGGAACGGGCCGGACCGGGCTGGCGACGCGCACCACAGGCTTGGTGCGGGGAGCAGGAACGGGCCGGGCCGGGCTGGCGACACGCACCACAGGCTTGGTGCGGGGAGCAGGAACGGGCCGGGCCGGGCTGGCGACGCGCACCACAGGCTTGGTGCGGGGAGCAGGAACGGGCCGGGCCGGGCTGGCGACGCGCACCACTGGCTTGGTGCGGGGAGCAGGAACGGGCCGGACCGGGCTGGCGACGCGCACCACTGGCTTGGTGCGGGGAGCAGGAACGGGCCGGGCCGGGCTGGCGACGCGCACCACTGGCTTGGTGAGGGGAGCAGGAACGGGCCGGGCCGGGCCGGGCTGGCGACGCGCACCACAGGCTTGGTGCGGGGAGCAGGAACGGGCCGGGCTGGCGACGCGCACCACTGGCTTGGTGCGGGGAGCAGGAACGGGCCGGGCCGGGCTGGGCTGGCGACGCGCACCACTGGCTTGGTGCGGGGAGCAGGAACGGGCCGGGCCGGGCTGGCGACGCGCACCACTGGCTTGGTGCGGGGAGCAGGAACAGGCCGGACCGTACTGGGAACACACACCACTGGCCTTGTGCGGGGATCAGGAACGGGCCGGACCGGACTGGTAACACACCCCAGTACCTCTCGCCGTGCCTCTACACTCTCTTTCCCCCTCATGACCAATGGCCCCCGTAACCTGGTGGCCTCCTCTCCTAGTCCACAAACTCGCCCTGTAGCTGCCTCCAGCAGCCCCGTCGTCCATGCCGTGTGCCCCCCCAAATTTTTTTATTGGGGTTGCCTCTAGCCTGTCCGACGACGGCCCGGTTGGCGCCGCTTCTCCTCTCCTGCCTGGGCATCCTCCCTCATCGCCCTCCGGTAGCGGACGGCCTCCTCCTCCGTGATCTTCCCCCAACCGAGGAGGACATCCACTAGAGTAACCTCCTGTTCCTTACCCAGCGTTTGTTCCAGAACACGCTGCTTGGTCCTATTACGGTGGTATCTTCTGTCACGATCGTTACACGATGAAGAAGCGGACCAAGGCGCAGCGTGATAAGCGTACATCTTTATTACTTGTACACACAACGAACCAAAACAATAAACGATACGTGAAGTCCTAGGTTAAATACACAAACCTTCCGGAACAAGATCCCACAAAACAAAAGTGCCAACAGGCTGCCTAAGTATGGTTCCCAATCAGAGACAACAAGCAACAGCTGCCTCTGATTGGGAACCACCCTGGCCAACATAGAAATACGTGAACTAGAACACCCATAGACAACTAAACATAACAAGTCCACACCCTGGCTCAACATTTAAGAGTCCCCAGAGCCAGGGCGTGACAGGTTCAGTCTGCTTTCCACCAGAAACTGGGAGATAAATTCACCTTTCAGCAAGACAATAACCTAAATCTCAAGGCCAAATCAACACTGGAGTTGCTTACCCATGGGGGGGCCAGTATGAAAAATGTTTGCACTCACTAATTGTAAGTCGCTCTGGATAAGAGCATCTGCTAAATGACTAAAATGTCGATTAGATCACTTACCAAGAAGACAGTGAATGTTCTTGAGTGGCCGAGTTAGTTTTGATTTACATGTACTTGAAAATCTATGGCAAGACCTGAAAAATGGTTGTCTAGCAATGATCAACAACCAATTTGACAGACCTTGAAGAATTATTTAAAGAATAATGGGCAAATGTTGCACAATCCAGGTGTGGAAAGCTCTTAGAGACTTACCCAGAAAGACTCACAGCTGTAATCGCTGCCAAAGGTGCTTCTACAAAGTATTGACTCGGGTGTGAATACTTATGTAATTAATTAGGCTACTGACGTGTCACTCACTTTAACGTCACTGTCTGGCAAGTCCTGATGGACTTCATATCGAAAATACAAAACGAGATCTTTAGTTTACTTGTCAGGATGCGATACCATGGACATATAACTATGTTGTATGATTTATGATTGGCAAGGATATGAGATCGACTTTATTCAGTCAGTTCAACACCTTTCACACTTGCTGTTCTTCAATGAAAGCACAGTAAATAGCCTATGCACCACTACTCCACGGCTGCATATGAAACATGGCAGGGTCCAATGTTAACTTTTTTTCTCACTTGCTTGGTCGGGTCAGTTGGCCAAAAATCTACTGTCCCGAACAGAATTTCACCCAGACATGGTGTAGTTCTTAAATGCGTTGGGGTCATAGGTTGGCATGCTTTCTCTCTAAATTCAGCTTTCTCTCTACATTTGGTTATTATGATATGTATTAAAAAGCTGTGTAATATAATTTAGCAATGCAAGTCATTACACTATTCTTTACAATTGCATTGTATTAACTGCATTCATTTTTGCTTCTAAAGTGTGTCATTTTGAGAAAATATTTAAATAGGATCCTGCCCCTTTAAGACAAATGTTCCAAAAGAGCAAGACATGGCTACAGTAGGCTAGCCAAAACTAATGCTAGGTGTCTTTTTGTAGCTTTCTTTTAGCAGACTATCAACCGTAGCCAGCATATTGCAAGTATGTTCAGGATTGAAGGTTTATTTTGTAAATCACTTTCCCTAAAATAAATAAGGTCAGCGAGTAGATTGATGGGCACTTCTTTTTGCTCTGGAGAGTTTGCAATGCCGCATTCGCATGCTACTCGGAAATAGGAAACTCTGACATTTCTGACCTGCTGATTCGTTGAACACAGCTTGTGTATAACTACAGTCAGTTAGCAAGTCAGAAATGTCAGAGTTTCCTAGTTCCAATAGCATGTGAATGCGGCAGAACTCATTTCGCCTACTGCTTGAGAAGTTGTGACTCCGGGGGCGTGGTGGTGCTTGAATCAACGGCCAATCATATTGCTCAAATACAAATGGCATGACATTCACGAGTGTAGTCTTGAATGGTAGACTGCAAAAAAAACTAGGGCAAATCATGACGTCAGTGATCTTCAGGTCGGAAAGATGCACTAGTTTCCTACTTTTGATGACCATTCAAACTATTTTTCCCAGTTGGACCTCGTTTTTTCCCGAGTTCCCAGTTGCCTTGAATGCACTGAAGTCTGAAGTCTGAGATTTCTTATTTGACCGCAACAGTTGAACTGGAATGCAAAAATGCGCTGAAAAGTGACTGATGAGATCCACTGGCGTATTTACTGGCCCCGTCAGGCCATAGTTAATGCCGGACCCTAAACGTAAAAGAAAATTAATGAATGTACCAGAAAAAAAAAATAGCTAAGGCGCAGGCACAGAGCTATGGTCTCAGCACAGAGGGGGCGGGGCGGTCTCGAGGGGCCATTCTGACCAAATCATTTTTTTTTAAGGATTGCTGATATGCAGTGGTGTAAAGTACTTAAGTAAAAATACAGTGGGGAAAAAAAAGTATTTAGTCAGCCACCAATTGTGCAAGTTCTCCCACTTAAAAATAAGAGAGAGGCCTGTTATTTTCATCATAGGTACACGTCAACTATGACAGACAAATTGAGAAAATGTTTTCTCCAGAAAATCACATTGTAGGATTTTTAATGAATTTATTTGCAAATCTATGGTGGAAAATAAGTATTTGGTCACCTACAAACAAGCAAGATTTCTGGCTCTCACAGACCTGTAACTTCTTCTTTAAGAGGCTCCTCTGTCCTCCACTCGTTACCTGTATTAATGGCACCTGTTTGAACTTGTTATCAGTATAAAAGACACCTGTCCACAACCTCAAACAGTCACACTCCAAACTCCACTATGGCCAAGACCAAAGAGCTGTCAAAGGACACCAGAAACAAAATTGTAGACCTGCACCAGGATGGGAAGACTGAATCTGCAATAGGTAAGCAGCTTGGTTTGAAGAAATCAACTGTGGGAGCAATTATTAGGAAATGGAAGACATACAAGACCACTGATAATCTCCCTCGATCTGGGGCTCCACGCAAGATCTCACCCCGTGGGGTCAAAATGATCACAAGAACAGTGAGCAAAAATCCCAGAACCACACGGGGGGACCTAGTGAATGACCTGCAGAGAGCTGGGACCAAAGTAACAAAGCCTACCATCAGTAACACACTATGCCGCCAGGGACTCAAATCCTGCAGTGCAAGACGTGTCCCCCTGCTTAAGCCAGTACATATCCAGGCCCGTCTGAAGTTTGCTAGAGTGCATTTGGATGATCCAGAAGAGGATTGGGAGAATGTCATATGGTCAGATGAAACCAAAATATAACTTTTTGGTAAAAACTTAACTCGTCGTGTTTGGAGGACAAAGAATGCTGAGTTGCATCCAAAGAACACCATACCTACTGTGAAGCATGGGGGTGGAAACATCATGCTTTGGGGCTGTTTTTTCTGCAAAGGGACCAGGACGACTGATCCTTGTAAAGGAAAGAATGAATGGGGCCATGTATCGTGAGATTTTGAGTGAAAACCTCCTTCCATCAGCAAGGGCATTGAAGATGAAACGTGGCTGGGTCTTTCAGCATGACAATGATCCCAAACACACCGCCCGGGCAACGAAGGAGTGGCTTCGTAAGAAGCATTTCAAGGTCCTGGAGTGGCCTAGCCAGTCTCCAGATCTCAACCCCATTGAAAATCTTTGGAGGGAGTTGAAAGTCTTTGTTGCCCAGCGACAGCCCCAAAACGTCACTGCTCTAGAGGAGATCTGCATGGAGGAATGGTCCAAAATACCAGCAACAGTGTGTGAAAACCTTGTGAAGACTTACAGAAAACGTTTGACCTGTGTCATTGCCAACAAAGGGTATATAACAAAGTATTGAGAAACTTTTGTTATTGACCAAATACTTATTTTCCACCATAATTTGCAAGTAAAAAAATTAAAAATCTTTCTCATTTTGTCTGTCATAGTTGACGTGTACCTATGATGAAAAGTACAGGCCTCTCTCATCTTTTTAAGTGGGAGAACTTGCACAATTGGTGGCTGACTAAATACTTTTTTCCCCACTGTACTTTAAAGTACTAATTAAGTAGTTTTTGTGGGTATCTGTGCTTTACTTTACTATTTATATTTTGGACTACTTTTACTTCACTACATTTCTTAAGAAAATAGTGAAATTTTTCCTTGACACCCAAAAGTACTCGTTACATTTTGAATGCTTAGCAGGTCAGGAAAATGGTCCCATTCACGCACTTATCAACAGAACATCCCTGGTCGTCCCTACTGCCTCTGATCTGATGGACTCACTAAACACACATGCTTCGTTTGTAAATTATATCTGAATGTTGGAGTGTGCCCCTGGCTATCTGTACATTTTACAAACAAGAAAATGGTGCCGTCTAGTTTGCTTAATATAAGGAATTGGAAATGCTTTATACTTTTACTTTTACTTTTGATACTTAGCTATATTTTTGCAATAACATTTACTTTTGATACTGAAGTATATTTTAAACCAAATAATTTTTGACTTTTACTCAAGTAGAATTTTACTGGGTGAATTTTACTTTTACTTGAGTCATTTTCTATTAAGGTAACTTTATTTTTGCTCAAGCATTACAATTGGGTACTTTTTCCACCACTGCTCATATGGCCTATCATAAATGCAAATTACGCATCATAACATATTGAGCCATGCAAGCCCATGTCCAATAAAATATACATGTCCACTTTGCCAGACATGCATGTTTTGAAAGACACAAAAAAAAGAGAACCGGTTGCCAGTCGGCCGTGAATCATACTACAGTGTTGTAATGTGATGTAGTCTAATCCATTTGTTAATTCCATCATCCATGCATTCCATAGAACACAATTATAATCCCAACAGGTGAACGATATACAAATCAAGGACCCATTTTAAAACGTCATCCTTCTCTTCTTCATGTTGGCAAACCTGTCTCTGTCAATGTCTATGTCCCGCTCAATAAAAAGCAAAGTGAGGTTGGATAGTCTGGCCTCATTCACCATGCATGCACACAAATAGCTCTTGATGAGCTTCAGGCAGCTAAAACTTTGCTTGGCACTGGCACTGCTGATGGGAATTGTTTTGTAGATTCTATGGAGAATGGTCAGATTTGGATATGCTCGGTGCATGTCGTTGGCAGTGAGGAATGGTAGGACTGTGTCAGTGTTGAGATCCATGGCTAACTCTGAATACATTGTGCAGAAGGAGAGGAATGCATCCACAACTTCCTCAGGCTTGGACATTTCTTCGGAGTAGAAACGTGCAAGCTCAAGCATATTCCTTTCTGCATCATGGCGCTCAAAGTGCTTTGAGTTGTGCACAGAGAACAGTTGTGCCATTTCTCTGAAGTCGGCAAATCAATTCTCAAACTGCCCCACAAAAACATCAAGTGTGTAAGAGTATACACTGAGTATACAAAACATTAAGAACACCTGCTCTTTCCATGACAGACTGACCAGGTGAATCCAGGTGAAAGCTATGATCCCTTATTGATGTCACTTGTTAAATCCACTTAAATCCATGTAAATGAAGGGTAGAAGACTGGTTAAAGAAGGATTTTAAAGTCTTGAGACAATTGAGACATGGATTGTGTATTTTTGCCATTCAGAGGGTAAATAGGCAAGACAGAATATTTAAGAGCCTTTTAATGGGGTATGGTAGTAGGTGCCAGGCGCTCCGGATTGTGTCAAGAACTGCAACGCTGCTGGGTTTTTCACGCTCAACTTTAATGGGCCTTCTGCTTTCCGGAATTGGGTCGTCCTCCGCGTCCTCGCCATGAAACCTCTTCCTCCTCTGCAAACTCAGTTGTTTTGTTGGGCCATCTCGTTCGCAGTGTTCTCCGTCTTGTCATAGGCCTCATCTGTGCGTGTCTGTCTGATCTCAGACATGCAGGTGTCAATTAGATCCATGGCAGCGTTTACATCTATCAAATCCATTTGATTTACACAACATGCCTACCACTTTGAATATGCAAAATATTTTTTATTGTGGAACAATCAAGAATAAGACAAAAAGACAGAACTTGAGCGTGCATAATTGGATTGAGGTCTGGGCTTTGACTAGACCATTCCAAGACATGTAAATGTTTCCCCTTAAACCACTCAAGTGTTGCTTTAGCAGTATGCTTAGGGTCATTGTCCTGCTGGAAGGTGAACCTCCGTCCCAGTCTTAAATCTCTGGAAGACTGAAACAGGTTTCCCTCAAGAATTTCCCTGTATTTAGCGCTATCCATCATTCCTTCAATTCTGACCAGTTTCCAGTCCCTGCCGATGAAAAACATCCCTACAGCATGATGCTGCCACCACCATGCTTCACTGTGGGAATGGTGTTCTCGGGGTGATGAGAGGTGTTGGGTTTGCGCATGACATAGCGTTTTCCTTGATGGACAAAAAGCTCAATTTTTGTCTCATCTGACCAGAGTACCTTCTTCCATATGTTTGGGGAGTCTCCCACATGCCTTTTGGCGAACACCAAACATGTTTGCTTATTTTTTTCTTCAAGCAAAGGCTTTTTTTCTGGCCAATCTTCCGTAAAGCCCAGCTCTGTGGAGTGTACGGCTTAAAGTGGTCCTATGGACAGATACTCCAATCTCCGCTCTGGAGCTTTGCAGCTTCTTCAGGGTTATCTTTTGTCTCTTTGTTGCCTCTCTGATTAATGTCCTCCTTGCCTGGTCCGTGACTTTTGGTGAGCGGCGCTCTCTTGGCAGGTTTGTTGTGGTGCCATATTCTTAAAAAAAATTTAATAATGGATTTAATGGTGCTCTGTGGGATGTTCAAAGTTTCTGATATTTTTTTATAACCCAACCCTGATCTGTACTTCTCTACAGCTTTGTCCCTGACCTGTTTGGAGAGCTCCTTGGTCTTCATGGTGCCGCTTGCCTTGTGGTGCCCCTTGCTTAGTGGTGTTGCAGACTCTGGGGCCTTTCAGAACAGGTGTATTTTTACCGAGATCATGTGACAGATCATGTGACACTTAGATTGCACACAGGTGGACTTTATTTAACTAATTATGTAACTTCTGAAGGTAATTGGTTGCACCAGATCTTATTTAGGGCCTTCATAGCAAAGAGGGTGAATACATATGCACACACCACTTTTCCGTTATTTATATTTTAGAACATTTTGAAACTATATTTGTTTCATTCCACTTCACCTATTTGGACTATTTTGTGTATGTCCATTACATGAAAAATCCATTTAAATTACAGGTTGTAATGCAACAAAATAGGAAAACGCCAAGGGGGATTAATACTTTTGCAAGGCACTGTAGGCTATGGTACAGTACCAGCAGCAGCAAAATCCTTTAATTCATTCTTGCACTGAGAAGAGTTAGTGTATTTAAGTCTTGATCTGCGAGGTTCTGTGACGCAAAGCTATTTTAGGTCTTATTCAAATCTCTTTTGGGAGATGTGCTGTGAATCAAGTGGTGCCCCTCACCATGCATTATGCAGTGTTTGTGGACTTTCTTCTGCCTCCCAGCTCTCCTCCTCCCGCACTGTCTCCTCTCTGTCTCCCCCTTCTCTCTCCCCCTCTCTCTCTTTCTTTCACTCACTCACTCACTCACACACACACACCTTTTCCTTCTCACACATCCCTCCTTCCCCCTACACACATTGACACGCTGTCTCTCACACACACTGACTCTTCCCCTCACCCTCTCTCTCGATCTCTCTCCCTCTGACACTGCTGCATACTGACTAGATTTATAGCTGTGCTACGTGGGGGTTGGAGTCAGATGCAGGTAATGTGATGTGTGGACGAGGCGACTCATTTACCTACCATTTACCAAAAGGAAGGGGAGGCTGGCTGAGGAGATTATTTATTTCATGAGCCCCCATTGAGACTTTGTATGTGTGTGGGTGGAGTGACTGTGTGTGTGTGTGTGTTTGATGGAGGGATGGAGTGTGTGTATTTGTGTACACTTGCGTACACCTAGTGAATTATTCACATTTGTGGGCCTCACCTTGTAAAGCCTACGATTTAGGCTTGTAAAACACGAGCCTTAACTGGCAAAAAGCTTTCTGGATTAAGAACCGTAATCCACTTTGCTGCAATGCCCCTGCAATGCAACATCCTTTGTCCTTAGTCTCTCTGTGTGTGTGTGTGTGTGTGTGTGTGTGTGTGTGTGTGTGTGTCTATTTCACCAGTGTGCCAGCGAGAGGAAGGTGAAAGAACAAACACCGTTCTCAGCTCATGAAAAATAGGTGCTCTGATGCAGTCTTCTCCACTGAAGCAGACCTGCCAGTTAAATGTTTACAAAGGGAAAGGAAGAGCGACAAACAGGGTTGATTTAAATGAATTAGTTCTCATATAAATCACTGATCTTGTCTGCAGTCCATTATTATGGCTGTGCTCATACATTTAATGTGACGTGTATATATTTGATTTTAGATGAGCTCGCATTGTCGACATCTAGCCTCTTTGCCGGAGTGTTCATCAGTTAATTTGTTTGCCTCGCGTAACATCAAACACAGAGCCATTATTTAATCTAGAAAGTCAAAAAGTTAATTTGAGCACCATCCAATCCAACATGAAGACATTCTGTCCAGCGATGGTTGATCTCCCCTCGTTTTTTGGCCTTCTAAACTAAATTCTCAACCATCTAGGCATTTTCGGTTGTATAATGGTTGGGCGTAGGTTTTAAATCAGACCAACTGAAGGATTGCACCAGTTTTCAAAATGTTCTTTAGATGTTGCCCCACTATAATTTCTGAGACTGTTGTGTATTTGACAGGTAGCTGCCAAAATAAAGGAAACACCAGCATAAAGTCTCTTTAAATAGGACGTTGGGCCACCATGAGCCAGAACAACTTCAATGGGCCATGGAATAGATTCTACAAGTGTCTGGAACTCTATTGGAGGGATGTGACATTGTTCTTCCATGAGTATTCCATAATTTGGTGTTTTGTTGATGATGGTGGAAAATGCCGTCTCAGGCAACGCTACAGAATCTCACATTAGTGTTTCATTGCGTTGAGATCTGGAGACTGCCATGGCATAAGGTTTACATCGTTTTCATGCTCTTTCATTGACCACTCGTGCCCTGTGGATGGGGGCATTGTCATCCTATGGGGGCACAGCCATGGTAGAAGCCAAAATAATTGCCTGCCCAGCATCTTTATACATGACCCTATAGCATGATGGGATGTTAATTGTTTAATTAACTCAGTAACAACACCTGTATGGAAGTACCTGCTTTCAATATACTTTGTATCCTTCATTTACTCAAGAGTTTACATTATTTTGGCAGTTACCTGTACAGTCGTGGTCAAATGTTTTGAGAATGACACAACTATTAATTTTCACCAAGTCTGCTGCCTCAGTTTTTATGATGGCAATTTGCATATACTCCAGAATGTTATGAAGAGTGATCAGATGAATTGCAATTCATTGGAAAGTCCCTCTTTGCCATGAAAATGAACTTCATCCCCAAAAAACATTTCCACTGCATTTCAGCCCTGCCACAAAAGGACCAGCTGCCATCATGTCAGTGATTCTCTCGTTAACACAGGTGACAGTGTTGACGAGGACAAGGCTGGAGATCACTCTGTCATGCTGATTGAGTTAGAATAACAGACTGAAAGCTTTAAAAGGAGGGTGGTGCATGAAATCATTGTTCTTCCTCTGTTAACCATGGTTACCTGCAAGGAAACACGTGTCGTCATCATTGCTTTGCACAAAAAGGCCTTCACAGGCAAGAATATTGCTGCTAGTAAGATTGCACCTAAATCAACCATTTATCAGATCATCAAGAACTTCAAGGAGAGAGGTTCAATTGTTGTGAAGAAGGCTTCAGGGCGCCCAAGAAAGTCCAGCAAGTGCCAGGACTGTCTCCTAAAGTTGATTTCAGCTGCAGGATCGGGGCACCACCAGTGCAGAGCTTGCTCAGGAATGGCAGCAGGCAGGTGTGAGTGCATCTGCATGCACAGTGAGGCGAAGACTTTTGGAGGATGGCCTGGTGTCAAGAAGGGCAGCAAGGAAGCCACTTCTCTCCAGGAAAAACATCAGGGACAGACTGATATTCTGCTGAGGACTGGGGTAAAGTAATTTTCTCTGATGAATCCCCTTTCCGATTGTTTGGGGCATCCGGAAAAAAGCTTGTCCGGAGAAGACAAGGTGAGCGCTACCATCAGTCCTGTGTCATGCCAACAGTAAAGCATCCTGAGACCATTCATGTGTGGTGTTGCTTCTCAGCCAAGGGAGTGGGCTCACTCACAATTTTGCCTAAGAACACAGCCATGTGACGAACAATGCCTTTTCCAGCATGATGGAGCACCTTGCCATAAGGCAAAAGTGATAACCAAGTGGCTCGGGGAACAAAACATCGACATTTTGGGTCCATGGCCAGGAAACTCCCCAGACCTTAATCCCATTGAGAACTTGTGGTCAATCCTCAAGAGGCGGGTGGACAAACAAAAACCCACAAATTCTGACAAACTCCAAGCATTGATTGTGCAAGAATGGGCTGCCATCAGTCAGGATGTGGCCCAGAAGTTAATTGACAGCATGCCAGGGCGGATTGCAGAGGTCTTGAAAAAGAAGGGTCAACACTGCAAATATTGACTCTTTGCATAAACTTAATGTAATTGTCAATAAAAGCCTTTGACACTTATGGAATGCTTGTAATTATACTTCAGTATGCCATAGTAACATCTGACAAAAATATCTCATAACACTGAAGCAGCAAATACTTGTGTCATTCTCAAAACGTTTGACCACGACTGTATGTCAAACAAAAACAATGATTGCAAAGTTAAACAAACCATGTAACTCTATGCACAAGGACTACTTTTAATTTCCTCAGAAAATTGTACAAAAACACATTTACTTGAAGAACAGTGCAGATGCAAAGTTTGGTAACAGAATGACGGCACAAACAGCACAAATTGTCATTATGTTACCAAACTTTGCATCTGCGCTCTTCTTCAAGTAAATGTGTTTTTGTAAAATGTTCTGTGGAAATTGTTGAAAGTAGTAATTGTGCATGGAGTTGTGTGGTTTATTTAACTTTGCAATCATTTAGTTTGACAAACATTTTAAAGTCCCCGAGTCCCTGTTTCACTCTGTTATCGTGGAATTGTCCTATAGCTAAATCTTGGCCATGACTGACAGGCAACCAAAAAATTACGTTTGAAAGACCGCCAGAACTGACAAATGTCCCTGTCTTCTACAGATCCATGGAGCAGGTACCATGAGGCTGCACAGCAGGATCCTGCCCCTCTTCCTCCCCATCCTCAAGCCCCTAGCACGTCATAGGCCGCTCTGCTGCCTCCCAGCCAATGGCAGGCCAACCACAGCCTACATACTCATCCCCTCCTCCTCCCCCCGTCACCTGACCACCGACGTCCCCTCCTCCCAGCCCCTGGTTGGCCAAGACACAACGGTTGAAGTTCTGGGCCACTCCTACCCTCGTGATGACTTCACCAACGTGACCGCCAAGATCCTGGCCAAGGTGGGCTGCAACCTGCACAACCAAGCCCACCATCCTCTCTGGCTCATCAAAGAGCGAATCAAAGCCCACTTCTACCGCGCCTACATCATGCGCTCTGGCAACCCACTCTTCTCGGTCCACGACAACCTCAGTCCGGTGGTGACCACGGAGCAGAACTTTGACAGCCTGCTCATCCCACCCGACCACCCCAGCCGGAAGCGAGGGGACAACTACTACCTCAACCGTGGCACCATGCTGCGCGCACACACCTCCGCCCACCAGAGGGAGCTGGTGCGCTCGGGGCTGGACGCCTTCCTGCTGGCGGGCGACGTGTACCGAAGGGACGAGATCGACGCCAGCCACTACCCCGTGTTCCATCAGATGGAGGGTGTGCGCCTCTTCTCCAACCATGAGGTCAGTAGAGCAGAGCAACTGCTTGGTTTGGGGTTTGGCACGGTAGTGTGAAAATGGTTGTGGAGTTAAAGTACTGATACATTCAAACTAGACACAACACTGCCATGAGAAGCTCCAGTTGTATTGATTAGCTTCTCCTCCTAACCACAAGGTCTTCTGGGTAGTGTCACAACAAGGTCTAAGAATAGGACTCACAATGTAGGATGAATACAGTAGGCCATTGTTACACAGCGTGAAGAGCTACAGTTTTATCCATTTAAATATGCTGTGCTGAGTGCTGTAAATACTTTGATAAGTACTCTTAGATACACATACGTTAACTCATTCTACATTAAGTCCAATCATCTCACACACTAATGGCAATGTTAACAGCATTAGCAGAAGTGTTGTTTTGAAGAGTTGTCTCTGAAGTGTGTGTTTTTGTGTGTTTTTTTTTTTACCCCCAAGTTGTTTGCCAAGGTGTCGAGTGGAGAGGACCTGTCTCTCTTTGAGAGCGGGGGGCACCGGACCCCTCAGAAGCAGGAGACACACACTCTGGAGGCGGTGAAGCTTGTGGAGTTTGATCTGAAACAGACCCTTGACCATATGGTCAGACACCTGTTTGGAGAAGGTAAACAACATTCCAAGTTCAAGTTTGTATTATAGGG
Organism: Coregonus lavaretus; assembly: GCF_964263955.1. Classification (NCBI taxonomy): domain Eukaryota; kingdom Metazoa; phylum Chordata; class Actinopteri; order Salmoniformes; family Salmonidae; genus Coregonus; species Coregonus lavaretus. The sequence continues at coordinate 27,678,491 of NC_140021.1, forward strand.
ACATCCTACCTTCCCATGGGTCTTGAGAAGGAGAGAGGAAATGCAATACAAATTCTCCCTTAGTCCTTTAAGGCCAGTGGTCTCTAGAAGGAAAGGGAGGTTTTTTGATACTTTTGGGATCGGTCCCTCGCCCTTTGTCTCAACCCGTCCTTTCCTCTCCTCCATCTACCTTCATCTTCTCCTCTTTTTTCTGTGCCAGAGCTGGAGATCCGCTGGGTGGAGTGTTACTTCCCCTTCACCCATCCCTCCTTCGAGATGGAGGTGCGTTTCCAGGACGACTGGCTGGAGGTGTTGGGCTGTGGAGTGATGGAGCAGGAGCTGGTGCACTCTGGTAAGCACAGCTGTTGAGACACACACACATGCAAACACTCACACACAAACGCATGAACACAGACACACACTCATTCACTCTTCCAAACACACATGCAGTTACTATATGCATGAACACAAACATGCTTTCACAAGAAATTGCACTTTCATAGACATACATTCTTGGGCAAACTCATACTGTTGGTCTTGCATACACTTACTCTGTCTCACACATACAAATATGTAAAAATAAAAATAAAAATACCCTCACTTGCGCACACACACATACACTCCCTGCCATATGTATTTGGGAAGTGATGCTAACATTTTCAATTTGGCTCTATACTCCAGAATTTTGGATTTGACATCAAATGTTTCATATGAGACGACAGTACAGAATTTCTCCTTTAATTTGAGGGGATTTTCATACACATCTGTTGACCGTTTAGAAAATAGTATTTTGGACAAATTCACTTATAGGGTATTAAAGTACAAAAAAGTATATATACGCTACCTAGCTTTTGCAACTTTTTCAATCATCATTATTCATGATTAATTCATTATTTGTCTTAATCAATGCATTATCAGGATTAATTTAGAAGTGTTCACAAACATCTTATCTACACACTTAGAAAGAAAATTAATCCAGTCATCATTCACCATTCAGTTCCTATTGGGCAAAACATAACACAAAACACAACCAAAACAAATTACAAATGCATCCAACAAGTTTTTAGTCACAAGCTTGATGTTGTCATTGTGTGCTAGGAATATGGGACCAAATACTAAACCTTTGACTACTTTGAAACCCTATAAGTAAAATTTGTCCATATACTTATGACATCTTCAAATGAGGGGACTAGATATATATAGTGCTTTAATTTATGAACGGTAAAACAAATATGTATGAAAATGCCCTCAAATAAAAGGTGATTCTGTACTGTCACCTCATATGAAACATTTGATCTCAAATAAAAAAGAGAGTATAGAGCCAAATGTAAAATTTTAGCTTCGCTGTCTTAACTACATACGGACACCCACATAGGCAAACACAAACAAAAAAACAGACTGTACTCCACAGAATTGTATACTTAAGAGATAGCTCTCGCTGTATTGCCCTTGAACAAAGATGTGTGCTGACGCGTCTCAATAAACATCCCACTTATCTAGAAATCAATAATACATTAAATGGACGCCAAAACAACATGTCTCCCGTTTAGCTCCAGTGTTTGCTCTCTCCCCCCACCGAGGGCCCTTTGCTGTTGTGGCTAAGATCGTTGGGGTCAAACCTTTCTCCTCCGTCCTTGGTCCTCCTGCAGTGCAGTCACACTTCCTGCCTCCACCAGCAGGTGGCAGTGTTGTGCAACAGGGGGCAGAGCCAGAGGTGAGCCTGGGAGTGGTGGGAGTGTCCCATTTGGGGAGTGTGCGGCAAGAAGACACTCTCTTGTGCCCCAGGGAAGGGGAGCTGGTTCAGCGGCCCAGACAAAGGCTTGTTCCAGGGGAGAGGACCTGGAATGACCCCCTCACGCTGCAGCAGTAGCTCCCGTGTCTAGCGAGCCAGCCAGCCAGCCATCCACCCCCTGTTACTAAAGCCATTCGAGAAGAGGGAATAATGCAGAATCACTGAATCAGTACTCTTACTGTTTTCCTTCAGTGAAATATACAGAAGGCATCAACAGACTGTTCTGGTTGGCACGATAGTGTGAAAGCCACCCTGCTGTACTGCACATGCAAACAAGGCTTTGTTGAGGGCAAAACTCTGATTTGGGAAAAAATTTGGAAGAAGCATCTGTTCCTGGGAATGTTTTGAGATCTCCTGGTTCCGGCTCTGCAGTGCAGTGGAAAAACCCTCTCAGCTCCTAGCTTTTCACCTCCAGACATATTGATTAAACAGCCATGTCCAATCGGCTCAGGCTCTACCTGCCTGTGACACTGTCCCACAAGTACCTGATTCACATTATAGGGCCAAACTGAGCCAAGCTGTATGAGTTGGCCTGGTTACGCCTCCACCATAGTTGCTGGAACCATGCAGCCCTATAGTGTAAAACAGGCAAAGATGTTTTGGAAGTACTGTTTAGATATCTATAGCCTCGGAAGCCCAGGCTTCTCAGATACCATTCCAAAGCCTAGGGAAGTTCTCAAAAAGATGATAAAGTGGTGGAGTACGGTAGAGTCTAGATGGAAACGAGTGACACGCGTTGACACTTATCAAACCAGAGACTTTGTGTGTTTCTAAAACCAATTCTGACTTGCCGCAAGCATGCATAAGATACACTTGCTACTAAAACTTTGTCCGACTCAAGAGCTTCACTGCCTGTTTACATCTGGTAACAAATGTACTACCGGATCATAATCAGTGCTTCACCACTCCATTATCCAATCAAACCCACACAAAGTGTTTTGGATTGTATTAGCAATGTAATTTGGTGTTTTTGACAACTATTGTTGTCAAACATGACTGACTTTATGTGAAATATAGTTATGGTTTCTTCTCATATAAACTTTTTTTCTTTAATTCATTAAATGTAACACAAGGCATTATATTGTTAATAATATTTGAAACCTAGTAGCGTTGTTCATCAGGGCAAAATGTTTTGAAGAGCGTTGCAACGTAAAACGAAAACCAGCATTTCTTTTTGGATGAGTTCAGATAGTACGTCCTACGGTTGGGCGGTATCCAGATTTTCATATCATCCTTCTCTCATCCCGGGATTTACGGTATTACCGGTTTAGTACACAAGGGGGCGCCAAAAGACTAAAAGCCCATTGGGTGTCTATTACCAGAATGATAACAATTTGCAGAAGTAATAGCGAATTTCCATGGAGGCTACTAGCTAAATATGCTAACAAGCTTAAACTAAAATAAACGAATTGCAAAGACAGGCAATCCAGCTCATAAAGTTATACATACAGTATATAGCTAGGAGCTACCGAATGTCATTTTTGGTGAGTTTGGGCATTTACAAGCGAATGTGAACGAGAGACATTGAGCAAGGTTTTGACACACAGAACAGCACTGGCTCTTGAGCAGCATGTGTACATGCTGTGTCTGGGTGGAGTCTGGAGTTGCTAGGGCAATGGGCCTGCCTGCTGTGTTCAGAGAAGATGGGGGAGGAGCAGACTGGCCGAGAACAGAGAGGAGAAAAACACAAGGAAATCAAAATATAATAATAATAATAATAATAATAATAATGCCATTTAGCAGATGCTTTTATCCAAAGCGACTTACAGTCATGTGTGCATACATTTTTACGTATGGGTGGTCCCGGGGATCGAACCCACTACCCTGGCGTTACAAGCGCCATGCTCTACCAATTGAGCTACAGAGGACAGCAGTGGCAGCTGTACAGATAACTCATCCAAAGGTCTTTCACTTCTCAAACACGGCAGAAAGCTAATAAAATATGATGCCCCGTCACCTTATTAATTCAGCCACTTACTTAGATAACTAGCAAGTTAAACTTAGGGGTCACGTTAACGCAGAATTCTTTGTTTTTCACGCAGGGTAAAAAATATAAAATGCATAAAAAATAGCTTGCTGCTTATTGTCATTTCTGCTCGGCATCAGACTGTTGTGCTTCAGTTGCACTTCTCCACTCAGATGAGAATTCACAAACGGGCATTTTATCAGCAGACAGCGCTATGACTGATGTGGAGCTACTTTTCTCCTGTACTTTTCTCAGTGCAGCCAGCCTACTTTTCTCCGGTAAAATGCAAGATTAAATTCAAGCAAAACATTAGGACATGTAGCCGGCTCATTCTTTCTATGATAAACATTAGCAATATGATGGCCATGCATTGTTTTTGCAAAAAAGACCTTGCTTTTTCATTGTAAGCTCATTTACTTGTGTGGCTGCCAGCCAAATAGCGTTGCACTTCTGTTGTCATCTGATGAAAATTAAGCTATTTTATGACGAACGTTGCGCTAATGTACAGTATTTTCTGTGAAGGAAAAATATACTTGCACGCCCCTGATCACTCTATTGAAGCAACCAAAAAAACACTTGACTTTCAATATAAAACGCGACCCCTGTCAATACACAGCTGGACTCACCTGCTCCTGCTTTCTCCTGTTGTGCTATTTACAAACATGATACTGTACCTCGAGACCCTTTGTGCGTTGACCATTGATGGTGCTACTGTCAACACTGTTCATGTGGCTGTTGCCAGTGGAGACTGATCTGTTCCAATGACTATAATTGGGATTGTTTATGGCTCTGTAACCCCTGTTCTTCTTACCGGCAGCACTCTCACTGGGAAAATAAATAGGCATGCAAAACTGGGATGACCCATGATGTTGCTACGCTACACACTTGTATGTGTGTGTCACTTTTAATGGGAGTGGAGGTTGATTGCCTATCCATGGAAGTGTCCCGCTGCCCTATCAAGAGCATTGCTTTGCTGCAATGCGCTTGACATTAATCCACGGGAGAGGGTTGTTCTTCAATGACTTTGTCAAACTACACACAAACACAGACACACAAAACCACATGTGCCCACATATGCACACACAGACCCACACTTGTATTTTCTTTCCCAAGTTCCCTCTCACTCTTCACTGCAAGGACTTTGTTAACCACACGCTGCCACTCTCTCTCCCTCCCTCTCTAACGCACGCAGATACACACACCCACACTCTCACACACTAGCTCCTCGCTCATGCTTATTCGTACTCTCTCAACTCTGTCTCTCTCCCTCTCCCCCTATTTCTTCACTGCGGCAGATCAGTGCACCTCCCGTTACCAAGGCAACTCTTCATTCACCCCCCCCCCCCCCCCCCCCCCCCCCCCCACACACACACCCTCACAAACTCATACATGCACGCACACACTCCCCCTTTCCCTTAGGAACAGTGAGACAATAAGAAAAAGATGGCAGAGAGAGAGTGAGGGAAAGAGACAGAGTATTAAACGTGTGGGGTTCTCTCTCCAGACGGGACCAGCAGCCGGGATGGGGGGGGGGGGGTGTATTTATTTTTCTCTCAAGCGTGACCAGCCATATGTGAAGCATGGACGAAGCATGCCACAGGCTTGGAGGGATGAAGGATGAAGGAAGGGATGTGGGGTGGAAAGGAGGTCTCCAGTCTCCATTAGTGCTGGCGGTCCCACTTAGATATTCATTAGAGTGCCGGGGTTTAATCCCTTTGCACGCAGGGATTCCACAGGGAGCTGAAGGGTGGGCAATGGTGTGTGTGGTGGAGAGGGGGTGCTACTGAGGGGCCTCCCCAGAACCTGGCCACAGCATATGGGACCCGGTGTTAATGACGGCACGTGTCACCCCCCCCCCCCCCCCCATCAGTTTAGTCACGCCCCGGAGGGCACGGTAGGCCCCACCAATGTGATTAAAATCGTGTTCGGGTGACAATTAGCGTCCCTTCAAGTCCCCGTGCCAGAGGGCCCCGAGTACCCAAGGGACAGCAGAGGGGCGTGGGGCGTGTAGATAGACTGGTGGGATTGAGGGCGGGGGGGTGATGGTTCGGAGGGGGGCATTGGTTCAGGTGGCACCTTCAGTCTTACCCTTTATCCTGAATAAATCATGTGCCAATTTTGACCCGTCCCCTCTCGACGTCTCCACCCTCATTACACCACCTTCTGTCAGATCTGGGCTTTTTTTTCTATTTATTTTATGAGTTGACGATTTTAATCAGTCCCAAATCCCCACGTCCCCCCGGCCTCTGACTGACGCCTTTCTTTTCTTTGATTGTTAATGCCAGTTCCTCCTCGTGGGAAAAGGACAGGGTAAAAAATGGGAGAGGGAAAGAAAGCTACGCTGATGAGTGATTAGGAAAAGATGGAGATAGAGATTGAGAAAAGGAAGGAAGGATCGATTAAAAACAATAAATATCTCGGTACAGGCAGGGATCAGTATCTCTACCGAGAGACAAAGAGAGAGACTGCACTATACAAACAGAATCGCTAGAGACTAAGGGAGAGAGAGATAAAGAGATGGGGGAGGGAGAGAGAGAGAAACCAGTCAACGCTGTGACCCCTCATGTTTTGTTAAGGTGGCGACTCCTCCCACTCTCTGGCCCCTAACCCTAAAGCAATTGGCAAGCGGCCCTCCTCCCCCTTCCGTCACCTTCCCCTCCTCTAGCCACAGTCCCAGTGGTCCCACTGCAGGCAATCACTAGTGGGACAGAGGATGGAGACAGCTGGTCCATACACACACACACACATACGCCAACTACCACTCCCTGTCCCCTGAGTCTTCAGGGAACAGAAAAAACAGTAGTTTGTGCAGCGTTCCATTTGAGCCAGCTTGCCTTCGCAGGGGCCAAATAGACCCAGACATTTTAAGGAGAGAAAGAAAAACCGAGAGAAAGAGGGATCGAGAGAGGGCGAGAGGATGTCATTGAGAGGGCAAAGTGGAGTTAAAAGCAGGAGAGTCAGTGTGGCCTAATTAACACACTGGCTTGATACAGTGCCTTAGGTCACCTTTGCGAATACATGTCATACACTGAGTGTACAAAACATTATGAACACCTGCTATTTCCATGACATAGACTGGCCAGGTGAATCCAGGTGAAGGCTATGATCATTATTGAAGTCACTTGTTAAAGAAGGATTTTTAAGCTTTGAGACAATTGAGACATGGATTGTGTGTGTGTCATTCAGAGGGTGAATGGGCAAGACAAAAGATTTAAGAGCCTTTTAATTGGTTATGGTAGTAGTTGCCAGGCGTAGGACTGTTGCGGTGACCATATTACCGCCACGGTAATCTCCTCTTATGCACTCTGGATATGTGTTGGTAGTACCCAACTCGCTAACGATCATCAGGTAGCTAATGGCCTGGTACTCAGGGCTCTATTGTCCCTCTAAATCTGACATAAATGCAATCTAAAATCACATCAAACACTTGTCATTAAAACAGTATGTGCTTTTAAAACTCAACCTTACTGTGATTGAACTTCTTTCTTCAAATTAATCAACAACAGGTTGAAACTGAGTGGAACACATGGTCATTGTGGATGGTGTTTCAAAGCCTAACACAACAAAATGGACAGCGCTTTTGTGACGATGAATTCAAAACAGCCATAAGCATATTATAAGGAGTTCACTCACTGCTGTACAACGTAGAGAAAAACGGGGCAGTTCAAGAGGGTGCTACGAAATGAATGTCAAAACGTAGTTTTCTTTGCCATATGTCATTATAAATTACATAGAATGAATCATTAGATTGTTCTCTACAATATTCCCGAGTCTCCCGAGTGGCGCAGTGGTCTAAGGCCGCCCCACTAGAGATCCTGGTTCGAATCCAGGCTCTGTCGTAGCCGGCCGCGACCGGGAGACCCATGGGCCGGCCCACAATTGGCCCAGCGTAGGGGAGGGAATGGCCGGCAGGGATGTAGCTTAGTTGGTAGAGCATGGCGTTTGCAACGCCAGGGTTGTGGGTTCGATTCCCATGGGGGGCCAGTATGAAAAAAATAAAAAATAATGTATGCACTCTCACTAACTGTAAGTCGCTCTGGATAAGAGCGTCTGCTAAATGACTAAAATGTAAATGTATTCTGCAGAGAACAATATAGGTTGTTCTCTACAGGGTTGACAAACGTTCATTTGATAAGAACGTTAATTTGCTGTGACCGTTGCTAGTTTAGACTGCGCCACTCTTGGTTGTATCTCTTCCATATTTGGTGTTGTGAGGTGGTACCATTTGGAGGTGTTTCCGCTTGTTGGACCAATCAATACCTTCGTCATTTTCACCTCCAGATCCTTGGCTTTCATCACCTATAACCGTGATCAATCTATATTGAGACGTGCCGTTTCCATGGTGTTTTAAAGGGAAACAGGAACAGATTGTCTTCGCGGAGGGTGGATATTGAAATGCAGTCTGTTAGCTTTGTAATAAATATATATTTAGTCCCTATTTAGTTTTACATTCAGCAGATTTCATTTAGAAAAAGTCCATGTTTTCACTCACTAACCATTTTTTATATTTTCATAATTAATAGGCTGGCATTACCTTTAGCTACAGAATATCTCACCTCCGTGCGTTTCCATCTACCTCTTGTTCATTCCTTTCTCTAGCACGCAGTCACATGATATCTCAGACAGCACTGGCCCAATTTTGACAAAACTTGGGTGAATGATGCGTTTTGCCATAGATTCTGCATTTACAAAATTACACTGATTGTCCCAAGGGGGGAGCTATAGTAATTAACAGAAATTTGTGAGTCACACCAGAGAGGAAGAGGCAAAGCGAGAGGAATAACAGAGCCCAAATATCGGTCTTCTCCAGCAGGTGAGTTTTTTTTTCCATTTATTTTTCACTCACCAAGCAAGGCATTTTTGTATGGAGGTCGCATTTGGTTAACAACAAATGGAACGGCTTATTTGATCGACTAGAAGTTGAATGGGGTCCCGTGTGGCTCAGTTGGTAGAGCATGGTGCTTGCACCACCAGGGTTGTGGGTTCAATTCCCACTGAGGACTAGTACGGGAAAAAAGTATAAAATGTAAGAGCGTCTGCTTTACTTAAATGTAAAATGTGCAAGTTGTGAGTGTACTGATAAGTAGGACACGTGACATCCCGGCAACTTTGAGAAAAAGTTATGACTGTTGTTCACACGTGTGTGCCCTCTCATTGGCTAGAATGGTACCACCTGATCTAACATTCCACTCTTTGCCACTGTTTGTCATTGCCAAAGAGACTGGCCTTTCAGCATTCTCAATGTTCAATATGCGCTGAATTTACATAGAAGTTGTTCATTGATGATTTAATAAAGGCGTAGTTCCAAAATGTTGTGGATTTTTATCCCTCAGCCCCCGTCCTGGCACATGACATGGAGTACAGGGAGTGGATTAGCTAAAGATACAAAAAAATGTTCATTGTTAGAGTGGCCACTTGTCAATATAATGGATAATCTGTGGTCACACGATAACTGAAATGCAATTGCGCTGCATCATTCGTGGGGGACAACATGTTTACTGTTGCCTTTTTTATGTTGAATTGAGGAATACAGTACCCTCAGGACCGATACCTCCTGCCGTAATTCCTG